>NC_061514.1:122875154-123091087 GCF_022539505.1 Lolium rigidum | reverse complement strand
CTAAGCTACTAACACAAAAGGATTATGGATCAATTGTTCGGCTAGTAGGCGGTCAATAATATAACAGGTAGTCCTGAAAATATGTGCAGAATTTATCAGCATGAACATGCTAACTAATAGGACTGCACCCCTCTGCACTATAATGTAGTCTCAACCAAGCTGATAATCTCTTGAACACGCTTGTAGTGCCAAGTTCACCTCCCAGAGCCTCTCAACTCTCAAGGGTCGACACTCCAGCTTGATGGTACGCTAGGTGTAGGCAAGCTTATGCTCTCGGTGCGTAGCATCAGAAGAACATCCGACATGGTAGGCCGGTGCATCGGACAGTCTTGGATACACAGTAGTGCCACGTGAATGCATTTGATGATCTGAGCTGTTTGTGGTTCATTACATAGTGGTGATAGGTCAAGAAGCTCGTGGGACTTTCCTGCTTTCCACAGATCCCAGGCCTGAAAGAACTCTCATGGTTATTAATGTGACAAACTGAATAATCCCTGGTCTCTCTTTTGTTGAATGGTAGATAGTGCATAACGGAATTCAACATCATAAACTTATTAATTCTAATTTTGTATCCAGGGCATAACTAATATAAATTGACTGTTTTGCACCGAAAACTATATGGCATTTTATTTTATTTTCTATCTTACTCTAGTTTTTCTTTATTTACCAATATTAGTGACATGGTTTCCAAAATTCCAAGACTAGAAGAGAGAGCACTGACCAGCAACAGGAATGCTTTTAGAGTTTTAAAAACAGAAGAAAAGATATATTTTTAGCAAAGGGTAAAAGACTGCACTCACATGTGTTGGTAGATTCATCATATCTCCATTGGGTGATAACGAAATGCGCCTCTTTCGACTTACGATCTCAAGGATCAGGATGCCGAAGCTATAAACATCAGACTTCACTGAGAATTTCCCATACCTGATATATTCAGGATCCATATAACCACTGCAAAATTAAAACGAAAATCACATTTTAGCACATAAATAAAGGAGCAAAGGAGCTTCATGTCATAAAAGGCTGGTTTATTTGGTTAGCTCTTACTTTGTGCCCTTAACAGTATCTGAGGTCTCTTCAGTCCCACTAGAAGGCAATATTCTAGCCATCCCAAAATCAGAAATCTTAGGGTTCATGTCATAATCTAACAATATATTATTTGCTTTCAAATCCATGTGGACAACACATTGATGAGATAGATCATGCAGGTAAACAAGACCCTGAGCTATCCCTTCAATTATACGGAGGCGCTTAGACCAATTAAGTGATTCTCTTGTCTTTGTATCTGAAAATGATCAACGGAATGAAGCTTTCATAAAAAATTACGAGATTTTGCTTTCAAGCTCCAAAGAATAATGGAAACTGAAGTCTCAGTGAATACAGCTGTAGAGAAAAGAAGCCAGGCTCTTGTTTGGCATGTATTCGTAGACAAGAATCATCTCTTCTTGCTGAATATGAAATCCAAGAAAGCCCTTTTCTCTTTGAATGCAAAACCCAAGTAGCCTAATTACATTTCTATGTTGAAGATTTGCAATTGTTTCAATCTCAGCAGTGAATTCTTCTAAACCTTGAGTTGATGATGCTGCAAATCTTTTGACCGCAATCTCAGTTCCACTAGGCAGTTTTCCCTGAAAAACAGGGTATCAACAGTAAGGAACCAACTTTTTTAGAATGGATCTCAAGACTCATATCTATAGCAATATATACTCGTATTATGGTGTAGTATATATATAATAATTATTCGTAGGTTCATATACTTACACTAAGATACTCCAAGGGGAGCTACGTGAACAAATTGCAAGTGAGCTGATAGTTTTTGGTATATTTTCAAAACACCTTCATATCAGTACATACTTCAACTACATTTAGGCTCGCGATCAGTGATAACATACTACGGAATTAAAGATGCATTCAATTAACTAGATTCCCTTGCATCATTTTGTTATGTATAATAGAATAATAGTGTCTATTATACTTGAACTCCCTAAAAAAAGAAATGATAGTAGAATAATAATGCTATTTCAGAAATAACATGTAAAAAAAATGTACCTTGTAAACATAACCAAAAGCACCACGTCCAACCACGTTATCCCATTTGAAATTTTCTGTAAACTTTACGACCTGAGAAAGATTAAACAGCAACAATCTTGAACATCTCTCAGCACGTAATAGGTTTACAAGTATGTCCTTGTCCACAGCTATTCGTTCAGCCTTCCTTTTTTGTGGTCCATTGGAGAAATGGTTCCCTGTCATTGATTATGAATTATAGTACAGATTAGGAAGTCCTTTAAAACAAAATACATGCGTATTACCATTTACCATTTTGTATTTCGCTGATAGCACAAAATAGTTACAGAATAATGGCCCAATACAAATAGAAGACATTGGGCATGTGGTCCAGGTGGAGAAATAGAATAAACCATGTCTACAGTTTTCAGGAAAGCATTCCAGTTCATGACCCCAAAGGTTGTAATCATCAGTTTTGGAACAGTTCCTGACAGTTTGTAGGGGAAATGCTATTTTTTCTAGAAAACTTGTAGGGGGGTACTGGTTCCTATCAAACCCATAAACATAGGAATCAGTTAAAACTTGTCAGTTTTCTGCAAAGGCGTGGCAAGAGATTGAGCTACCCAAGACTGATATAGACACATTAAATCAGGGTCATTCCCCTCTATTATTCTCTTGTATCATTTTTTATCTCCTTAACTAATGTTCCTTCTTGAAATGTGCGTTACGAACAGAAATGGCAAGAGTACCTTTCTATACACCCACTTTTTTATGACCTACAGGGAAACATAGAAGAACTAATGTACTAAAAGGTCAAAACACAAAATATGTTGGTATTTAAACGGGGATAACCTGATACCTAAGTTCAACATGAGCTATGATTTGTTTAGAGTGGAATAGACATGAGCAAGTATTCATTCTCTCGTGAAGTGTATAAGTGGTCTTTTTCATCAGTTCGGACTTTTGGTTGTGTTGGCTAGTGCATGAAGCTTGACATGGTATTAGCGCCCAGAGTCTCGAGTCAGATCGGCTTCTTTGTCGCCAATGTTGCCGATGAAGACGTGGATGTCGCCGATCGGAACGATCGTGCAGTGGATGGGGCTTCCCCTAGCCGGAACCCAGCACTCGTCGTTGGGGACAACGGGGACGTTGCTGGCGTAAAGGACACACCCGCCATGACACACCTGATGGTGACGGTGTCGCCGGTGCCGCGGATCCCGCCCGGATCCGTGCTCCAGGCGCCTCTTGCCCCAAGGTGGGCGCCAACTGCCGTTGTGTGATCGACGAGTACGCTATGTAAGGTAACCCACGGCGTGGAGGAGAGAGGTGGGCGAAAGGCAGAGAGGTACCAGGATGGTGAGACACGAGTTACCCAGCTTCAGATCTTGCAACGGTGGTGAGATCCTACATGTTGCTATAATTCACTATAAGGGCAACAAGTGTGTGATTACAATGAAAGGATTGGTTCTGTCTCAAGAGCTCCGAGCTCCCCAGATCCGGCTTATCAAGGCGCGAGGATCTAGGGTTTACAAAGAGTAGTCCAGGTCAGACTCTACTAGCACTATCCTAACTAGGTACATCTTCTCTACACGTAAGGATCTGGCTAACCTATATTGGTACGGACCCGGGCAACTAGGTCGGTGCAGATCCGGCTATCCTGGACTCTCCATCTTGGTCAATCAGTTGGGCCAGCTCTCCAGTTAGGCCATAGGCCCAACCACCATCTATGGGCCACCCGGGCTAGCCGGTATTGGACTATGTCGTTGGTAATACCCATGAAGTATATCCAAAACAGTACCCCCAGAGTTCTTCAAGATTCGCCTGTTCCTCCTCCTATCTCGGGTCACACCATTTCTTCGGGGCGGATCTAGACAAAATCTCTAAGGACTCCCAAAATCTAATAGTTTCCGCCTACTCACCTAGCCTCTTGGCGGAATCTCTTCTTTTTCTTCAAAGTGGTTTCCAACTATTAGATCCATGGAATATACTTCCAAGGTCACTTAGTGGAAATCTCGTATCTTCGAATGGAGGTTACCGCGAACTTTACCCAGAATCTGGGGCAAAATAACGAGCCGAGGAAAATGAGCTCAGGTCGGACTTTTGGTTGCATTGGCTAGTGCATGAAGCATGACACATTCAAAAAAATTCTAAATAAAAGCAGGTTCTTCAAATTTTTACCTACATAACCAAAACAAGATTATTTCAGTAGGTCTCACCCCTGCTCTTCCCATTTTAAAAATGCAAATTAACTGAACAAACTGTAAGAGTAGAATTATGTTGTGCAATATAGAGGCCTGAATGATCTAAGTAATGAATACAATTACCTGTTAACTTTTCTTTATTATTTGCCGAATTCTGATTTACTTCCTGGAGTCTTGATTCAACTGCCTCAGATGTAGCTTTAAACCTGAAAATGGTAACCCGGTGCACTAGCAAATAAGATGTAAGCTTCTAGATATAAACATTCAATTGTTTTGGGCGATTAATAAGTTGCAAGATTCCAACTAATATTTCCATTTGCTATTCTGCAGGAGAAAGACAGGTCCAACCAATGTTGTTGATAGTGAATATGGAAGGATGAGCAGCTTATTATGTATTCTGGAAAGGTCTTACATAAAAATTACCAGCTGGCCATACTGTCAAATCACCAAATATTTATTCTTAGTTGTGTTAGTAATCTCAAGGAGATACATGTCATGTAGTTAAGTACAACCTTGCTACCCCCAGCCAGATGTGTCACAATGAACCCGTTTAGTTTATCTAAACAATTGTTTTCTGATTTCAGTACAGAGTACATATGCATGGGCACATGAATGAGTATGAAATCAAAGAAGTGATCGCAGTTGATTTATACTGTACTTTGGTGAAGTTGCATGGCCTGAATCGTCTTTTAGTATCTGCGCCTCCTTGGCATACTCCTAGGAGAGAACAACGATAAATGATAAATAAGATCACATGAACCCTTAACTAGCGTGCCTCCGGCACTAGAGTTGAATTTTCCACCATGTTAAGAAAAATGCTATAGCACTGAGAATGAACCACCACATGAAACTTGTGTTTACTCTATACTGGATACTCCCTCCATTTATTTTTGAAGGGTGTATCTTGATTGGTTACAACAAGTTTTGACCAGCAATTTATGTATCATAAAAATGATGTCATTATATTTTTGTTAAAATTAATTATAATCACATAAGCATCATAATATCAGAATAATTGTTGATAAAAGTCATGTCTTAACTTAACCAATCAAAATATACCCTAAAGAAGAGGGAACAGTAAAGAGTAGAGACCTATTATCAGATCACTTTTGCGGTTGTGTCAATATGGTCATGGTAGAACTACCAATAGTATCAGACATCAGAATATTGTCTACTACATCAGTTCTCCATTAATTGGACTAGAACTGTAATTTTATATCCCCCCGCAAAAAAAAACTGTAATTTTATATCATAATGATTACATGACCATTATCAGTCTCGAACTAATGCCATAACATGTTTAGTTGGATCTATTGGCAGATAAAATATATAAGGAAGTGATCGATGAGATACATACTGTGAACTGAAAAGCATACATCGTATTATAGTTTATGAACCTCGTTCAAGAAAATATGAATAAAATTTCATTTTCAGAAATATCAAAATTCAATTAAACTAGGACTATATGTGCCTAGCAATTACCTCTGTATGTGAAGGTTGACGTCTGCTCAAATCCCGGACGAAAGTACGGGAAGTATCTACATGGCTCACGAGGGGGAATATCTGGAGGTAGAAGGCGATATCATTCTCCACCTCCTGTAACTGGCAAGCCTGATTACCTCCAGTAAAGCAATGATACATGAAGCTGCTGTCCTGGCAGGTTGTGATGAGCATAAATGCTCGCCAAAGTGTCTCCTCCAGCTGCTCCACTGGGTTCCTCGTATCTCGGTGTTGCATCAGTTGTGCCTCATGAAGCTCCTGCAGCAGGTCACCTATCATCTTCACACGCCTCGCGAGCTTCTGGCAGGTCTCTTTGTTCCTCTTGACCGTCTGCACTGCCTCCACAATCATCTTGATCAGCCCATATGCATCTATCCCTGCTAGCTGCGCAACGGTGGCCACTTGACCCACACCACTCAAAGTTGCCATCTCCTCACAGAGAACTGCGAAGAACAGCCCTTGCAAAGAAGGACCCAGTACCTAGCCAGCACATATATTATAACTTGGTCACAGACTGAGTTTGAAAATATTTTTTGGAAAAGCACTCCACTTTTGACTTGTAAGGGACTTCCTGCAGGTCCCGTCGATGAGAAAATTTCCAGCCTCAAGTATTGAACATCTGGCTTAGGATCATCCTAAGAAACTTCCAATGATGTGACGATTCAGAGAATGGGTAACCACCTAACCTAAGCACTAAAAGTGACGCAGTCACGAAATCTCCAGGAAGTTTCAACTGACCTTTCATCTTCACTGAATACATGGCAGAGGGAGTTTGCCAAGAAAGTTCCTGTGATGGGACACATCTTTCTCCACTGAGTGGACTACTCAATTGAAAGTAGAAATTTGAACTACAACAAGACAGACACGGCACAATTGTAATTATAGGCAGTTAGGCACTGCATTTCCACCCCGCCCAGATCGTACTCACCAGCAAAATTGTTGTTTTCCTCCTCCGTAGCCTACTCAGGCAGGCGGTGTAAACGCGCTGGACAGAGTCCCATGAGCCATGACCTTCTGAAATTGTGAAGGGCGGATTTCCTCCGGCAGCATTTCCTCAAACACCTGCGCTACAGAGAGTATTCCCGTTAATACAGCTCATAAAAAGGTTGCTTCATCGGAATATTATCTTGTCAAGGATCTCTTGGCACCATATGACGTATACATCACACATGAGAACATAAGCGAGCAGCCCGGAGATCGAGAACAGAGTTGCCATCGCCGGGTACCATCAGTGCGCTCTCGCTGGTGCGGCATTTCTATCAGAAAGGAGAGCGAGCCCATAGATATAAGTAGCGAATTTACCGTGCGGTCAGTAAGGGCACGTCTCCGTGCTCCGCGCCGCCGCGTGCCGGAGCTCCGGCGACCTCCTGCGGTGGAAACGCGCCTAGCACGGCCGGTGCCCATAAAGAAAACGCGATCTCCTCGTACCTGGGCCAAACCAGACCCCGTGTGCTCCCTTTGGGCTTTGGCAGACCACAAGCTTCCGTGCCCACGTCTCCTTGTGATCTGAACCAAAGTTTCAACGCGGAAAATGCGTCTGGGACCAGCACACCGGCCCGACGCAGGCTGTTGACATAAACCTGCTTCAAATTCGTCTTGGATGCGTCTTCACGAATGTTGCGCGGATGCGTTAAGTGTCCGCTCGTGTCTGGCGAACATTTTGTCAGGTTCGCCTGGTAGCGACCTTATTTCGATCTGTCTTCTCAGCCGCTGGCGACGAGGCATCGCTTCGGCAGTTTGCGCCACGTTAATGGCGATGACTCGCTTGCCAAACGGCCGCCGCCCACCTTTGACAACGAAGTTATGGCGATGCCACGCGTGCCGCACCCCTCGGCTGCCTCCTGCGTATATAAAAGAGGGCACGCTCGTCTTCCTCATCCTCTCATCCGCACAAATCCTAGCCGCAGCAACCCCCACTGTAGCGCCGTCTCGCTTTTCCTGCGACGCAACCATCCCCGCGAGGAACTCCATGGTGGGTCTAGGTGGCTGGCGAGGTGGTCGAGGCCGCGGGCGTGCCCGCCGCGGCCGGGGCCGTCGAGGTGGAGCAGCTACGTCCCCACGCTCGTCGTCGCATGCGCCATCGTCGTCTTCGCATGAGGTCCGGTGCTTCGAGTTTCTCCTCCGCATCGACCAGGACCCCCTCGGCATCAAGCGGCTGTCGGAAAAATTCACCGAGTTCGTCGACGGCGTCGAGTCAGCCGAGTTGCAGCTACGGGAGACTAGCTGCAACTTTTCGCGGTGGCATGTCAAGACAGGCAAGGCAAGATGTACCTGCACACCGGGTGGAACAAGTTCGTCCGCGACCTCGATCTCGAGCCCAGCTGCCTACTCACCTTCCTCTACAAGGGGGGGGTGGCGAGATGATTGTCAAGGTGTTCGACGACACATCCTGCCGCAGGCACTACCACGCGGACAAGTTCGGCGAGGACACCAACAGCTAGTGTTATCAGAGTATTTTTTCTTTGCAGCGAAAATGGCCACGGGCCAATTGAAGCCGCTAGTGGAGGTTTCTATATGTTCTCCTTTGGTAGGAACAACATGGCTATCATTGTCAGCTAGATTTTCCAGTTTAGGTGATTGAGACTGCCCGAGAGTGTTCTTTTTGTCAGCGAACATAAAAAACCTGGTTAGGTTTCCTCATTTTGCAATGATTTACCATGTTTCCAACTATGTATTAGTTTGTGTAATGTTTGCATCTATGCTAAATGAAAAAGAGAAAAAAGTAAAAAAAAAAATCGTCGGGCCACTGGAGACACTCCAAGCGCAATCGAACGCGCGGAAAAAATAACCATTTTCATGTCTGCGAAGTGACGCAAACGAACGCAAGCGGATACTTTAGCCTGTTTTGCGCCACCCGTTGGAGATGCCGTTAGCACTTAGCAGGCCACGGCCTCGTGGTTGTGCTGGACTCTCTCGGCTCGCTATTTCTTAATCTCAAAATGAAAAAATATTGTAAGTTCTCATCTTTTTTCCTAAAAATAAATCTTATGGTTGTGTGTCATATGTGAGCTTTTGATTTTGATTGTTTATTTTTGCTCAAAGCCCCTAAGGCCACCGGATATATGGCGGATCGGCTACATCGCTGATAAGGAAGACAAAATCCTTGCTTCTCCTTCCTTGGTCACAAGTGGCTGGCGTCTATATGTGTGTAACCGGTTGGTGGGGATTCTGGTGATTGTCCGTCGGTGACTCCCTTTGCTCTTCCTTTGTTCGAGACAAAGACTTCAAGTCTTTAAGTTTTATCTTTATTTATTGTAGTCTTGTTTTGGTTGTTGTTTTGCTTTGCTTTGTATTTGTATTGTAAGATGGTAACCCAGGCGTGTTCGGGTTATGCAATAATCCTAGTCAGTTGAGAGCTTTGTTGATTTAAAGTTGGGCTCTTTGAGCCCACTGCGTAAAAACTTTACTTGTATAACTGAAATTTCAGTTGAAACATCACTTGAAATTCATAAATGAACACTTGAATCGCGATGCAAACCTAACGGTTATGGAGTTGAATGGCCCTTAACTTAATTTTTCCATTGGACTGTAGAATTATCAAAACCAAAGGAAAATGGCAATGGCTTTGAATGATACAGTAGAAACCTAAAAAATTCGTGTGAACCAAACATGTCGCCGCGATTAATTCTGTCATTCACAAGAGAGGTCGCCCGGCCGGACGCCGATAGCCCACGCGTTCATACCATCTCCCGTGTATAATTCAGCAGCTTGCCACCTACCCGCCATTGAAGTCCTATCCTACCGCCACCACCCAGCGGCCCCTCGATCCCAGCCTGAGAAAGTAGGAATGCTCGTCAGTCGTGACTCACCTACGCGCCACCGGTCCAGCACAAGCTCCACCCTGCCACTTCCCACGCCGGTGAACGTACAAATACCCCAAGCCGGACGCGGACGACGCAAAACTGCACACGTACCTACCCGTGTCCGGACATCACGCGTCGCTGAACTTGCGCGCCGCCGCGCACCGAACAGATCGTCGACAACAATGTCGTCGGGCGCCGCGGCCGAAGCCGGCGACGAGGTCGTCCACGACTTCTCCCCGCTCCTCCTGGTCTACAAGAGCGGCCGGCTCGAGCGGCCGCTCGACATGCCGCCCGTCCCGCCGGGCCACGACGCCGCCACGGGGGTCGCGTCCAAGGACGTCCCACTCTCGCCCTCCTCCTTCGCGCGCCTCTACCTCCCGCCCGTCGCCGGCGCGGCCAAGACGAAGCTCCCCGTCCTCGTCTACTTCCACGGCGGCGGGTTCGTGATCGGGTCGGCCGCGACGCCCGCGTACCACCGCTGCCTCAACGACCTCGCCGCGGCCTGCGGCGCCCTCGCCGTCTCCGTCGACTACCGCCTCGCCCCGGAGCACCCGCTCCCCGCCGCGTACGACGACTCCCTGGCGGCCCTCGACTGGGCGCTCTCCGCCGCCGACCCGTGGATCGCCGAGCACGGCGACCTGTCCCGCGTCTTCCTCGCGGGCGACAGCGCCGGGGGCAACGTCTGCCACCACCTCGCCATGCGCCAGGAGTTCCAGGGGAAGCTCCGAGGCGTCGTCCTCATCCACCCGTGGTTCTGGGGCAAGGAGCCCATCGGCGAGGAGCCCCGGCCGGCCGGGAACAAGGGCGGCGTGGAGGAGAAGGGCCTGTGGGAGTTCGTGTGCCCCGACGCTGTGGACGGCGCGGACGACCCCCGGGTGAACCCGACTGCTGCGGGCGCGCCGGGGCTGGAGAAGCTGGCGTGCGGGAAGGTGATGGTGTGCGTGGCCGAGGGGGACTTTTTGCGGTGGCGCGGCAGGGCGTACGCGGAGGCGGTGGCGAAGGTGAGGGGTCCCGAGCCGGCGGTGGAGCTGTTCGAGTCGGAGGGCGTCGGCCACGTGTTCTACCTGTACGAGCCCGCGTCGGAGAAGGCCATGGAGCTGCTCCAGAAGATCGTGGCGTTCGTCAGAGCGGAGTGACCGAGTGAGAGGCTGACCTCATTGTGCGCCCTGGTGCAAGAAGATTGTGAAGCCACGTGGAAATGTGAAAATAAAATAATTGGATGTTTACAAGATTGTGTGTCTGCAGTATTTTGTGAGATTTGAAGATAGCTGAGCATATAAAATTTGGGTGTGACTAGTTCAATGCCGCCGCCGGCAGCTCGGTGAGGTCACAAATTATTGCTTCCATGATCGATGCATATGGAGTGTCGTGTTGGTATGCAGACATGGATTGAGCTTCAGTGACTTGGCCAGCCCACAAAATCATTGACTTTGTGTCATTTACAAGTGGGATCAAGTGGAACTTTTTATTATGTGTATCCTACATGGTCTCATTTGTAAGTGACACAAAGTCAGTGACTTTGTGGGCTGACAAAGTCACTGAAACTCAATCCTGCAGACATGGCCTGCCCTTTGAATCCTCGATACACTAAATTGAACTTGTACATACCTGTCTCACAATTGAATTCTCGTTTTCATTTTTTCTGGTCTTGCAAAGATGTAATCCGTGTGATATTTTTCTATGTCCAAGGTTTCTTTCACGCGTATTTGTATTGTATGTCTAAGTTGACCGAGGCATCCTATTCTTGTGTCTTTCTCCACGTATGCTACGAAGCTCGCCCCCGATATGGATTTCATGGTGGCATAATCTTGGTTGTCCACGTCTTATGATTGAATTGGCTAGAACATGTAATTTCACATGGTATGAAGCTCCTCTTTTCCCTCCTAGTCGTCGTTGCCGGTGGCTCTCCCACCGTCGTCGCCAGGACCTCCGATCGCTACACACCACGACGCAGCTCCTTTGATCTCCTCTCGATTCTCGGGGTTCGATCGCTCCCACACCAAAACCCATATCCACCGCCGGTGTCCTTCCCACCAACGTCGCAAGGACCAGCGATCATCCGATCGCCCCACACCACGCTACTGATCCGTCTCTCCCCTCTCAATTCCCAGGCTTCGATCGACCCTACATCCCCACAAAACCTCTTGAACAACTCCTCCCAGGACATGTCGACTATCGACCAAACAACCCTCAGTCGCACCTTCCCTCCCGACGACATGACTGATGCCATCTTCCTCGAATGACTACCTCTAGTGCAGCCACCATCGGTGAGCCGCCGGCCAGGAAGATCACTCGCGAAAACTATCTGTATTGGCAGGCCCAAGTGCTGCCACGTTGTGCGGTGCAAGGGTCATGGGTCTCCTTAAGGGATTCGATCCGACTCCGCTTGAGTTCCTTGACGCTGAAGACGATAACAAGAAGAAGGTTATTGTCCTGAATTCAGCCTATGACACTTGGATCACCGGGGTCTCAGCGGGTGGTCAGCTTCCTCGTGATTTTCCTCTCCGAGGATGTTCTCCCTCATGTTTTTGGACTCGCACATGTTATTCAGGTTTGGCATGCCCTCCAAGAGCTCTACTCTTCACAGTCCAAATTGCAGGGCTCTACCATCCGTGGTTCCCTTACCAACACGAAGAAACTCGACTTGACTGCCCAACAGTACATCTCCAAGCTGAAAGGCTACTCTTCTGAACTTGCTCCTGATGGGAAACCGGTCGATGATGATGGGTTGAAGGACTATATTCTGAATGGCCTAGATGGTACCTTCAACCCCCTCGTTGATGCTATAAACGCCGTCCCCTCTACAACCCTCAATGATATGTGCTCTCCGCTTTTGTTGTGTGAGACTCGTGACAACATGCTGCAATCTACCGGCCAAGCTCCTGGACCATTCACTTCGTTGGTCAACGTGGCTTCTCGGCGTCCAAACCCACCTCCTGGGGGTGGACATATTCGACCAACGCCTCCTCTATCGTCCTATGGGTACCAGCCGCCGCTACCCTCCTATGTTCCTGTGTACCCACAACATTCATACACCTACTCCCTCCATCCACAAATAAGTGTACACGCGGGTTTTTCAACAAAAAATATGAAGTGGAGTGAAAGATGCATTGGGAAGATGCATCTCTCATCTTTAATACTTTCACCCCCAATGAGCTAAGTGCATGTAGAAAACAAGGAGAACATATGCTCAATATTGGTTTTGATTTTCCGTGCGATGAGAGAGAATCAATTAAAATGCATTGGAAAGATAGGAGTACACTCTTTTGTGGACAAAGTTTAGAGCTAGATGTCCACTTATTTGAGGACGGAGGGAGTACATGTATCAACAGTATCCGTTATACGCGTCGCAGCCGATCCACCTCAAGTCCTCCGCCGGTTGAGGGTGACTTCGCGGAGTGGTGGTCGCTGGTGGTGCGGACCGCCCGTCGCTAGTTGTGCAAGGGCACTTCGTCGATAATCATGCTTACCGCATGGTGGATATGGAAACACCGGAACGCGGAGGTCTTCGACAACGTTCGACATTCGGTGACATCCATGTTCAACGACATCATGGCCGAGGTGCGGCAATGGGCGGATGCGGGAGCCCGGGGTGTTCGCCAACTACTGCCCTAGACTAGTTTTCTTTTTGGGTGGTGATACGTCTCCAACGTATCGATAATTTCTTGTGTTCCATGCCACATTATTGATGTTATCTACATGTTTTATGCACACTTTATGTCATATTCGTGCATTTTCTGGAACTAACCTATTAACAAGATGCCGAAGTGCCGGTTCTCGTTTTCTGCTGTTTTTGGTTTCAGAAATCCTAGTAACGAAATATTCTCGGAATCGGACGAAATCAACGCCAAAGTTCCTATTTTCATCGGAAGCATCCGGAACACCCGGGAAGGACCGGAGGGGGGCACAGGGCCACCAAACCCTAGGCCGGCGCGGCCGGAGGGGGCCGCGCCGCCCTATGGTGTGGCCCCCCTGTCAGCCCTCTCGCGCCGCCTCTTCGCCTATATAAAGCCCCGGATCAGAAAACGCAGTACCAATTGACGAAACTCCGGAAAAGTTACCGTGGCGCCGCCGCCATCGCGAAACTCCAATTCGGGGGACAGAAGTCTCTCGTTCCGGCACCCTGCCGGACGGGGAATTGCCCCGGAGCCATCTCCACCGCCGTCTTCACCGCCATCTTCACCGCCATCGCTGCCCCCATGATGAGGAGGGAGTAATTCACCCCCGAGGGCCGAGGGCTTCGCTGTAGCTATGTGGTTCATCTCTCTCCCATGTACCTCAATACAATAATCTCATGAGCTGCTTTACATGATTGAGATTCATATGAGTTTGTATCACTACTATCTATGTGCTACTCTAGTGATGTGTTATTAAAGTAGTTTATTCCTCCTGCATGTGTGCAAAGGTGACGATGCGTGCACCGTGTTAGTACTTGGTTTATGCTATGATTATGATCTCTTGTAGATTATGAAGTTAACTATTGCTATGATAATATTGATGTGATCTATTCCTCCTACATATGCATGAAGGTGACGAGTGTGCATGCTATGCTAGTACTTGGTTTAGTCCGTTGATCTATCTTACACTTAAGGTTACTAAAACATGAGCATTATTGTGGAGCTTGTTAACTCCGGCATTGAGGGTTCGTGTAATCCTACGCAATGTGTTCATCATCCAACAAAAGTGTAGAGTATGCATTTATACGTTCTGTTATGTGATCAATGTTGAGAGTGTCCACTAGTGAAAGTGTAATCCCTAGGCCTTGTTCCTAAATACTCGCTGAGTTACTACTGCTTGTTTACTACTCGCTGCGTTACTACTCGCTGAGTTACTACTGCTCGTTTACTTGTTTCTACTGCGTTACTACTCGCTGCAATACCACCACCATCAACTACACGCCAAGCACTTTTCTGGCACCGTTGCTACTGCTCATACTTATTTATACCACCTGTATTTCACTATCTCTTCGCCGAACTAGTGCACCTATTTGGTGTGTTGGGGACACAAGAGACTTCTTGCTTTGTGGTTGCGGGGTTGCATGAGAGGGATATCTTTGACCTCTTCCTCCCCGAGTTCGATAAACCTTGGGTATCCACTTAAGGGAAACTTGCCTGCTGTTCTACAAACCTCTGCTCTTGGAGGCCCAACACCGTCTACGGGAAAGGAGGGGAACGTAGACATCAAGCACTTTTACGGCGCCGTTGCCGGGGAGGAAAGGTAAAAAGGCTCTCATACTACGGTCTCAGGTAAAGTATTTTTCTGGCGCCGTTGTGTGAGTGCTCAAAGCTATTTCCTTTAGATCCTGCAGTTGCATCTTTTTGTTTCTTGTTTACACTAGTTTGGCATAATGTACAAGAGTGAGCTTCTTATTCTATTTCCTGATTTAAAACATGGATTGTTTGATGCGAAAATTAAAAAACCTATGAAATCTTCTTTGCATGCTGGTAGTAATATTAGTATGAACGTTTCGAACACCATTGTTGATAACGATATAGAAAGTTCTAAGCTTGGGGAAGCTGGTTTTCATGATCTTTTTAGTCCCCCAAGCATTGAGGAGAAAATTTTCTTTGATGATACTTTGCCTCCTATTTCTGATGATTATAATGATAGTGGTCTTTTGATGCCACTTACTGCTGAGAGTAAATTTTGTTGTGATTATACTATGCCTCCTACACTTGATGAGAATAATAATGATAGCTACTTTGTTGAATTTGCTCCCACTACAACTAATAAAATTGATTATGCTTATGTGGAGAGTAATAATTTTATGCATGAGACTCATGATAAGAATGCTTTATGTGATAGTTATATTGTTGAGTTTGCTCATGTTGCTACTGAAAGTTATTATGAGAGAGGAAAATATGGTTGTAGGAATTTTCATGTTACTAAAACACCTCTCTATGTGCTGAAATTTTTGAAGCTACACTTGTTTTATCTTCCTATGCTTGTTACTTTGCTCTTCAAGAACTTGTTTATTTACAAGATTCCTATGCATAGGAAGCATGTTAGACTTAAATGTGTTCTGAATTTGCCTCTGGATGCTCTCTTTTGCTTCACATACTATCTCTTGCGAGTGCATCATTAAAACTGCTGAGCCCATCTTAATGGCTAAAAAGAAAGAACTTCTTGGGAGATAACACATGTGTTATTTTGCTACAGTATTTTGTTTTTATTTTGTGTCTTGGAAGTTGTTTACTACTGTAGCAACCTCTCCTTATCTTAGTTTTGAGTTTTGTTGTGCCAAGTTAAGCCGTTGATAGAAAAGTAAGTACTATATTTGGATTACTGCGCAGTTCCAGATTTCTTTACTGTCACGAATCTGAGCCCACTGCCCTGCAGGAAGCTCAGAAAATTATGCCAATTTACGTGCATGATCCTCAGATATGTACGCAACTTTCATTCAATTTGAGCATTTTCATTTGAGCAGGTCTGGTGGCCTAATAAAATCCATCTTTACGGACTGTTCTGTTTTGACAGATTCTGCCTTTTATTTCGCATTGCCTCTTTTGCTATGTTGGATGAATTTCTTTGATCCATTAATGTCCAGTAGCTTTATGCAATGTCCAGAAGTGTTAAGAATGATTGTGTCACCTCTGAACATGTTAATTTTTATTGTCCACTAACCCTCTAATGAGTTGTTTCGAGTTTGGTGTGGAGGAAGTTTTCAAGGGTCAAGAGAGGAGGATGATATACTACGATCAAGAAGAGTGAAAGCTCTAAGCTTGGGGATGCACCCGGTGGTTCATCCCTGCATATATCAAGAAGACTCAAGCGTCTAAGCTTGGGGATGCCCAAGGCATCCCCTTCTTCATCGACAACATTATCAGGTTCCTCCCCGAAACTATATTTTTATTCCATCACATCTTATGTGCTTTTTCTTGGAGCGTCTGTGTGCTTTTGTTTTTGTTTTTGTTTGAATAAATTGGATTACATCATGCTTGTGTGGGAGAGAGACACGCTCCGTTGGTTCGAATGAACACATGTGTTCTTAGCTCATAATATTCATGGCGAAGTTTCCTCTTCGTTAAATTGTTATATGGTTGGAATTGGAAAATGATACATGTAGTAATTGCTATAATGTCTTGGGTAATGTGATACTTGGCAATTGTTGTGCTCATGTTTAAGCTCTTGCATCATATACTTTGCACCCATTAGTGAAGAAATACATAGAGCATGCTAAAATTTGGTTTGCATAATTGGTCTCTCTAAGGTCTAGATAATTTCTAGTATTGAGTTTGAACAACAAGGAAGACGGTGTAGAGTCTTATAATGTTTACAATATGTCTTTTATGTGAGTTTTGCTGTACCGTTCATCCTTGTGTTTGTTTCAAATAGCCTTGCTAGCCTAAACCTTGTATCGAGAGGGAATACTTCTCATGCATCCAAAATACTTGAGCCAACACTATGCCATTTGTGTCCACCATACCTACCTACTACATGGTATTTCCTGCCATTCCAAAGTAAATTGCTTGAGTGCTACCTTTAAATAATTCAAAATTTATTACCTCTTATTTGTGTCAATGTTTTATAGCTCATGAGGAAGTATGTGGTGTTTATCTTTCAATCTTGTTGGGCAACTTTCACCAATGGACTAGTGGCTTCATCCGCTTATCCAATAATTTTGCAAAAAGAGCTGGCAATGGGATTCCCGAGTCCCAAATTAATTAACAAAAATAGACACTCCTCCATGGTATGTGATTGTTGGACGGCACCCGAAGGATTCGGTTAGCCATGGCTTGTGTAAGCAAAGGTTGGGAGGAGTGTCATCATAATAAAACTAAAATAAAAAGGCACTCCTTCATGGTATGAGATTGTTGGCGAGGCACCCGAGGATTCGGTTAGCCATGGTTTGTGAAAGAAAGGTTGGAAGGAGTGCCATCCAAAAATAAAATAAAATGGGAGCCGCTCTTTGAAGGTTTGTCCGGCAAGGGGGTTAGAGTACCCGCTACCATTCGTTGACAACAACATACACCTCTCAAAACTTTATTTTTATGCTCTCTTTATGTTTTCAAAATCAAAGCTCTAGCACAAATATAGCAATCGATGCTTTTCCTCTATGGAGGACCATTCTTTTACTTTCATTGTTGAGTCAGTTCACCTATTTCTCTCCATCTTAAGAAGCAAACACTTGTGTGAACTGTGCATTGATTCTTACATATTTGCATATTGCATTTGTTATATTGCTTTGCATTGACAATTATCCATGAGATATACATGTTACAAGTTGAAAGCAACCGCTGAAACTTAATCTTCTTTTGTGTTGCTTCAATACCTTTACTTTGAATTATTGCTTTATGAGTTAACTCTTATGCAAGACTTACCGATGCTTGTCTTGAAGTGCTATTCATGAAAAGTCTTTGCTATATGATTCACTTGTTTACTCATGTCATATCCATTGTTTTGATCGCTGCATTCACTACATATGCTTGTACAAATAGTATGATCAAGTTTATGATGGCATGTCACTCCGGAAATTATCTTTGTTATCGTTTTACCTGCTCGGGACGAGCAGAACTAAGCTTGGGGATGCTGATACGTCTCCAACGTATCGATAATTTCTTGTGTTCCATGCCACATTATTGATGTTATCTACATGTTTTATGCACACTTTATGTCATATTCGTGCATTTTTTGGAACTAACCTATTAACAAGATGCCGAAGTGCCGGTTCTCGTTTTACTCGTTTTTGGTTTCAGAAATCCTAGTAACGAAATATTCTCGGAATCGGACGAAATCAACGCCAAAGTTCCTATTTTCATCGGAAGCATCCGGAACACCGGGAAGGACCGGAGGGGGCCACGGGGCCACCAAACCCTAGGCTGGCGCGGCCGGAGGGGGCCGCGCCGCCCTATGGTGTGGCCCCCCGTCAGCCCTCCTGCGCCGCCTCTTCGCCTATATAAAGCCCCCGGATCAGAAAACGCGGTACCAATTGACGAAACTCCGGAAAAGTTACTCGTGGCGCCGCCGCCATCGCGAAACTCCAATTCGGGGGACGAAGTCTCTGTTCCGGCACCCTGCCGGACGGGGAATTGCCCCGGAGCCATCTCCACCGCCGTCTTCACCGCCATCTTCACCGCCATCGCTGCCCCCATGATGAGGAGGGAGTAATTCACCCACGAGGCTGAGGGCTTCGCTGTAGCTATGTGGTTCATCTCTCTCCCATGTACCTCAATACAATAATCTCATGAGCTGCTTTACATGATTGAGATTCATATGAGTTTGTATCACTACTATCTATGTGCTACTCTAGTGATGTGTTATTAAAGTAGTTTATTCCTCCCGCATGTGTGCAAAGGTGACGAGTGCGTGCACCGTGTTAGTACTTGGTTTATGCTATGATTATGATCTCTTGTAGATTATGAAGTTAACTATTGCTATGATAATATTGATGTGATCTATTCCTCCTACATATGCATGAAGGTGAGAGTGTGCATGCTATGCTAGTACTTGGTTTAGTCTGTTGATCTATCTTACACTTAAGGTTACTAAAACATGAGCATTATTGTGGAGCTTGTTAACTCCGGCATTGAGGGTTCGTGTAATCCTACGCAATGTGTTCATCATCCAACAAAAGTGTAGAGTATGCATTTATCACGTTCGTTATGTGATCAATGTTGAGAGTGTCCACTAGTGAAAGTGTAATCCCTAGGCCTTGTTCCTAAATACTGCTGAGTTACTACTTGCTTGTTTACTACTCGCTGCGTTACTACTGCTGAGTTACTACTGCTCTGTTTCTTGTTTTACTTGCGTTACTCATCTGCTGCAATACCACCACCATCAACTACACGCCAAGCACTTTTACGGCACCGTTGCTACTTGCTCATACTTATTTATACCACCTGTATTTCACTATCTCTTCGCCGAACTAGTGCACCTATTTGGTGTGTTGGGGACACAAGAGACTTCTTGCTTTGTGGTTGCGGGGTTGCATGAGAGGGATATCTTTGACCTCTTCCTCCCTGAGTTCGATAAACCTTGGGTATCCACTTAAGGGAAACTTGCTGCTGTTCTACAAACCTCTGCTCTTGGAGGCCCAACACTGTCTACAGGAAAGGAGGGGGAACGTAGACATCAGGTGGCGTGGTCTTAGTCCTTTCTGGGACTTGTACATATAACCTTCTTATCTATCAATGCATCGAAACGCAAGGCTTTTGCATTTTCGTGAAAAAAGTATGCAAGATAGAAATAATGGTGTGCTTCTGTATCTCAGCATAGCTAAACATTTTTTTTTTGAACAGGGATAGGGTCCGAAGACCCTAGATGCTGCTAGTATTATCAAAGCGGTGCGTACACATTGCAGAAAAACCCCTACAGAACAGGGGAATTCTGGACAAGGACAGTATTTTTACAGGAAAGACCCTAGAAAGATTATGAAAAAAGCAATCAGGTCCTTCCAACTGAGCACCGCATCCGATGGAGGTTACCGTCGACACGCTTCGCCACAAAACTGACACCGGCGCCGGGGACGAACCACTTGGTCTGGCGTCGTGGCTGGAGGAGTTGGTCTTCCCCTCGGACTTCTTGGTCTCTGGGAAGAAGATGTTGAGGAGGGTCGCCTTTCGACCAAAGGATGCAGAGGCAGGGCGGCGGAAGCCGCCGACTTCGGTCCTCCGCTGAAGAGCTCCTGAGACGAGAGCACAAAGGCTCTCAGGCGCAGCACCATCATCCCATCTCCACCGCCTCTCTTCTAACGAGATGCAGCGGCCTCTCAACTCTCCCTCGCCGCCACGGCCGGCTGAGAGAACAGAGACATCATCAGCAACAGGGGGAAGGCGTCGTGGACGACGCTTATTGAGGGGATTCACCATCAGAACGCCATCCATCCCCTTCCACCTTGGAAGCGGGAGCATGGCCTCACGAGCGACCATCCCGGGCCGCACCAAGGCATTAGGAGGGAGAAGCATCCCCGCCCACCTCCAGATCTCGCCGCCCCGGAGCTGCCCTTCTCATCCCCCTCGCATCCACGCCCGGCCAGGAGAAGAAGAAGCAGCACCGAAAGACAGCAGATCGAGAGGCAGCAGCAGCATGCCTTATTTGCGGAGATCCTCGAAGTAGACAGCTCCACCGCCCACTCCGATCGCCGGAGCAGAACAAAAGTGGAGCCACACCTCGAGTTGCTCGGGATCTGGCCAGAAGAACCCGAATCCCTACTCCAAACTACCAGCATATAGCCAAAAACTAAAAACCTGCACCTACTATCTACTCCGGCACCCCTCCCTCGCCATCTCCGGCCGGCAAAGCCGCCGGAGAAGGCTCGGGAGCGGCCCGGTCTCTCTCTAGGAGCTGTCAAGGAAAGGGAGAGGAGAGAGAGGAAAGGGGAAAGTGAGCCCTCTTCAGATAGCTTGACATATAACATCAACTCTCATAGGCTATTGCATGCCAATAGAGGTCTTCCATGCCAGTAACTCGAGACATTTTAGCTCCTTCAATGTCGATGTTTGGAGAAACAATGTCTGCCATCACATTCACCAATGTCCAACATGAAAATTCTAGACTAAGGGTATGAAACAAATAAATAACTCCTAAAAAGGAGTTGTTATCGACATGCATCTAAAAAGCATCAAAACTTAAGGAAACAAAATCATTTCCATCGACCACTTCAAAAACTAGAAGTCACTGAATTTTCCCTCAACATGAGAAAGGATTTCCAAGCGTAGAAGCTAATCACACATCATATCTTGTGACACGCTGTCTCCACCGATATTGACAAAGAGCAAACTACTTATAAGACATACATCCTTGATATCAAAGACGTGTACCCGACTCGACCGCATACATCGTAATGTAATTGTCGAGTCTCGAACATAAAGCGGGACAGCTCAAGGCAAGACCCAAGGTGAGAAATTATCAACTATAGGGTACTCCAAGCTTGTAGTACCCCATATGCACCCGTCCCTTTTGGCATGTCTAGAAGTCACAAAAAGAATACGAACAAAAATAACAACACTAACAATACATGCAACTATTATCATGTCAAAAAATTGAAATCTAAAGTCAATTTGTAGCTCAAGAAACAAAAGACAAATCTGACGTTGATATAATTGACGCGCCCCAAATTCAAAGCCTAGTTTAGATTAATTACAATTCATAACTACATTATCTTTCTGGTTTCTTGGTATGTGCTTCAAATTCATTCAGGTTTAAAATTTCAGGACTTTGTGGGTAATTCCATACAATGTGGATGCCAATTTTTTCCCCATTTCTTCACGGTACTTTATGACGATGTATACGGGCCTTGAGAGCCCTGAGTGTATTCCAAATCTACGAGCGGGCCAAGGCCCACCGTCGTAAAACATTAGCCCACTGTAGAAAGGACGAACGGATTGATTGATTTTTATTAGCCCCGGAAGACGTCAGGAATATGTAGCTGAAGAAAAATAAGAAAGTGCGAGTTGGGATCGAGTAGCATCGGTTTTGACGACAGTGACGGAATCAATCGCTTGCTGAGAACGTTCCAGATTGCCACGGCGTCGCACCGCCGTGGGCCATCGTGCAGGCTCGCGCTGAATCTGATCGATAAGATATTCTGCCTGCCTGCTGCCCTGATTCGAAGCAGTGGCATCACCTCACCAAAAGGTTCGTGTCTACTCGTGCCTGGAGGTGCACGTACAGGCAAGCATGTTAGCCAGCCGGAAACAGCGGAGCAACCGAGCCCTAGAAACGTTCACGATGCCTTCTATACTCCGTAGCTGAACATCATGGAACTGTAGGTAAAATGAGTTAGCCCCTGCCGCTTAAACCACGAAATGAGTGGGCTACGTGAATTGCATTTTGGGACGTTTGGTTAGGTTTATTCTGGCGTCCGTTTTTTTTTTTTTTTGCTTATATAAACTACTCGCTCCGATCCAAATTAATTGATTTAAATTTATCTAGATACAAATGTAGCTAGACACGTTTATTGAATAGACACATTCATATCTAGATAGGTTGAGTCAATTAATATAAATTAGAGGAAGTACGGTATTACATGCAACATTTTAGTTTTTTAAAAGCCAAAAATCCAAAGCATGAAGTATATATTTAGATGCTTTTATGGCTTATAAGCTAAACCCCAAAAAGGCTAGAACCTCCAAATCGTACAGCGTGGTCAACTCTCGATGACGTTAGATTGTTTGTGTGCGTATGTGCCTTCCTGCCCACAAAATGGTTAGATTCCGAGCTTGTTCCACTTGCACGTGTTGGGTTGGGGGAATGGCAACCAGAAGGTATGGTGAAAAGCAGAGCGTGCCCCTAACGCGGACTTTTGGCTCATGGGTGCTACGCCCCCCCATGGATCCACCACGTACGTCTGCCTGTAGATTCGTGCGAGAGTAGTAAGTGAAATTCTGACGCACCATTTATCTATCAGCAATACACATGAATACGATAGTTGTGACCTGACAGCACGCAGAGCTACAGTGCTGGCGAGTAGATGTCCGTGCGGCAGCACTTCTTAGTCTGCTCGGTACATGTCAGTACAGGAATCCAAAGTCGAAATCTGGAGGAAGTGAGACGCCATTTAATCTGCTATGGAGTACCCTTTCTGTGCTCGTCACCATTAGAACAACCTTCTCCAAACTCGGAGCTCCGGCAAACAGTACCTAGATCTCCGGTGAACAGTGATTTTCTGTACAGATAATGGACTTGTAAACTTGTAATTACTAGGTTTTTACACAAACATGCACCTATCCATGGAATTTGTGTACAAACATTGGGAACAGTACATTCACGACGAAAATAGTTTACTTACCACTAATTAATATATTGGTTCATATGTGTGAACAATTGGTAGAAGAGTTTTACATGTGCTACAGTATTACTAGGTTTTTATAAGATCTCTAAACTTGTAATTAATCTGGAAAAATAATTTGTTGTCATGTATGTCATGTACAGATAATGGACTTGTAAACTTGTAATTATTCTGCAAAAAATATTTGTTGTCATTTAGCCTAAGCAGCCATTGAATAATTTTTTCTAATGCACTGTTTACCATCTAGGCACCGTCGTACTTAGCGATTACAGATACGGCATGATTGGAAGGAACTGGCTGAACAATTCCAGATTAACTAGTTTGCAATACTGAAGGTGTTCTTCTCGCCCCCCCATCACATGTACTTGTGAACAGTGAAGAGCAGAGCAGCAAAGTTTGCGAATGCAAGGAAGAACAGCTTCATGTCAGGTTCATGCTTTCCGTGGTTGGTCCTTTTCTTGAGCTTCTCAATAATGAAGAGCCTGGGCCATTTTGCCCGGACATACTGGATGTATTCTTCTTCCCAGTGCCAGAAGTTGCAAGTCTTGGACTAAACAAGGATGAGGAACAGTGATGTCAGTGCATTATCTGCAACTCGGTACATGTCAGTATAGGTGCGGTGGAAATCAACTTACCCACTCGTGCTGCACTTGTAAAAATGCTTGCCTGGATTGTATTTAGTCTTGGACACCCACCACTCGACGTCGCCGTCGCCACAGTAGGGGCAACGCATCAAAGGGAGTGGAGCAAAGTGGACTGCGGAGTTGATGCTACGGCCAACAGAGTTGCTGGATGGGGACATGTTGATACAGAAAAGGATCGTGGGAAGGAAATGTGGAGCATGGAAGGAGATGAAGCAAGGAGGAAGATGAAGGAAGGAAGAAGATGAAGCAAGGAAGAAGAAGACGTAATGGAGCAGATGGAGTAGTTGCGCGCGGCTGCTTGTGGTACAGGCAGCACTTATTGGGCTGGCTCTGCCAAACGGCTCTCTTTGACTCTGCGGGACGAAGCTCCTGCCACAGCTCTGTACAGGTGGGCCAATCTGGTACGGAAATGAGTGATGATACATCAATACAACTAAGCAATACACTGCATTATACCTGCATATTTCATAGTGTACAACATGGGCCAGGTGCAGGTGTCAGCAAAAGCCATGGGGGGGTGTGGCACCCATGTGCTCCTTTGTAATTCTCAGCGTGCCCCCCTTTAGTTTAAAACCTTGGGAATGGCGTGGTAAGGAAAAGGTCTCCATGGTAAAAATAAATTGGCAATAAACATTTTACGTAGCTGTCATGAGAAAAGATAAATATGAACGTTCAATTTACTAAATCAGGTGGTTAGTTCGGCCACTCTTCAAGGCAACAAGTGTTATACTACTCCCTCCATCTTATGGATGTTGTTTGAGATTTATCCAAATTTAGATGTATCTAGATGTTATTTAGTGTCTAGATACATCTAATTTTTCACAAATATCAGACAACCTTCGTGGGATGGAGGGAGTAATATATATGTTTTTTTCCAAACCAACTAGTGAACACATAAATCTTGTTTGGTTTCCCGTGGGGTTGAAAAAGTGAAAATCGATATTATGTAATAAAATTACATATCGGCCACTAGATCTTAAAATGTTACGACGACAGCTGAAAAGTGAAAATCTATCGTCGGATTTTGGCAACTTCATAGTCGTAGGCACAATCATCTCATTCAAGTTCCCCAAACCTAGTCAATTCGATGTTCCAGATTTCTCAAGTGATACTCCATTAACCCGAGGACAAACCAGTAAATGTAATAGGGGTTAGTTCATTTTTAAGTCATCCTAGATCTGCTTGGACCAAAGTACATCTCCATATAAGACCTTTATCAAATTAACATATTAATAGGCCATCCTTCAGTATAAGCAAAATATTGTGAGGTTGATTCTAGATGGAAATAAATTATAGCAAGGCTTTACTGAAAACTAAATACTTAACACCAACACTCTTTGGTAATGCGTAAAAATATACTTCTGTCAGCTAAGTAGAAGTGTAATGGGAAGTTCACAAACTATATAATTTTGTTGTTGGTACAATCCAATTGTAAAAAACAATATCCATAAAGAGCGCATTAGAGATGAGAAAATTAAGCCACTAATAGGACATTTCATTGTCTAATATTATAGGTGTGTTGCTAGACTTGCCCTCTAATGTTTTTGAATAACAGACTCATCTAACGGGTTAGATGAATAATCTACTAAAAATAGCATATCTAACTTACATCATTTGGCTAAAAGAAGTTATAGCGTATCATATTATCTAAATATAGATAAGTAAGAACACCATGAATAGTAGTAGCAAAATTACCATCACTCCTTTTTTTCAGAACATGCTTTATATGTATATGCTAGGTATCAGACTGGGAAGCAACAAAAACCAACAAGCCAGGACAGACAAAATTCAGAGTATTTTGCACCACATCCCGATTGAGTCTAGATTATATCCATTTTATGTCGTGAGGAAAGGACTTTTTTGTTACTTAATATGAACTACAACTAGGAAATATATGAGGTGCTCTATGCACAGCCTAAAGAATCGATAGTGCAATAAAAGTAGGCTCACACAACCAAAACATGTGTACAAATTGACTTTATTGAGCATGCCTCATAATTCACATGTTAATTCAATCACTAAGATGCGTTTTGTGTTTATGTATAGGACTAAGCCATAGTTGTATGTACATTATGTACATAGTTGTATGTGGAGGAGGTTAGTTCGCTTAAGATTGTAATGATTAACCTTTATTGCAAAGCAAACTTTCGCTTCAAGAGGTCGATATCAATTCCATTAAGATATCCTTGCTATGAGGAATGCATCATTGTTGGAGATGCACAACCATACTAAGTGAGAGACCCCACTAATGTGAGAGACCCCCTTTCTTCGCTCTCCCTTCTCTCTATGGGGAAAGGGCGACTGATACGTCTCCGACGTATCGATAATTTCTTATGTTCTATGCCATATTATTGATGATACCTACATGTTTTATGCACACTTTATGTCATATTCGTGCATTTTCTGGAACTAACCTATTAACAAGATGCCGAAGTGCCGGTTCCGTTTTCTGCATGTTTTGGTTTCGAAATCCTAGTAACGAAATATTCTCGGAATTGGACGAAACGAAGACCCAGGGGCCTATTTTTCCACGGAGCTTCCGGAAGACCGAAGAACATACGAAGTGGGGCCACGAGGTGGCGACACCACAAGGCGGCGCGGCCAAGGGGGCCCGCGCCGCCCTATGGTGTGGCCCCCTCGTCGGGCCCCGACTTCTGCCCTTCCGCCTACTTAAAGCCTCCGTCGCGAAACCCCGAGGCGAAAAAACCACGATACGGAAAACCTTACCGAGACGCCGCCGCCGCCGATCCCATCTCGGGGGATTCCGGAGATCTCCTCCGGCACCCTGCCGGAGAGGGGATTCATCTCCCGGAGGACTCTACACCGCCATGGTCGCCTCCGGAGTGATGAGTGAGTAGTTCACCCCTGGACTATGGGTCCATAGCAGTAGCTAGATGGTTGTCTTCTCCTCATTGTGCTTCATTGTTGGATCTTGTGAGCTGCCTAACATGATCAAGATCATCTATCTGTAATTCTATATGTTGTGTTTGTCGGGATCCGATGGATAGAGAATACCATGTCATGTTAATTATCAAGTTATTACATATGTGTTGTTTATGATCTTGCATGCTCTTCGTTACTAGTAGAGGCTCGGCCAAGTTTTTACTTTTAACTCTAAGAGGGAGTATTTATGCTCGATAGTGGGTTCATGCCCGCATTGACACCGGGACAGTGATGAGAAAGTTCTAAGGTTGTGTTGTCGTCGTTGCCACTAGGGATAAAACATTGGCGCCATGTCCGAGGATGTAGTTGTTGATTACATTACGCACCATACTTAATGCAATTGTCTGTTGTTAGCAACTTAATACTGGAGGGGGTTCGGACGATAACCCGAAGGTGGACTTTTTAGGCATAGATGCAGTTGGATGGCGGTCTATGTACTTTGTCGTAATGCCCAATTAAATCTCACTATACTTATATGTCATGTATGTGCATTGTTATGCCCTCTCTATTTGTCAATTGCCCGACTGTAATTTGTTCACCCAACATGCTTTTATCTTATGGGAGAGACACCTCTAGTGAACCGTGGACCCCGGTCCATTCTTTTAATACTGAAATACAAATCTGCTGCAATACTTGTTTTTACTATTTTCTCTGCAAACAATCATCTTCCACACAATACGGTTAATCCTTTGTTACATGCAAGCCGGTGAGATTGACAACCTCACTCGTTTCGTTGGGGCAAAGTACTTTGGTTGTGTTGTGCAGGTTCCACGTTGGCGCCGGAATCTCCGGTGTTGCGCCGCACTACATCCCGCCGCCATCAACCTTCAACGTGCTTCTTGACTCCTACTGGTTCGATTAAACCTTGGTTTCTAACCGAGGGAAACTTGCCGCTGTGCGCATCACACCTTCCTCTTGGGGTTCCCAACGGACGTGTCAACTACACGCATCAAGCAAATTTCCGGCGCCGTTGCGGTGAGATCAAGACACGCCGCAAGGGGAGTCTCCACTTCCCAATCTCTTTACTTTGTTTTTGTCTTGCTTTATTTTATTTACTACTTTGTTTGCTGCATTATATCAAAACACAAAAAAATTAGTTGCTAGCTTTACTTTATTTACTGTCTTGTTTGCTATATCAAAAACACAAAAAAATTAGTTTACTTGCATTTACTTTATCTAGTTTGCTTTATTTACTACTGCTAAAATGGCCAACCTTGAAAATACTAAGTTGTGTGACTTCACTAGCACAAATAATAATGATTTCCTATGCACACCTATTGCTCCACCTCGCTACTACAGCAGAATTCTTTGAAATTAAACCTGCTTTACTTAATCTTGTTATGCGAGAGCAATTTTCCAGTGTGAGTTCGATGATGCTGCTGCCCATCTCAATAATTTTGTTGAACTATGTGAAATGCAAAAGTATAAAGATGTAGATGGTGACATTATAAAATTAAAATTGTTCCCTTTCTCATTAAGAGGAAGAGCTAAAGATTGGTTGCTATCTCTGCCTAAGAATAGTATTGATTCCTGGACTAAATGCAAGGATGCTTTTATTGGTAGATATTATCCCCCTGCTAAAATTATATCTTTGAGGAGTAGCATAATGAATTTTAAACAATTAGATAATGAACATGTTGCTCAAGCTTGGGAAAGAATGAAATCTCTCGGTTAAAAATTGCCCAACCCATGGATCGACTACTTGGATGATCATCCAAACCTTCTATGCGAGGACTAAATTTTTCTTCGCGGAATTTATTGGATTCAGCTGCTGGAGGTACCTTTATGTCCATCACTCTTGGTGAAGCAACAAAGCTTCTTGATAATATGATGGTTAATTACTCTGAATGGCACACGGAAAGAGCTCCACAAGGTAAGAAGGTAAATTCTGTTGAAGAATCCTCTTCCTTGAATGATAAGGTTGATGCTATTATGTCTATGCTTGCGAATGATAGGACTAATGTTGATCCTAATAATGTTCCATTAGCTTCATTGGTTGCCCAAGAAGAACATGTTGATGTAAACTTCATTAAAAATAATAATTTCAACAACAATGCTTATCGGAACAATTCTAGTAATAACTATAGGCCATACCCTTATAATAATGGTAACGGTTATGCTAATTCTTATGGGAATTCTTACAACAATAATAGGAATACACCCCCTGGACTTGAAGCTATGCTTAAAGAATTTATTAGTACACAAACTGCCTTTAACAAATCTGTTGAGGAAAAGCTCAATAAAATTGATATTCTTGTTTCTAGAGTTGATAGTCTTGCCTCGGATGTTGATCTTTTGAAATCGAAAGTTATGCCTAATAGTGATATTGAAAATAAAATTGTTACTACAGCAAATGCCATCCAAGTTAGAATTAATGAGAATATAAGATTAATGGCTGAACTGCGTGCTAGGTGGGATAGAGAAGAAAATGAAAAACTAGCTAAAAAGGAAAATGTAGCTAAAGTTTGGACTATTACCACCACTAGCAATGCTAATTCTTCACATGTTGCTGCACCTCCTACTATCAATGGTAAAATAATTGGTGTTGGCAATGTTTCTACTCCTAGTGCAAAGCGCGCAAAATTACCTGAAACTGCTAAAACTGCTGAAACTGGCTTGTGATAAAGCTCGCTGAAATTTTTTCCAACCTTGGGGATGATAATCCCATTGCTTTAGATTGTAATGATTTAGATTTTGATGATTGCCACATCTCTGAAGTTATAAATTTCTTGCAAAAACTTGCTAAGAGTCCCAATGCTAGCGCTATAAATTTGGCTTTCACAAAACATATTACAAATGCTCTCATAAAAGCTAGAGAAGAGAAACTAAAACTTGAAACTTCTATTTCTAGAAAGCTAGAGGATAGTTGGGAGCCCATCATTAAAATGAGATTCAAAGATTTTGATTGTAATGCCTTATGTGATCTTGGTGCAAGTATTTCTGTTATGCCTAAAAAAGTCTATGATATGCTTGACTTGCCACCATTGAAAAACTCGTTATTTGGATGTTAATCTCGCTGATAATGCTAAAAAGAAACCTTTGAGGAAAGTTGATAATGTTCATATTATGGTTAACAATAACCTTGTCCCCGTTGATTTTGTTGTCTTGGATATTGAATGCAATGTATCTTGCCCCATTATATTGGGAAGACCTTTTCTTCGAACCGTTGGTGCTACTATTGATATGAAGGAAGGTAATATTAAATATCAATTCCCTCTCAAGAAAGGTATGGAACACTTCCCTAGAAAGAGAATGAAGTTACCTTATGATTCTATTATTAGAACAAATTATGATGTTGATGCTTCATCTTTTGATGTTACTTGAGTTACACTTTACGCGCCTAGCCGAAAGGCGTTAAAGAAAAGCGCTTATGGGAGACAACCCATGTTTTTACTACAGTATTTTTGTTTTATATTTGTGTCTTGGAAGTTGTTTACTACTGTAGCAACCTCTCCTTATCTTAGTTTTATGTTTTGTTGTGCCAAGTAAAGTCTTTGATAGAAAAGTAAGTACTAGATTTGGATTACTCGCGTAGTTCCAGATTTCTTTCGTTGTCACGAATCCGGGTCTATCTCCCTGTAGGTAGCTCAGAAAATTAAGCCAATTTACGAGCATGATCCCCGGATATGTACGCAACTTTCATTCAATTTGAGCATTTTCGTTTGAGCAAGTCTGGTGGCCTAATAAAATCCATCTTTACGGATCTGTTCTGTTTTGACAGATTCTGTCTTTTATTTCGCATTGCCTCTTTTGCTATGTTGGATGAATTTCTTTGATCCACTAATGTCCAAGTAGCTTTATGCAATGTCCAGAAGTGTTAAGAATGATTGTGTCACCTCTGAACATGTGAATTTTTATTATGCACTAACCCTCTAATGAGTTGTTTCGAGTTTGGTGTGGAGGAAGTTTTCAAGGATCAAGAGAGGAGTATGATGCAATATGATCAAGGAGAGTGAAAGCTCTAAGCTTTGGGATGCCCCGGTGGTTCACCCCTGCATATTATAAGAAGACTCAAGCGTCTAAGCTTGGGGATGCCCAAGGCATCCCCTTCTTCATCGACAACATTATCGAGTTCCTCCCCTGAAACTATATTTTTATTCCGTCACATTTTATGCACTTTGCTTGGAGCGTCGGTTTGTTTTTGTTTTTTGTTTTGTTTGAATAAAATGGATCCTAGCATTCACTTTATGGGAGAGAGACACGCTCCGCTGTAGCATATGGACAAATATGTCCTTAGGCTCTACTCATAGTATTCATGGCGAAGTTTCATCTTCGTTAAATTGTTATATGGTTGGAATTGGAAAATGCTACATGTAGTAACTATAAAATGTCTTGGATAATTTGATACTTGGCAATTGTTGTGCTCATGTTTAAGCTCTTGCATCATATACTTTGCACCCATTAATGAAGAAATACTTAGAGCTTGCTAATTTGGTTTGCATATTTGGTTTCTCTAGAGTCTAGATAACATCTAGTATTGAGTTTTGAACAACAAGGAAGACGGTATGGAGTCTTATAATGTTTACCATATGTCTTTTATTTGAGTTTTGTCTGTACCGTTCATCCTTGTGTTTGTTTCAAATAACCTTGCTAGCCTAAACCTTGTATCGAGAGGGAATACTTCTCATGCATCCCAAATACTTGAGCCAACCACTACGCCATTTGTGTCCACCATACCTACCTACTACATGGTATTTCTCCGCCATTCCAAAGTAAATTGCTTGAGTGCTACCTTTAAAATTCCATCATTCACCTTTGCAATATATAGCTCATGGGACAAATAGCTTAAAAACTATTGTGGTATTGAATATGTACTTATGCACTTTATCTCTTATTAAGTTGCTTGTTGTGCGATAACCATGTTTACGGGGACGCCATCAACTATTCTTTGTTGGATATCATGTGAGTTGCTATGCATGTCCGTCTTGTCCGAAGCAAGAGAGATCTACCACCTTCATGGTTGGAGCATGCATGTTGTTAGAGAAGAACTTTGGGCCGCTAACTAAAGCCATGATTCATGGTGGAAGTTTCAGTTTGGACATATATCCTCAATCTCATATGAGAATAATAATTGTTGCCACATGCTTATGCATTAAAGAGGAGTCCATTATCTGTTGTCCATGTTGTCCCGGTATGGATGTCTAAGTTGAGAATAATCAAAAGCGAGAAATCCAAAATGCGAGCTTTCTCCTTGACCTTTGTACAGGCGGCATGGAGGTACCCCATTGTGACACTTGGTCAAAACATGTGCATTGCAAAGATCCGGTAGTCCAAGTTAATTAGGACAAGGTGCGGGTACTATTAGTATACTATGCATGAGACTTGCAACTTGTAAGATATAATGTACATAACTCATATGCTTTATTACTACCGTTGACAAAATTGTTTCATGTTTTCAAAATAAAAGCTCTAGCACAAATATAGCAATCGATGCTTTCCTCTTTGAAGGACCATTCTCTTTACTTTTATGTTGAGTCAGTTCACCTATCTCTCTCCACCTCAAGAAGCAAACACTTGTGTGAACTGTGCATTGATTCCTACATACTTGCATATTGTACTTGTTATATTACTCTATGTTGACTATTATCCATGAGATATACATGTTACAAGTTGAAAGCAACCGCTGAAACTTAATCTTCCTTTGTGTTGCTTCAATACCTTTACTTTGATTTATTGCTTTATGAGTTAACTCTTATGCAAGACTTATTAATACTTGTTTTGGAGTACTATTCATGAAAAGTCTTTGCTTTATGATTCACTTGTTTACTCATGTCATTACCATTGTTTTGATCGCTGCATTCACTACATATGTTTACAAATAGTATGATCAAGGTTATGATGGCATATCACTTCGAAATTATCTTTGTTATCGTTTTACTCGCTCGGGACGAGCGTAACTAAGCTTGGGGATGCTTGATACGTCTCCGACGTATCGATAATTTCTTATGTTCTATGCCATATTATTGATGATACCTACATGTTTTATGCACACTTTATGTCATATTCGTGCATTTTCCGGAACTAACCTATTAACAAGATGCCGAAGTGCCGCTTCTCGTTTTCTCGCTGTTTTTGGTTTCAGTAAATCCTAGTAACGAAATATTCTCGAATTGGACGAAACGAAGACTCGTGGGCCTATTTTTCCACGGAGCTTCCGGAAGACCGAAGAACATACGAAGTGGGGCCACGAGGTGGCGACACCACAAGGCGGCGCGGCCAAGGGGGCCCGCGCCGCCCTATGGTGTGGCCCCTCGTCGGGCCCCGACTCCGCCCTTCCGCCTACTTAAAGCCTCCGTCGCGAAACCCCCGAGGCGAAAAAAACCACGATACGGAAAACCTACCGAGACGCCGCCGCCGCCGATCCCATCTCGGGGGATTCTGGAGATCTCCTCCGCACCTCGCCGGAGAGGGGATTCATCTCCCGGAGGACTCTACACCGCCATGGTCGCCTCCGGAGTGATGAGTGAGTAGTTCACCCCCGGACTATGGGTCCATAGCAGTAGCTAGATGGTTGTCTTCTCCTCATTGTGCTTCATTGTTGGATCTTGTGAGCTGCCTAACATGATCAAGATCATCTATCCGTAATTCTATATGTTGTGTTTGTCGGGATCCGATGGATAGAGAATACCATGTCATGTTAATTATCAAGTTATTACATATGTGTTGTTTATGATCTTGCATGCTCTCCGTTACTAGTAGAGGCTCTGGCCAAGTTTTTACTTTTAACTCCAAGAGGGAGTATTTATGCTCGATAGTGGGTTCATGCCCGCATTGACACCGGGACAAGTGACGTAAAGTTCTAAGGTTGTGTTGTGTCTGTTGCCACTAGGGATAAAACATTGGCGCTATGTCCGAGGATGTAGTTGTTGATTACATTACGCACCATACTTAATGCAATTGTCTCGTTGTTAGCAACTTAATACCGGAGGGGTTCGGACGATAACCTCGAAGGTGGACTTTTTAGGCATAGATGCAGTTGGATGGCGGTCTATGTACTTTGTCGTAATGCCCAATTAAATCTCACTATACTTATCATGTCATGTATGTGCATTGTTATGCCCTCTCTATTTGTCAATTGCCCGACCGTAATTTGTTCACCCAACATGCTTTTATCTTATGGGAGAGACACCTCTAGTGAACTGTGGACCCCGGTCCATTCTTTTAATACTCGAAATACAAATCTGCCTGCAATACTTGTTTTTACTATTTTCTCTCGCAAACAATCATCTTCCACACAATACGGTTAATCCTTTGTTACAAGCAAGCCGGTGAGATTGACAACCTCACTCGTTTCGTTGGGGCAAAGTACTTTGGTTGTGTTGTGCAGGTTCCACGTTGGCGCCGGAATCTCCGGTGTTGCGCCGCACTACATCCCGCCGCCATCAACCTTCAACGTGCTTCTTGACTCCTACTGGTTCGATTAAACCTTGGTTTCTAACTGAGGGAAACTTGCCGCTGTGCGCATCACACCTTCCTCTTGGGGTTCCCCAACGGACGTGTCAACTACACGCATCAGCTACCAGGTGAGCGTCAAGTTTTTTTGGCAGCGGGAGAGTAGCCAGATCCGCTGCAGGGATGTGTACAATTGTAGGATAGTAGTAGTCTATGTAGCTAGGGTCTGGCCTACCTTTTCTTCATCTCTGATTTTGGAGATTGTGGTCTCCAATAAAGATACTCCAAATCCCTCACCGGTGTGGACCTCTGCTTCTTGGTCAACGATAGATCTTGGTGCTTTCCCTTCCCGTCGAGTATGATGCGGCGGCCGTGGCATACTCGTCTTGGAATTTTGTTCTCGAGCTTCGTCGTCGCGGCGACGCTTGCTCTGGCGCTGCTGTGGATCTATGGAGTCTATTTAGGAGCTGGTTCTAGATGGTAGCGCCGATGGAGGACTAGGGGATGGCGAGATTTGCTCTGGTTGGCTTGGTACGAGGCTGGCAAATATGGTTCTACTCCGCAACATCGTCGATGGTGTGCTCCAGATCTAGAGCTCGGTGGATGGCTTGGGGCGAGGCCACGATCGACATGCCCTAGCGGCGAAGGTGTCATCTTTGACAACCAACTACAGAGGTTCACAAAACTCTCTCAGCAATGGAGCTGCATCGAGCTCGGGTGTGTTGGTTTACGCCCTTCTTCTCTCTGACGGGCGCTGCAGCGGTGCCGGAGATTGGCGGCGCTATGTAGTTGTGACGCAGGGACCTCCAAGGGCTTCAATGTAATTATTTGTTTCCTAGGGTCTTTTTTGCATTCGTGTGGGTCATCGAGTGTGTTCTAGTCCCCTTCTGTTTGTGTGCGTACGTGTCCTGTATTCCAGCCATATGAAATGTATTGAACATGTATCCTCCTAAAAACCCATATTAATGTCGGTTTGAACATCCACCGAAAGTGTGCCCCCTCCATGGTTCGGTGGAGGCCATGGTTTATAAGATGCATCTAGATTAAAGGGTCCATAACTCACCATAGGAGCAACACCAATGGTTGCTTCCATTTACATCATGTCTTAGGAATCTCCCATTTCCATCTTATTACAGTACATCCGTTTCAAAATATAGAACTTTTTAGAAGAAGAAAATGTTTATACTTCGAAACGGGGTGTAGTAGGTGATACGGTTTGCTCTCTCTTTGCGAGCTATTCACTCCATTCCTAAATAAAAAAATGTGAACTTTAAGAACGTCTTATACTATTAATAGCCAATATACTCCAGTAGGTATAGTTTTGTCACACACCATAGGTCACGTCGTAGTTGCCAAAACCCTCATAACAGAATGCCATTTCCCAACATTATTACCGGCTTAAGACAAGTATAAGCTGATTTAAGATGTGGAGTAAATTCCAAAACAGCACAGCACGCTCGCACCACACTCCCAAACAGACAGCACAGCCTCCCACCGGCCCTACACGTAGCCTCCGTGGGTCCCTGCCCCATCCAATCGACGGCCAGCACGATAACGAACTCCTAGATCGGACGGCCCAGATTCGTCGCCAGCCCGCTATAAATGCAGTCTCACCTCACCCACGCGCTCCCTCTCTTTCCGCCCTCCACACCTCGCGAGCCCCCAACCCCAGGCGACCCTTCCTCCTCGGCGGCGGCGCGGCGGCGATGCAGATGGCGGCGACAACCACGGACTCGCAGCTCGCCGTACCGCTCCACCACCCCCACCCGCACCCGCACGCGCATCCGCACCCACCTCCGCAGCACGCGCACCCGCACCACCACATGCCGCAGCCGCGGTGGGTCGTCATCCCCTACCCGCCGCCGTCCATGGTGGGCGCCCCGCCGCCACCGCCGCCGCAGTTCGCCAAGCACTACCCGGCGGGGCCGCCGCCGCCGCCCCCCGCGGCCGCCGGGCGGCGCACGCCGACACCACCCGCCGCCGGATCCGGCGGGAACGGCTGCGAGGACAACAAGACGATCTGGGTCGGCGACCTCCAGTACTGGATGGACGAGAACTACCTCCACAACTGCTTCGGCCCCAGCGGCGAGGTTCGTTTGCCTTCTCCCCCGATCCGTACTAGATCTCGCGCATACAGCGAGATTTGTCCCATTTATGCGTGTTGATTCATCTCAAACTGCCATACAAGCGTAAATTCGTGCTTAGTTTGTCGCTTAATGCAAATAAAAGTGCGGTATTTCTAAAATTAGCCGTGCTCCAGGCGGCAACTTTAAGGCCGTTCACTGCAGTACGGACGGAATGCTCTTGTCTGTTTGGTTATTAGTGTACTGCCATAAATGTCCGCAAGCCACTTTTTTTTTCCTTTCTGAAATTGTGGTTTGTACTATTATGTCGTAAGGGGTAATTGCCCCCTGGGCGACGTGAGCTGCCAAACGTGCTAACTATGTCATGGGATTTATGGTATTGGTGTGTAATGGGTTAATGAACTGTCTGAATGATCCGGTTGGTTATTGCATTTTGGCAATTACGGAATAAGTAAAAGAACAGTTGGAGGAGGGAAAGGAAGCAATAACTGAAGCCTTTGCCAGTTATCTTCTTAGGGGTGTGCTCACTGATGTTGACAGCAAGAGTAAAGATGGCAACTTATATGGTGCTCGGTCAGGAAGATGGTTAATTGAAGAAGCAAGTTGCGCGAGCGTTCTTGTTTATTGTACAGTTTGAGAGGAACTATCTTTCAGACCTTCGCAAGCAGCAACTATAATATGTTTCTTGTTTATTGTACAGTTTGAGAGACTATCTTTCAGACCTTCGCAAGCAGCAACTATAATATGTTTATCAAATTGTGGAACGAATGTTAACCATTCATCATTTCATCTCTTTTGCTTCCCGCCAATCATTTGGTATTTGTTCTTGTGTTCAAGTCTGATTTTCTAACCTTTTCAGTTCATCTACTTCGTAGGTGGTAACCATAAAAGTTATCCGCAATAGGCAAACTGGGCAGTCGGAGGGATATGGTTTTGTAGAGTTCTTTTCCCATGCATCTGCAGACAAAGCTCTTCAGAATTTTACTGGGCACGTGATGCCTAACACCGATCGAGCCTTCAAGTTAAACTGGGCATCATATAGCATGGGTGAAAAGCGATCCGAAGTTGTCTCTGATCACTCGATATTTGTTGGTGATTTAGCTGCTGATGTTACTGATGAAATGTTGATGGAGCTTTTTGCTGGCAAGTACCGCTCCGTCAAAGGAGCTAAAGTTATTATTGATGCAAACACAGGACGTTCTAGGGGCTATGGATTTGTTAGATTCGCAGATGATAATGACAAATCTCATGCAATGACTGAAATGAATGGTATATATTGCTCTACTAGGCCGATCCGGATAGGACCTGCAACGCCTAGAAGAACTGGTATGTCCATCTATTGTGATTGTTCTGCAGACTGAAGTTGTACAGCCTCCTTTTTGTTACTTCATTGAATTGCTGATTCTTTTCCACGCAAGTGCTTTAAGTTTTACAAAATTTGAATAGTTTTACGGCTCATGTAGGTAACAATAAATCGTTATTACTCCCTCTGGAAAATATTGTCTACATACATCCAACTTTAGACAAATCTAGGACATCCTTTTATGGACGGAGGGAGTATATAATTCTGGAAAATCTTCTTAAATTTTTACCTTGTATGATCATGATGTTGCCATAGTGTTCTTCCATCTAGGATTTTGGAACACATCTGACGTTTTAACAAAAGAAGTGGCGATTTCTTCTGTTATTTATTGTCTAATTTGTATTCCTGTGTGTTTGAGGACCACATTTGTAACCAATACTCCAATAGAAATTAGAATAGTATGTACTTCACCAGAACTCTTATGGACCACTGTGGAGGTAGCATTCCTATATTAATGGTGCCAATTACATTACAATACTTCAATTGCTTTATGTCCTTATCTTCATAACTGGAGGATGCATGCCTCTTCCTTGTTTATAGAGGACAATACGTACTTGGTTTCTTTCTCATATGAAATTAGTATAGAATTAATCCATTCTTTACCCGACTTCTTCACTATTAACTTCAGGTGATTCTGGTTCCTCAACACCTGGGCATTCAGACGGTGATTCTACTAACAGAACGGTGTGTTTCTGGTTTCCTCATATGTTAACCTTGTAGGCTGTCTTCTAATTTGAAGTTGCCAACCTGCTTTAGGTTTATGTTGGTGGGCTCGACCCAAATGTTAGTGAAGATGAACTGAGGAAAGCATTTGCCAAATATGGCGATGTTGCCTCTGTTAAAATTCCTCTTGGGAAGCAATGTGGCTTTGTTCAGTATGTCAACAGGTACATGTCTGAAGCTGTAACATGCTTTACTATTTGTCTTTCTACAACCTGCTGGGAGTTATAATTTATGCATGCCTGTTTTCAGAACCGATGCGGAAGAAGCACTGCAAGGATTGAATGGTTCTGTCATTGGAAAGCAGGCAGTTCGCCTTTCATGGGGCCGCAGCCCATCCCACAAACAGGTTGGTCATGTGAGACAGCTATTTTTCTATTTTTTGTCATTCCTTGCTATATTATCAATTTTCATCACACCAATCATCTTGCTAAAACTGTATCAAGTTTGGAAAAATTTGGAAACAAGTTACTGCCTTCCTTAATCGGATATTCACTTTGGCTCGTATGTGCAAATGCACCCATTGTCCAAACAACATATTTCAAAATGTCTAAAAATTTGGAAAAAATATTTGGGTGTACATGCAGATATTCTATGTTCTCACACAAATTATCGTGGAATATTTTTGTGGCTTGGATAAAAAAGACAATTTTTGGTGCTCTAAAATAGCTTTTCACGAGTCATTTTTTGTCTTTTTACACAGGCCAGAAAAATATTTGTTCTCCACAAAATTTTATGTGCAAACATAGAATGTTCTGATGTCCACCCAGAATTGTTTTTCATAATTTTTTAACATTTTGAAATACATTTGAAGTGCATGTTCCATAATAGGTGCATCTAGTCCTATGAGCCAAAACACCATGTCCTATCTTAATTTGCTTTTCAACATAGTCTCATACATGTATGATCTTTCCCATTTCCTGCTTCGATGAATCTGTGCTACCTTGTCTTATATGCTATTAATGATCTTTCCCATTTCCTGCTTCGATGAATCTAAGCTACCTCGTCTTATACGCTATTAATGATCTTTCCCATTTCCTGCTTCGATGGATCTGTGCTACCTCGTCCTATATGCTATTGATTATTAGAACAAGATTATTTTGTTCCATTCCGGCCTTATGGTTTGTAGTTGTTTCTAGTAGTCACAAAATAAACAATTCAAGTACACACCCTTTATCTGTTATAAGCCTTATTTTATTTACCTCAGTCGAGACTCCAACCATCCGCCTTATCCTCTCACTTAGCTTGTAAATGATGTCTGTCTATATACTTTGTGTCGTTTGGCTATGCAAAATGGCTAATGCAACCATAGTGTAGTAAATCCCGTGGCTGATCTATGGGTACGCGTCATCATGTTTGATTCCATGTTTTCATTGACGCTGTTTAATGTAGCAAACACAAAAAAATCAGTTGCAGAGTTAATATTGGATGGTCGTGAAATGGAATATTACTAGGTTGCCATAGTTATTCACCGAATAACAGAAATTTTCTTGTTCTTGTTCTTCACAATAATTTCTTTCACATTTTCTGGTTTTATTTATTGTTCATCCATAATTATGGCACTGTGCAAAGCATTCAAAGTTCTATATTTCCTGCTAGTACATACCCATTGTGCTGTAGACCCTATTCAAATATGTTTTAGGCTATGCATTTTGAGGATGACTGTTGACTGCATTCAAAGTTCTATATTTCCCGCTAGTACATACCCATTGTTCATCCATAATTATGGACGGTGACGGAAACACCCACACCCATGCGTGGGTGTACAAAAGTATTTCCGTTGACTGCATGCCACATCTTTATGGAGGCATTAGAGCTCAAGATAAGTAGAAAACAGTGGACTAGATGGTGGCAGAACAAATCACTCAACTGTTGCTCTTTCCTATCATCACTTATAAAAGAAGGGACCAGCCAGGATGAACCCTTGGTGGTATTTTGTTATAAAGGTAGGACCCTAGCTCCTATCACTAGGACTCAAACACCGGTGGGTACTGTGCGACGCTTGCGCAGCTAGCCCAATTGAGTAATGCTCATTTCTCTCTTAATAGTTAAATCAGGTAATATGTTCATAGTGGCATAGGCTGGTTTTGGGAGCCACTAGGGGGTGTACTCAATACTGAGAACTTTGAACTAGTGATTACTACTCCATTTATGCTTTTCATACAACTATCTCATTTGGCACATTTTTAGATAAGTAAATATTGTCATGACGCATCTGAGTTTCCTAAATCTGCTGTTCTTTGAATTTCAAACTATTCCATGCAAATTATTATCATCTTGCCGCTGAGAGGGTTTGTTTTGTTGCACCCAGCATGACTTGTTAAATCTTTACTTTATATCAGCTGCATATAACTTGTTGATTTTAAAGTATGTTTCTTGTGGAATTGGTTATCCATTCCCTTCTATCACTCTTGACTCGCTGTTTTCTTTCCAGTCAAGGGGTGATTCCGGTAACAGGAGGAACATGTACTATGGCTCGCCGTTCTACGGTGGATATGGCTACGCCTCCCCCATCCCGCACCCGAACATGTACGCCCCAGCATATGGAGCATACCCCTTCTATGGTAATCAGCAGCTAGTTAGCTAGAGAGAGAGAGATAGGTTCCACTCCCTCCAATGGGAAACAAGGTTTTGGTCTGATGAGAGCATAGCAAGGTAAGAGAGAGAAGAGAGAGAGAGAGAGAGAGAGAAAGACAGAAAGTGAGAGAGAGGGAGGTTATAGGTCGTCCTAAAAGTGGGTGAGACAGGTGAAAGTGAAAAAAAGAGTGGTGTCTGTATTCTGTAGTGTCTGTTGTGTGTATGTGTCGCAAGATCTAGTGCTCTAGGCTTGTAGACGCTGAGAGTCATGGATGGTGATTCTTTCAAGAAATTTTGACTTGCTAATAAGTGAAACCACTGTTTGTGCCGCACATTCATCTCCGTTTCGGAGTCTGTCTGCACTTGGACCATCTTGTAGAGATGGCTGGTTTGGCCTTTTTTGCTAGGTATTTGTTCGTTCTTTTGTATTGCTGAGTTTCTTTTTTGGATCATTTATGTGTTGTGCTTGTTTGTTCTTGGACAGCAGAGTTTCTTTTTGCATCATTTATGTCTTGGCTTGCTCGTTCTGGGACAGTTTATCTGAAGATGGTATTGAGATGTCGATTTCAGCTTTAGGTTGGCCTTACACGTGATTTTAAGATACGGAGTACAACATAAACCTATGTTCATGTTTATTTTTTGATAACTCTGAAAGCAAAATCCTTCATCGCTGAGCTCATTGACATCATTTACGTGCTCTGGGACAGTTGTCTATTGGTTTTGTATCTTTAGGAGGAAGTACCATCTACGGTGGAGTCTGGTAATGTCTTGTCTCATTCCGACTGGAACTGAAACATAGATCGTTTTATGTAGGATAGTAAGAGCATCTCCAGTTGTTTGGGGCTCCCAGGTCGCGCTATTTAGCGATGTATGGATGTAAACGCTATTTAGCGCCGTATGGATGTAAAATTTGGTAAGGGGGCTCATTTTCCCGCGGTGAGCCTAGAGGAAAGACATAATATATTTGAATTCAAACATAAATAGACGAAAAATTCAAACTTAGGCGAAATTTAGAGATATTTAATATCTATAAGCGAGTTTTTACATATATAGGCTGAATTCGTAATATATTTAAATTCTCTAGAGAGAAACTTAAACTAAACTTAAACACGGTGTCGATCTCGACGTCGAGGGCATCGCTTCTCACTGGCGGCGGCGGGATCGGGACGCCCCCACGCTCAGGCGCCAGCCTCCGGGCGCGCGAAAGTCCGGCGGCGCCGGGTAGCCATCCATGTGCAGCAGTCGTGCCTCCCATTGGTGCAGCGACCGTCGGCCGAATCCGTTGTTCGCCGCACCGTCGTCGTAGCCCACCATTGCTCGCTCGAGGAGGATTGGGGAGAGAAGATTGGGGAGAGAAGGGAGACGGCGGTGGTGAATGCGGCCAAACGCGGTAGGTCCGGCGATAAATAGAGGGAGCCGCGCGTGAATTTGAGGTCCGACGAAGACCGATCGCGGGTTTTTATAGCGCGTGGAAGACGATGCGATGAGAACGACGGCCGGCCTTTCTTGCCATGCGCGCGGGAACTTTCCTCGACGTTTTCTCCGGAATCCCTAGCGCGCGTCCGGAGGGCCGGGGATGACATGGGCTCGCCGGATGGATGAAAACTCAAATCCGGATAAAAGCGAGGATCTAGAAGCGTGGCTGGACTATTTTTCGCTGTCCGGATAAAAAAAGGTTGCCAAGAGCCTGCGTCGGGGAGACGGCTGAAAGTTTCGTAGGAGTTCCCATATCCTGTGGTTGGGATTCACAGCATTCTCACCGTGGCGTACACATAAGCTTCTTCTCCCTTTTGTTTCTTGTGCGGGAATGCCAGGCAAAGAGAGGGGGCACTAAACGATGTGATTTGACCAATTGGTTTTAGCATATGTGAAGGATTTTCTTTCAGTGGATCTAGGGGTTGCAGGATGCAAATGGGGCCACGTACAGTGCTCTGTGCGTATGCATCCAGGCTTGCACATCCACCAGCTTCGTGCTCGTCTTGCCATCGTTCCGCCATGATTTCCGAGATGGTGAATTTACTAATATGATGGAGCACTGATTAGTTTAAGTAGGAACACACGCTTTTGATAGGGTTGGTAGACTTGGGCGTGATATCATGAGCTCACCTCCCGACGCGGATCAGATGAACAGATAAACCAGTTCACACTGTTTCTAGTATTGATAAGACGACGACGCCGACTGGTGGTGGTGACAAATATGGCTATGTCTTCCATCGTCCCTTAGTGCCCAAGGAAGACCTGAAGGAGTAAACAAGTCAAGGTCTTCAAGTCTTGGTTGTGTACGTGACTCTCTTGCCATGTCTTGTACGGCGCATCATCAAACACGCCTTTGCCACACACAAAAGTCATCAAACATGCTCATGCAGGAAAAGCTGAATAATTCTTTGTGTTCTACGTTTAAAGTAATACTAGGTTTTATATGTTTTCCTTGCCTTGTTAGTTGCTTTCAGTATCGGAAATCTACTTACGATGATCTTGGGTGCATATGCTTATGCCACCGAAAAGAACATTTTAAAATATCAAGAAAATTTCGAACAAAAATTCCACGCGTACGCCTCGATATCTTATGTGAAGACGCCAAGTTTCGGTCAAAACCAGCATTTTTTTGTGTGTCATGTGTTAAAAAGACGAGGAAGAGTTTTTTTAGCATCAAATTTATCTTTTTCACCCACGATATAAAAATATAGAACATTGAGATGTACGCCCCACATTTTTCTATCAGAATATTTAATATTTTAAAATGAGTTTAAAACTCATTTCAAATATGATGAGCATATTCTCCTGTGTGTAAAAACTCCTTGTCCAGCCTTTCAAATCTTTCTTTCAGAAATAATTTCACATAGTGTTTTGGTTCCTAGGAGCATATGCTCCCGATTAGCATATGCTTCCGAATAAATAGTAAATTCGTCAAAAATATTTAAAATAATAAAAAAACTAAATTACTTGGCGTTGTAGATGTTCGTGTCTTTACATGTCTACAAACATTCGTGAAGAAAATTCATATATGTCATCCTAGGCAAAAATACCAAAATGTAGTGATGTAAACAAGCGTTATTGAAGCACGAATTTTATCCTTTTTACACAAGTCATTAAAAATGTTCTTTTTAGCTGAAATTTTATGAGTAAGCATGGGATATGGATATGTCAATGTGCTATTTTTCAAAGATTTTTTTGTATTTTGAAATGTTACTTTCCATTAGGCAGGTGCATATACTTCTGGGATCAGTTTTGGATTTTCGTGAAGAATTCTGGTACAGAGTGAATGTTGAAGATCTTGAGCCGCTTTGTAAGCAAGACAGACGCGAAGAGAACCTGCAAGCGACAAGTTGATCTGCACATAGTTATCCTTCATTGTTAAGTTGCTTCTACGATGTGCTGAAACCTTGTACCACAGTAGGTCAAAGTACGTTGGTTCTATTAATGGTAACCAGAGAAAATGCTTCTTTCCCTAAAGAAAAAGAAGATAGCCGATCGAAGGAGGCGTCGATCGTGCGTGCCAGCTTCGGTTTATGCGCACTCATCCCAGAATAGCTTCCTCCACAAACGAACAAAAAAGCCCTCGATCCCTAGCTAGCTCGAGGTTTAATATTCCGCCTGGAGATTTTATTCGAGGAACAAGATATCCTGCCTATCTATCGTGTCAACTCAGCCGCCATTGATTGATCGATGCACCCATCTCCATCTGATCGAAATGCAAGAGAGAAATTGGGATGGGTGAATGGAATGGATCGCTGCTAGCTTCCACGTAAGAAAGAGAGTACATGGATTAGATCTCCAAACCTTAAAACATTGTAAACTTCCAAAAGGATATTGTCGTGTCCTTTAATCTCAGACATCCTACCTTTAATCTCGAATATGTAATGTATGGTTTAATCTCAGTCGTCTGTTTCACTCAGGAAAAAAAACGTTTCAAACTTAGAGATCTAATAGAAACACAAGCCTTAACTAAATTATAAGCCGCTCCATCGTTTTCTTCATTTTCGCTGCGGGTGTGCGGTGTGCGGTGTGCTGGAGATCTAATGAGGAATCATGAAGCGTCTTTATCTGTTTCTGAATTGTCAATGTCGCCGGTTGTCTAGTGTCTCCAACGCGCCATCGGGATCACGATCACCTCACACGGCAGGGACAGAGGAGAGAGGACGGATGCATGGGTCCCTTCTTCATAAGAAAATGAAGTAAGTATAAATTGAACCCTTAATTGCAAGTCTTGTCCTCAGCCAGCCATTCACATCTCATCCCAAAGTCCTTGAGGGAGTATATAAATAGCGGAGCTATCCCCGTACCTCACGAAACCTGCCCTGGTACACCCTAGCTGCAACCATAAACGCGACCCAGAGAAGATGTGACGCGTTAATGCCTTGGCTTGTACGCGCATCCAACTGATATACTCCACAAGCAAGCACACTCCCCTACCTTGCTCTCGGCCCGGCCGTCTCTCACTCCCTCCCGCCCATCCACCTGCCGCGTGATCGATCCTAAGTGAAGCTCCCATGGAGGTGGAGCCGCCGCTTTCTCCGGTGGCCGGCGCCGGCGCCGTCTGCTGCATGTGCGGCGACCGCGGCCTGCCGCACGAGCTGCTCCGCTGCAAGCTCTGCCGCGTCCGGATGCAGCACAGGTTCGTACCGTGCGCGCAGTCCCGCGCACAGGCATATCGATCGACGCGCGCGTTCTTGTATCGATCGGTCAGACGTCCATGGAACCTGATGTGGGCGTCTATGTGTATTGCAGATACTGCAGCGATCTCTACCCGAGGGCGACGGCGTACAGGCGGTGCAACTGGTGCCTGAGGGAGCCGGCCCAAGGCGGAGGAGGCCAGGGACTCGCCGACGCGCTGGCTGGCAAGACCACGGATAAACGGAAGGCCGCGGCATCAGTGGACGCGTCGACCTCCGAGGAGGAGGAGGGGGAGGGGGTGTGTCGGCAGAGTGACGAGGCCGGATGCGCCATTACGAGGTCGACGAGATCGGCCGCGGAGGTCGGCCAGCCCATCAAGAAGCACAAGGGCGGTGACAGGGCAACGTTACCGCCGCCGTCGCCGGGCGCAACGGCGAAGGGAAGCAGCGGCAAGAAGCAGAAGACCGATGACAGGGCAGCGCCGCCGACGTCCCCGGGCGCGTCGAACGGGACCAATGGAAACAGTAAGCAGATGGCTGACGAGAGGGCAGCGCTGCGGCCATCATCAGGCGCGTTGAAGGGTAACACCGGCAACAAGAAGCACAAGGACGACGAGAGGGACGAGAGGGCAGCGTTACCGCCGTCGCCAGGCGCGTCGAAGGGTAACAACGGCAACAATAAGCACAAGGCCGACGAGAGAGCAGCGCTGCCGCCGTCGCCGGGCGCAAAGGGTAGCAACGGCTACAAGAAGCAGAAGGCCGACGAGAGGGCAGCGTTACCGCCGTCGCCAGGAGCGTCGAAGGGTAACAACGGAAACAAGAAGCAGAAGACCGATGAGAGGGCAACGCCGCCGACGTCCCCAGGCGCGTCGAACGGGACCAACGGAAACAGTAAGCAGAAGGCCGTCGAGAGGGCAGCGCTGCCACCGTCGCCGGGCGCAACGGCGAAGGGTAACAACGGCAACAATAAGCAGAAGGCCGACGACAGCGCAACCCTGCCGCCGTCGCCGGGCGCAGCGGCGAAGGGGAATGCCAACAAGAAGTCGATGCAGGCTGGGAAGTTGACGCGGCCGGGTAGGGTCAAGGTGAGGAGGTATAAGCTCCTTGCCGAGGTGATTAGCTGCTAGGATTAACACGAAATAAAAAAGTAGCTAGGCTCGATCGACATTGGTGTCGATGTCTGTACATAGATCGTGTATCCGCCGTGTACGGTGCTAGTGCTGTGCAAATCTGAGAGTTTTCAATCAATTTAGCCGTTCCACTACGCAATCGCGAATCAATCGCGCATGAATACTTCGTGTGCAAATACATCTAACTCTTTACAAATCTAAGATCGAGACGGAGGGAGTATAAACATAACCTTCATGGATTACCTGACTTCTTTTACTTGTTAAAATAAAAAAAATCACTTGTCTACTGTTCTAAGTTCAAAAGTCTAGTAAAGTGAAAAAAAACTCATTTATGTATCCTTAAATGGATAAATGGTGGGTTTCAACGTCCCATAAAAGTTGTTTGTTAAGTCAGAATCTAAAGAAATTAATTCTTCATGGGAAATAAAATAGGATATTGCTACAGAGTGACCTAGTACCGGTTAGTTTTAGGGAGTGCCCCACCCAAAATAGAAATAAAGTAGTTCTCACATCCTCCTGTTCTAAAAGTAGAAAGTTTTAATCCCACACGTTCCTTGTTTCCGCGTGGTATGGCCGGCACACTTATCATTTCGCAGCTCCGTCCCAAGTTCAACTAGAAACAAGATATAAGATTTTTTTTTTTAGATTCTCAGGGAGACATTCTCCCCGGTTCCATTTCATGCCGAAAAGAAACCAGTGTCATCAGTTTTACAGAAATAAAAACGCACTCAGAGAAAACCCTGCTACACTTTGTAGCCTAAACAGCAGCCTAGTTCAGAAACAAACGACATCAACTCCTCCAGGAGCAACCGAACCGACCAAGAACCAGCTCAGCGCAAACAAAAGCGCACCCACAAAAGCTACCAACTAGTTTCTTACAAACAGGAAACAGCTAAACCAGCAAGAAAAACACAAACTACTGCAACACAAAAGCAGCATTCTCCTGCTCTTTTCCTGGCGTTTTGCTCGCAGCACCACATGCACCGAGGCTTCCTCTTCCGGATGTTCCTTCAGGAAGTCAAGCGAAGCTCTCCCACCATGAGACATCTTGGAAGCAGGAGCCCAGGAAGTGATCCAGTCGAAAGAGGAACACTTCAGCCATGAACAAATCCACCTCCTTCCACACCTGATCCTTGAAAGGAACTTTCCAATTCCTTAGGTATGACAAGATCACACTCCACACCTGCTTTAAATTCAACCAAGTAAGTCTATTAAACACTAAACTATTCCTAGAATTCCAAATCCCCCAAAGAACAGCAGAGGAAATGAAATTAAACTGCAGGAATTTCTTATTACAAAGCCACCTACTAGCTATGTCCAAGTATTTATCTACCTTATATCTAAACACCTCCTCCACCAGACTCCATATTTGTTTTGCCACAAGACAATCAAAAAAGAGATGATGAACACTTTCAAACTCTTTACAGAAAGAGCATTCCATAGGTTTTGGAATACCTCTCCTCCTCATATTATCCCTAGTCATGATTTTATTTTGTGACAACAGCCACAGGAAGATCTGGATTCTTGGAGGGATTTTTAGATCCCAAACAGCAGGTAAGTAAATTGGAGTCACACCTCTAAAATTAACTATAGCATACATAGTTTTTGAAGAATAAACTCCATTTGTTTCATAGGACCAGATCAACTGATCCTCATCTTCACTAAAAACTATAGTTTCAGCAATAGCTAACACTTCTTGCCATTGAGACATCATGTCATCCGAGAAGGTTCTCCTAAAATCACATCTCAAATTTGCACCATCCCAAATATCCCTAACAGTTTTAGTTTGCTGATTACACACAAAGTAAATGTCCCAAAATTGAGTAGCTAGATTAGAATTACCAAACCAAATGTCCTCCCAAAACCTCACACTCCTACCATTCCCTATTTTCCACTTATAGCCAAACCTAACAGCCTCTGCAGCTCCCATTACCCCTTTCCAGAAGGTAGAAGGGTGAGCATCATGGCAGCAGAGGATGTTTGGGTCCCTAGTATTATACTTACTGTCAATAATTTTCCTCCATAAAGTTCCTTCCCCTTGTATGTATCTTTTAATCCAAGACTCTAGAAGGCACAAGTTTAAATCTTGCAGGTTGGGAATACCCATGCCACCAAACTCTTTTTTCATACACACGGATCGCCAATTAGCTAAATGAATTTTATTATTTCCATCCTCATCATTCCACATACAATTAGCCAATTGAGTATTAATCAATTTTAGAGCCCATTTAGGGAACTTAAAGAAAGAAAGCAAATAAATAGGAATACTAGCTAATACTGATCTAACTAGTTCCCTTTTGGCTGCAGAGGACAACAACTTCCCCCTCCAACCAGCTAATCTACTCAAGAGAGAATCAATTAAAGGTTGTAAATCCTCCCTTTTTAACTTGTCATAGTGCAAAGGAATTCCTAAGTACTTGATTGGGAAAGATCCCAAAACACACCCAAAAGTTTCCAGGAAAGTAGTACATTCCTCTACCTCCACATTAATAGGAATCAACTCACTCTTATGATAGTTAATACGCATACCAGATATTTGTTCAAAACAAGTTAAGATCCACTTCAAATTAGTTGCAATCCTATTACTTTTCTCTAAGAAAAGCAAAGTATCATCAGCATATTGTAGGCAAACTACTCCACCCGGAACAAACTCAGGACACAGACCCCTAACCAAACCCTCATTGCCCCCTTTGAGGAGCATTTTTGAGAACACATCTACTACAAAATTAAAAAGACCAGGAGACAAGGGATCTCCCTGTCTTAAGCCTTTACCAGTAAGGAAAAAATCACTTTCAACCTCATTAATTTTCACACCCACTGATCCACCAGAAGTTAGCTGTTTAATCAACCTAATCCAGAAAGGACTAAAACCCCTAAGGTGCAAGATCTCATAAAGGAAATCTAAATTAACCCTGTCATATGCCTTTTCATAATCAATTTTAAAGACAAACCCTTCTTTCTTCCTCCTATGAACCTCATGCACAATTTCATGTGCAGTAACCACACTTTCTAAAATATATCTGCCTTTGATAAAAGCAGATTGATTATAAGAGATTAACCTCCCTATTATTTTAGCCAATCTATTTGTTAAGACTTTACAGAAAATCTTGAAGCTACAATTCAAGAGACTTATAGGCCTAAACTTCCTCATAGTCCTAGCATCATTTTCCTTTGGAATCAAAGTAATCATAGCAAAATTTAGCCTAAAGATATCCAACTTATCTTCAAACCAAGCATCAAATAAATTCATCAAATCCTGTGCAATAACATCCCAGTACTTCTGGTAAAAGAAAAAAGATAAGCCATCAGGTCCAGGTGCACCATCAGCATAAGAACCAAAAACAGCCTCTTTCACCTCATCTAAAGTAAAACGACTCCCTAACATCTCATTTTCCTCTATAGTTACTTTTTCTTCAGGAAGGAAAAAATTATCTAACAACCTAATGTCAGGTCTATCTTCAGCACCAAATAAATCCTTATAATAGTGTTTAGCTATCTCTAACATATCTTTAGTTTCAGTAACAGGACCATCAGGCCCATCTAACACAGCAATCATTTTCTTCCTTCTCCTTTGATTAGCTAAAGCATGAAAATAAGCAGTATTCCTATCTCCTTCACATATATCTTTATCTCTGGAACGCTGCTTAGCTTTAATCTCCTCAATGAGCCAAAAAGAACTTAGCTCTTCAAGGATTAGATTAAATCTTTCAGCTTCCCCATCTGACAACTCTTGAGATTCAGCTTTAATATCTAGTCTATCATACTCCTCCATAAGGTTTTTCTTTTTCTTCCTAATTTCAGCATCAATATTTGCACTCCACCCTTTAGCAGAACACCTAAAGCACCTAACCTTAGATTGCCAAATATCCAAAGGGTTGTTACTAAAAACCTGGGTAGACCAAGCTTTAATAACCACCTCTCTAAAATCTACTCTAGTGCTCCACCATTTCTCAAATTTAAAGCTACTCTTCCTAGGCACCACATTTTCCCCAGAATCCCGTAAAATGGGAGTATGATCACTACCTAATCTAGGTAAAGCTCTTGCATTTCCTAAAGGAAACAAAGCCTCAAAACCAAGTAGTACAAAAAATCCTATCAATTCTACTCATAATTCTATTACTTTGGTTATTACTCCAAGTAAAGGATCTACCAGCTAGACCAATTTCCACTAGGGCCCACAAATCAATCCAAGCATTGAATTTATCAGCCCATTTAAAATCTATCACTCCATTACTTTTATCACACTCGTGACCTCGACCAGATTGAAGTCACCTCCAATCATAGCAGGCCCATCCCAACACAAACACAACTCATGCAACTCTGAAATAAAAGCATCTTTACCCTCTTCATAAGGAGAGCCATACACTGTGGTAAGCCTAATTACCACACCAGAACTTTTAACCCTAACAAATGTGCTCACAGAAAAGGTTCTAATGTCCCAAGAAATTATCTCAAAGACATCACTATTAACCCCAACTAAGATCCCACCAGCTGAACCAACTGCAGGACTGAAATTCCACTCAAAATTTCTATTTCCTAGAAGGTTTTTCAAGAAGGATCTAGAGAACTTCTCTTTTTTTGTTTCCGAAAGCCAATGTAATCAACTTTCGGAGGTATGACGAGTGTCCTCTAAACACTTCTTCCTACCAGGAGCAGTGATCCCTCTAATGTTAAAAAAGGAAATTAACATTGCACTCTCTTCCTAGGGTGCTTGCCCCGTGATTTCCTAATGACCTCTATCCATTTTTCACCTTCATCCTCATAATCATCTACATCTTGCCTATTATAGTTAACAGGAGTTGTTACACCTCTTCTCACCCTAGAAGCTAGAGAAGAACCATTGCAACTTTTTCCATTTATGATCTCTAAATCTACCCTATCAATGGAAGCTAAAGGAGACCCATGAGTGTTATTCTCACTAAGGATCTCAGTATCTACTACCACATTCCTATTATCAACCACCTTGCTAACTGGACACCTAGACTGAAGAGACCCATGAGTGTTATTCTCCCTAGGGATCTCAAAATCTATTACCACATTCTTATTATGAACCACACTACTCACTGGACACCTAGACTGATCAGCCTGAACTTCTTCTTTTTCACAACTACCACTAACAGCAGATATATCCACACCTACATTTCTAGCTAGAGATTCAAGATAATCAACATCTAAGGACTGAAAAGCATTAGAATGCATTATACCTTTCATCTTTTTGTTTGGCTCTTCTAGGTTATTCTTCTTCTTGTACTCAATAGCCTTCTTCATCACATTCATCGATCTATCCACCCTGGAACTCTGTCTTGTAGCCTGAACAGGACCCCAGGTTTTCTTCTTCCTTGTCTTCTTCTGTTGGTCAGTATCCACCACTCCTATTATATCAGGCCTCTCAAAGCTAGGCAGAATATCCTCTGGAAGAGTAAACTCCAAGCCTTCATTCATCTCTCCACTGCCTAGATCAATCCCATTCTTGCAAGTTAAGCTTCCCTGATCTTCCAAAAGGAAGTTTTGTATTTCTTCACACACCTCCTTATCATTCTTGCTAGGCCCACTCCTCCAGATGAATCTTCCTTCCTCATCTACCTCACCATTCTTGAGCAGCAAATCATACACTTCTTCCCCACTAACATACTCTTTCACCTCTCCACCATCAGTAACCAGCCTCCTTCCTACAGAACCAGAACTAGTTGCATTAGTATTCACCACCCCAGAATTTGTAGAATTCCCTGCAGCACTGCCTCTGTCTGTATCCATCCCATCCTGTCTTTCACTGTTTTGCTCCTCATTCTTATGCTCATCATTCCCATCAGAAGGTGGAGGTGGTGGTGGGACAGGTGGATCATCTGCTACCCCAGCAGCAGGTTCACCCTCAGCCTCAAACAGCAACTGATGGAATTTCCCTTGGAAATGAAAGAGCCTGCCAAACAGGAATCTTGGTAGCATCCCCGCACTTTATCTTCACCCTTACCACCTCAAGCACAATCCTTGAACACACTCATCCAGTCAACTTCTTCAAGGATACCACACACAGATACAGCTTGAGCTATTATATTCCACTCACACCATGGAGGTTGCAGACCATGTATCTTCATCCATGTCACCTGCATCACTGCCACAGGGTCTGGATCATCATCCCAAGCCTCAACTTTGACCCACACTCCAGGCTTTGTCAGCCCAAACCTAGGGTACCCAATCACCTGGTCCACTGGAAGATGAGGAGGGAACTTCACCAGGTAAGACCATTGGGTAAGTTCTCTGATCTGCCATGGCCAGTTTGTCCTATAGATCCCTGCAAACTCCTTGGCTAGCTCAGCTTTAGATATATTCCCCTCTTCTATCAGCACCAGCCCACAATTCTTTGTGGTGGTCACAGGATTTACAACTACCTCAGGAATCTCAATATGGAAGAAACCTAAACCATTAGCTGCACTCCCTATGTATTTGGCCACTTGAGGAGGCCTTTTGATTACAGGGCAACCTTCCACACCATGATTAGTAGCCTTGCAAATGAAGCAAAAGGCTTTCTTGTCACAAGATTGCTTGAAGTGTCCAGGCTCACCACACCCAAGACAGATAGTGTCTACATAAGACATCTGATTTGGGATCACCTGTACTTCACCTCCTCCACCATTCTTCTTCTTCTGCATCTGCTTTGCCATCCCACTCTTAGCTTTAGCACCATTTTCTTCCACATGACCTTGAGAACTCTGTGGATTTTCTTCAGCACTTGGAGCAATCCATTGGTTGGACTGAAATCCAAACTGCTGAGGGTTGAACTGGGGATAGGGACCTTGAAAGGCCCAGGGAGGAGGTAGGCCACCAGGAACAAATCCATAGGACTGTGGAGGGAATTGAGGATATGGACCTTGTGTTGACTGCCAAAACCCACCGGCGGGCAGCGACTGTCAACACGGTAGAGCCGGGAAGAGCCTAGAGCTGCGGCTGGCTGAGACCCCTCCGAGCGACGGCCCGCAAAGCTCTTCTGGTCACACGTCCGATGCGAAGTGCAAGGGCGTGCCACCTGACCTATACCTGGTCGGGAAGGTGATGGGGATGCCTCGCTTAGTTTCCCGCATGGCATACACGTAAACATTAAATACGAGCCTCGATCGGCTCTCAAGTTATCCCGTGAATCGGCTCAGTGGAGCCGATCCACCCATGATTCGTACGGGTGCACGAATATATGGTGGTCCCGCTTGATCAAGATAAAGCTAATTAGATCTACGACGATTTAGGGTTTTCACCGCATAATCGGATCATCCTACTCCAGGTTGGGCCTCGCGGCCACGCACGGTGATCGTAAGCCGATCCTAAACAAGGCCTAAAAACCAACACGAAGTTGATCCTCGGAACATCCTGTTTAGGACTTGCGAACGACACCCTACGTGCCGCTGGATCCTCCCCCCCTTTGTAAGGCCTAACTATTGCAGATATTAAACTAATCCTTGATGAACAAGGAGCAACCGTAACGGATCAGATCTACTAAATAATGATCAAGCGGGGTGCCGCCCCCACACCTGAGATAGGTGCGAGGGCGGCTAGACATGCAAGGGTTGCACTACGTTAGCATGTTTAAACGAAGAACAATGCTAACCCTAACACATCTATGATAACTACGTTGCTCGCCATCAAAAACGCTTCGAGACGAGCAACGCATGAACAACGTGGAGCTTGTGCCGCCTAGATCGCAAGATGCGATCTAGGCAGCATGTCGCTACCGGATAGAAACCCTCGAGACGAAGGAGTTGGCGATGCGCCGAGATTGGTTTGTTTGGGTTGAACGTGAGTTGTTGTTTATTCCATAAACCCTAGATACATATTTATAGTCCAAGGGACTTTCTAACGTGGGAATATCCCCACCGTGTACGAGACAAACTCTAACTTTTAATCTAAGATACAATCTACTATAATTAAAGATATACGGGCAATCCAGCCCAAATTCTCCGTGCAAGGCCGCTTCAGAGATCCACCACGTGTAATCTTTCAAGCCCATCTCTCTTACGGCCCACCTCCTGATTTGACCAAAATCTGGTGATAACACATGCCCCCCTGGTTTTGGCAATGATAATTCCAAAACCACTCTGTTTTTTCTTCGAAGGGTCATGTCGTGGCAGAGCAGTGGCTGTTGCGTATCCGTTATCATTATGCCCCGTCTTCTCGCCTTCCCCGTAAAATTCGATAGCTCGCGGCTCATCTCCTCGGAAACTATAATGGCATTAAATTTCCACCAGGCTTCTCATTATTTAACTGTGCCGATTGATTAGCTCTCTTCATCCCCTTCCTCTGTTCCAGCCATCGGCACCAAAAAACCCTCTTCTTCTGTAGCAATGTCTTCCTCTTCCTCCTCCCTCTCAGGCCTCCCCTTCCAATCCTCGCCGAAGAGGAAGAACGAGGACCACCTTCACTCCGAGGTGAACCCTCTCTCCTCCGACAAGGAGAAGAAAGAAGGAGAAGCAGCGAAGGCCAAGGCCTCCCCCTCCGCCAAGCTCCCGCCGAAGAAGCGCTCCCGTATGTGGGCGGACAGCGAGGACGAAGATGATGACGAGGAGGAAGAGGAGGAGGATGAATCCTCCTCCTCCATCGGGTATCCGCCGACCAAGCGCTTCCGCTCCTGGGCGGACAGCCGAGGATGATGATGATGACGAGGAGGACGAGGCTCCGGCCAAGGGCTGGGGCAGCAGCGACGAGGAGCTTCCTGGGAGCAGCGCCGACGACATCGACGGTGGTGATGACGAGGACAGCGACGACTAGTAGAATAGGACTAGTAGTAGTAGTGCACTAGGCACCCAATCCCCCTTTTGAGAGCCATCGGCTCTTTCTTGTAAAGCCGCTCCTTTGAATCAATGAAATTGTTCTTTCAATTCATCCTTCAATTACTCCAATTTCATTCCTTCCGCCCGTCATGCCAGGACCGATAGCAACGTATCGGATTTCTTTTCTTTCGGACGCCCGTGAAGCCGGACTCACACGCTGATTAGCCCGTCGGTCAAACACTTCTCAATTTCAGACTGCGATTCGATATCTGACCATAATTTTTCGCAATCCCTTAGCCGATGACTACTCATCGGCTATTTTGAGAATCCAGTCCCTTTCCTTCTCTTGCAGCGACAGGACGGTCCAAAACCTGTAAAAGCCGACGGCCTCCTTTCTCGATTCCTCTCCATAGCTTTAGTAGTCTTCTCTTGCAACACATTACTATTTCAGAGGAGATCACAATGCAGGGCCAGTCGATGCGACTCTAATCGGCTTTCAAAAAACAGAGCATTCACCAGGCCAGCTGCCCCCCGAGTCTCAGTCGAGGCGAGAACGGTAATGGATCAGCCAAATGTGCCGCCTATGTGCGAGCTAGCCGATTTCAACAAAATCGGCTCCCCAAAGCAGAGAACCTTCAGGGCGAGCTGCCCCCCAAGCCTTAATCAAGGCGAGAATACAGGCGAGGATGCACAGGTCGCTGATCGGCTTTCCTGCACTGAACGTCGATGTCGACGTGAACTTTGAGCATATAGCCAGCAGGTCTTGGCCTTGTGTGACTGTACTAGAGTCGATGGCTGCGCATCGGCTTCGCTTCTTGCGCAATTTTTTTTTTATTTAGCCGATTTTTCTTAATCGGCCCCCAATGTTTCACTGCACGGATGTTTACACATGTTTATCTGCACATGTTCATCCGACTATATGCCCCCCGAGCCGATATCTGCCAGATGACTGCAGATATCGGCTTGTATGGTCAGCCAGGGCACTGCACTTGCACGTCGGCTCCGCAAAGATTCGTGCTGACTTTCATCTGCCGACGTGGCCACTGCTCAGTAGGTCGATGCTGAACACAAGCAGAACATGTGGTGAAGGTAATTTTGGCCGATTGCTGGAATCGGCCTCCATATCCATTGGAGCGCTGACTGAAGGTTCCGTAATGTTCCTTCATAATTTATGGGGCCGATCACAAGGATCAGCCTCGCCCGGTTTGCTCATTGGTTTAATCTTGCTACTAGGTCAGGCTGGATAAAACCAACCCAACCTCTGACTTCATGCGCTTGCTATCGTTCACCTTGAGTGCATCGTAGAATCGTGGAGCACTAAGCTCTGTCGGAAGAACGAGCACCATGTTTGTACCAGCCGATGTTTCATCATTGGCTTTCCTTTGCTTGGGGCGCCACTCCATTTTCCATGGACGACCCTCTTCATCCAGGGTTCGCTGAACTTTTGCAGCCAGATCAGGTCGTGCCTTCCTTAGCGTATGCAAGTATAACCTTTCAGCTTCCTCCAGGCCGCGCAATCGCTGAACCCTGCGCTTTTGGGAACGACTGAGTCCGTCAGGGCACCACCTTGGCCGGTGGTACCTATCTTCTTCTTCTTCTTGTCCCTCGTCTTCAGAATCCTCGAGATCCGCCCAACGAGGTGACTCAGCGCGTTTACTTTGTGGCGGGAGAGGCCCTAGGCGCTTAAACACAGACACGTTGGCTGCCTCCTTCTTCTTCTGGTTGCATTCTGGGCAATTGCCGATTGTGGGCAATCGGCTCATTCCTGAATCCCAGCAGTGTCTGAAGAAGGGGCAGTCCCAGTGCCTGGCGTTGTCATCTTGCTCCCTTGATTCTTCCGTGGCACGGCGCTCATGCTCCTCCTCATCGCGATCATGCCGACGATGTCTTCTGGCTTCTCTAGCCAGACGATCTCTCTCATCATCATAGTTGGACCGTCGGCGTTGGTCATACTGACTCACATACTTGTTGAGGAGGTGATCAGAGAGGGGTCGCTGATATCTTATGTTCTTCACTTCTCCCTCTGTGACGTAGCGCTTGCCATCGTGATGGAGCCGATCGCGTGGAGCGGCCTCCTCTCGTGTCCTTGCTATGAGAGCAGCTGCCCTCGTCTCCATCTTTGCCGAGTGTTTCCCAGTGTCCTACCATGTTGATGCCGAACGAGGATCCTAGCCGGCAACCTTCGGTGTAGGTGCACTCTACCATGTTAACGGCGGGGAAGGGCCGGGTGTCGACCTTCATGGCGTACCGGTTGAAAATTAGACGCCCCTTCTCTATCGCCACTTGGATGTGCTGACGCCACACCCTGCAGTCGTTGGTAGCATGGGAGAGCGAGTTGTGCCATTTGCAGTATGGCTTTCCATTCAGCTCTTGCGCCGTGGGGAATTTGAGACCTTCAGGTATCTTCAACTGCTTTTCCTTCAGTAGGAGGTCGAAGATTTGCTCAGTCTTGGTCACGTCAAAATCAAACCCCCTGGGCGGGCCTGGCGGCTTTACCCATTTGCATGACACGGGGGTACCTCCCCGAGTCCATTCAGCCGCTGCTACCTCTTGGTCTCCCACAGGAACTTCGTCTTTCTCTGCATCGACCAGGACTACTGCACGCTTGAACTTGTCTTGGTACAGGTCCGGGTGGCGCTGTTCATATGCCGGCAGCTTTCGAACCATGTGCGCCAATGAGGGATAATCTGCTTGGGAGGCCATGTCCTTGAGCTGTGTTGCAAGGCCCGCTATCGCCAACTCGATCGCTTCTTTTTCGATTATACGAACCGAATAACATCGGTTCCTAAGATTCCTGAAGCGCCGGATGTATTCCGTCACGCGTTCTCCGCGCTTCGACGTAGTTGTGCTAGATCGGCAATGCCGGACTCGGAAGCCTTCGAATGATACCGCATATGGAACTGCTCTTCCAACTGCTTCCAAGTCCGGATGGAGTCTGCTGGCAAAGAGGTGTACCATCCAAAAGCCGATCCCGTGAGGGACTGCGAAAAGAGCCTCACGCGTAGTTGGTCCGACCCTGAAGCCGGTCCTAGCTGTGCCAAATATCGGCCGACGTGCTCGATGGAGCTGGAGCCATCTGATCCACTGAATTTGGAGAAATCAGGGAGCCGATATTTAGGTGGCAGCGGGATCATCTCGTACTCGTCGGGGTACGGCTTGGAATAGCCGATTGCCCTTCTTTTCGGCACCATGCCGAACTGGTCTCTCGGTATGGTACCGATTTGATCCGTCGTGCTGTGCCGGCAGGAGTTGCACTCTGAAGATTCGCCGGGGTGGCGTACTTAGCCAGCCATGCTTGCTTTTCCAGCTCTGAGCCAACTGCAGGAGCTGGGCTCTGGAGGTTCGTCGGGGTGGCGTACTTGGCTAGCCACGTCTGCTTCTCAAGCTCTGTCGATGACGTCCCTCCTGTTTTCGCCGGAGTCCCTGATGTTGTGGCCTGGTTCGTGAGAGCCCAGTTGCCGCAATCTGGCACATAAGTGCACGCGTATCCGTGAGGGATCTCCTTAGGCGCCTCAGGCAAGAACTGGTAGTCACTAGGGTCACCACCAATCTTGTAGACGACGAATGCCGGTGTAGCCGGCACCTCTGGTGCTGCCAACGCATATGGCAGCGGTGGACGGGACTGGAGTGGCAACTCTCCCTGATGCGTCCCGAGAGCTGGTCCCGACGGCGAGTGCCGGTGCCTCATGATCTCCTCGGATCACGCGAAGAGCGACACGCTCCAACGTGTTGACCAGGTTCTCGAGTGGCGGTGTAGCGAATGAGCCACCAAGTAGTTGATCTCCTACCGCGGGGACCCGGTGCGTTCCTCCGACGGGCGTAGAGGTCTATCCCATCGAGTGCACCTTGAGGCGAGAACCCTTTCCATCCGATGCCATGGGAACGGGTCCTCGTGAAAAGAGCCGATGAGGTCGGCTTCGAGGATGACTTTGATCTCGTCATACTTCTTCTTGAGCTCCTCCGTCAGATCCTCGTACGTGACTGGCGTGCCGTCCGCCATCTCAGATGTAGATGGCGATGTGGGTGATGTAGACGATGGTCCCACCGAGCGTGCCAGAATGTGTTGACTGCCAAAACCCACCGGCGGGCAGCGACTGTCAACACGGTAGAGCCGGGAAGAGCCTAGAGCTGCGGCTGGCTGAGACCCCTCCGAGCGACGGCCCGCAAAGCTCTTCTGGTCACACGTCCAATGCGAAGTGCAGGGCGTGCCACTCCGACCTATACCCGGTCGAGAAGGTGATGGGGATGCCTCGCTTAGTTTCTCGCATGGCATACACGTAAACATTAAATACGAGCCTCGATCGGCTCTCAAGTTATCTCGTGAATCGGCTCGGGGAGCCGATCCACCCATGATTCGTACGGGGTGCACGAATATATGGTGGTCCTGCTTGATCAAGATAAAGCTAATTAGATCTACGACGATTTAGGGTTTTCACCGCATAATCGGATCATCCTACCCGAGTTGGGCCTCGCGGCTACGCACGGTGATCGTAAGCCGATCCTAAACAAGGCCTAAAAACCAACACGAAGTTGATCCTCGGAACATCCTCGTTTAGGACTTGCGAACGACACCCTACGTGCCGCCGGATCCTCCCCCTTTGTAAGGCCTAACTATTGCGGATATTAAACTAATCCTTGATGAACAAGGAGCAACCGTAACGGATCAGATCTACTAAATAATGATCAAGCGGGTGCCGCCCCCACACCCGAGATAGGTGCGAGGGCGGCTAGACATGCAAGGGTTGCACTACGTTAGCATGTTTAAACGAAGAACAATGCTAACCCTAACACATCTATGATAACTACGTTGCTCGCCATCAAAAACGCTTCAAGTACGAGCAACGCATGAACAACGTGGAGCTTAGTGCTGCCTAGATCGCAAGATGCGATCTAGGCAGCATGTCGCTTACCGGATAGAAACCCTCGAGACGAAGGAGTTGGCGATGCGCCGAGATTGGTTTGTTTGGGTTGAACGTGAGTTGTTGTTTATTCCATAAACCCTAGATACATATTTATAGTCCAAGGGACTTTCTAACGTGGGAATATCCCCACCGTGTACGAGACAAACTCTAACTTTTAATCTAAGATACAATCTACTATAATTAAAGATATACGGGCAATCCAGCCCAAATTCTCCGTGCAAGGCCGCTTCAGAGATCCTCCACGTGTAATCTTTCAAGCCCATCTCTCTTACGGCCCACCTCCTGATTTGACCAAAATCTGGTGATAACACCTTGATTCTGCTGAAAGGGTTGCTGTTGTTGCTGAGGACCTTGCTGAAATTGATTGCTGTTGAATTGCTGTCGATTCCAATTGTCACCTCTTCCCCCTCCAGATCCCCTTCCTCTGTTTCTTCCTCCACGCCCTCGGTCAGCCATGATCACCACCTCAGACTCCGAGTCAATGAATTCAACCTCTTCAACCCCCGAGTAGCATAAGCTTGGTCTCTCCGGTGGCAATGGCGGCGGAGGAGGGAGCTCCGAACCCTAGAGCGTGGCGGGCTTATATATGGAGCCACCCTTGTGGGAGGGTTGTCTAGATGCTTGGGAATATCCCACAGCCTGTCCAAAAGCGCTTCTAGCTCCTTATCCTCCATGTCTACGACCGGCACATGGTCTCCACCATCTTTTGACCTGGTCCACGACGCCATGGACGAGCTCCTGGAACCCACCAACACCTCCTTCGCCTTTCCGCTCCCGCCAAAACCAAGCACAGCTGCACCAATCAAGTCTCTGTACTTTCTAGCACCTCTGGCGTCTTGTTCAGCAACCGATTGTGTTGCCGCAGAATCATCAGAGCCAACGCCGCCTTCAGCTCCGGTACAGCAAGCCCCAGCGGAAATGGCCTCCTGTTCCACCTCGGAGGAAGCAGCGCAAAAGCTTTCTCCCTCGCCAAAACGAACAGCGAAGGATGATCGCTCACCTCTAAACTCTGTTCCGACCTCCAATTCTCCTATGCTCGCAGACTCTGAGCGGTGTCCTGCAACTCTAGATCTCGCTGGAAGACCTCCTGCACCTGCACAGCTCTCGGACCAGGCTTCCGCCCCTGAACTGGCGCCTGGAGCGCCATTACCGCTCCGAAGACGAACTTGGTCTCCGGCTCCACTTGGTCCCTCGAACTCCGCTGCCGCGCCGAGGGAGGTGATCTCGGGACCAACGGCGATTGGCCCAAACGAGCCCACGCAGAAGCTGAAGCCGCTGCTCCCAGGTGAAGTAGTTCGGTCCTCCGCTGAATCCCTGAGCGCCGACCTCGACCCCGCCATTGCCGATCCAGCTTCCTCACTCGCAACGCCTTCGCGATCTCCCATCTCCCCTTCCTCGCCTCCCGCACTGCACCGCCACCGAGCACGACCGCTCCCCCGCCTCCGCTCCGTCCTCATCCGTGCGGATCGCAGCGCCGGCCTTCGATTCGCCTTGGATTGCGGTAGGAACCTAGCTAAGGGCGGCGAGCTCGGTGTGAGTGACTGTGGAGTTTGGGGGAAGGCAAGTGGCAAGGGCAGGCTCTCGCGCGACGCGTGGAGAGGCATACGCCGCGCCCCTGGCCCGCCATGGACGCAGATCGAGGAGATCCCGCCATGAACAGGACCTTGGGTCGGACTCGTGGTGGAATCGCCGAGGAGTCGCGAGAGCAACGTCATCCACAAGATATAAGATCGATCGTGTAAAAATAAAAACAAAGCGTATGCCATCTACTTCTTGTCTACCTCGAGTTCAGAACAAGTATTCACATGTAAAAAAATTGCAGTTTAAATGACAAAATTACATCCTAGAAAATATACTAGTGTTTTTTATTCAAATCCAGAATGTAAAAAATAGCAACGGATGTAGAAAAAAAGAAAGAAATTACATCCAACAAATATGGGGGAACCTAGTATTATACATCCAGATCAATCAGGGGAACTGCTATTCAAGATCTTGGATGTAAAAAAAATCGAAAAATACATCCAGAGATGGAAGAAACCTAATTTTGTTACATCCTTCAATGTTTTCTAGCTACCCAGTTTTATATCTAGAACTCGCGCAGAGGACCGCTGCCCCTAAGACCGGCGCTCCTGCGGAGTCCCTCGCCGGCGTCGCTGGAGCAGGAGTGGAAGCTGGCGGCCCGGGCCCGATCTGGGCTTGCGGGCCCGATCTGGGTCTGACGGGCTGGGATGCTGTGATGGACGTCTCGCCTGGCGTGGGCGACGTCCGTGACTTGCTACCCCAGCTCAAGCCGGAGGAGCGGGAGTGGTGGCTGCAGTGCTTCGTGCCGGCAGGTGTGAAGGCTGCGGTGCCTCGCCAGGATGGAGTTGGAGATGGAGTCTTCACCTAGCCTTCAGCCATGCGGTGGGTGTTTTGGAGCTCTGCAGTTTTTGCGACTTCATCGACGAGGGGCTGCGACAGCAGCGGTGCGAGGCCTCACGGACGGTATGCCCCAGTTCCGGGTGTTGTGGAGGCTTGCGATGATTCGGACGAAAGTCTAGCTTGGCTCAGTCGGGCCGGCGGCAACGGCGCCCGCGGGTGTCGTTCCCCTCCTTGGAGGCGCCGCCGAGGAGTGTCGGAATCTCCCTAACCTGCTTGGAGCTGGTTGTTGTCTTCGGGCGAAAGCCTCGATTCGTGGATCGGCACGATGGCGGCGTCATTGACGTCGTAACTCTGTTGGGAGCATCGAGCATGAAGACACGGTGCAGAGGTCCTTGGCGGCTTTAATCCGGTGACGCAACGGTCCACGGCAGTTCTTCAAGGCGCTATGCACGCCACTGCTGGCATGTTCTGGAGGACAGCTTCTGGGATCCGACCAAGTCCCGCCATTGATCTCCTTCGGATGGTGCGTTGGCAAGGAAGATCCTTTTGGATCTGTTCCTCTTCGGAGGTGTTTGGCGTCGGTCGAGACGTGGCTTGGTTTTTGCTTAGGGAAGGTTCTTTGTGTTGTGGTTGTTTGGTCTGTAGCCAGTGTTGTGTGGGGTTACGCTCGTTGCTTGTAGTGAGTGGTGCTGTTCTTGTACTCAAACCTCTGCCTTCTATAAAGATATGGTACGCCTTTGGCGTACTCTCGAAAAAAAGAATCCATGGGAGAGAGGGCCCTGGCATGCGACGGGTCAAGGCCCTCCCCGGCGGCTCGCTACGGAGGCGGGGCCTTCAACACGCGTGGTGGAGGTGGGCTTCCGCCGCTCTTCCCTTAGCCTCGAGAGCGCGGGGGACGTGCTTCCGCCTCGCCCCACACCCCCGAGCCGCCACCAACTCCATAGCCGCCTCCCCTTTGCCATGGGAGCGCGAGCGTCTCCCCAACCACCATGACCGCCGCCCCTCGACACCGGAGCGCGGTCGTTGTAGGATCCACACCACTGACGCCTCCCGTTTCTCCTGCGCCGGCGCCGGGATCCTCTCGATGGGGGCTGGTCGTGGACGAGTACTATTTCATGGGGAGGATAAGAAATGAGTGGAGGAGAGGAGCTTGCAGGGAAGAGACAGAGTATACGAGGATTCTGGAAAGGGGAGGATATTCCCCTAACGAACCGCAAGCCATCTAACGGCGAGGAGAGGGGGGCACTCCGGAAGGCACGACGGTGCTCTGGCACCTAATAGAAATTGGGAACAAAATATCTCTCGTTTCCAACGGATGTAGGTTTGGTTTTTGAAATTCAAAATAAAGGTTCTTGTCTTATGGGAAACAAAGGAAAAATATTTGGAATCCATTACCAACAGGTATAATCTTTCCAGAGCTACGTTTTCTTTCAACCCTTTCAACCAAGGCGACCTCATAGGCTTTAGATATGAAGCTTTGGGTAAGATTATTGTGTTGTGCAGGCCTATTTACAGTTTGTTTCAGTTCATCGTTCATGAATTATATCGTAACCAATTAGGGCTCACTTGAAACCATAGTTTGTTACTTCCCGAGCATTAACCTTCTACTCCGTTTTTTTGGTGAAGTGGATGATGCTACGTGGGTGACGCTTTGGTACCCTTGTTTTAAGGATTGTTGCAACAACTAGCTTAAAGTATATGGGGGTGATCTTCCATTTATAGATTTTCTTTTCACCTTCTTTTGTACATTTTGGGATGCCTCATGCCAACTGCTTCCTTCCTACCCTGAAAATTGTTTCGAAGATACAGACGGGTGTCCCTCTCCAGAAACTCCAAATGGAGGCCAAGCTCTAGGTTGCCTTTCAATTTTAAAAATTCAAAAATTATTTGATAGTTCCAAACATTTATGAAAAAAATCTGGATACAGTTAATTAAGCATGGGAACTTTCATGTGAATGCTAGGCTACACTAAAATGACAAAGGCTTAGACCTAAGTATAGTGAATAGTGTGTAGTTCAAAGTTATGAAATTTGTAAGATTTTGTCATCTTTGTGAAGCCATAATACGAAGTATTTATGAAGGTTAGGTTTTCTCTTGTGTCTGAAGCAAACGTTAGGGTCATCACTAGTCTTCAAACCGACGCCTCCAACAGGAAATACTAGTCACATCATAATACAAAGACCTTGATTTTCATTCGGTCACCATGTATATTTGCAGCACAAAAATGGCTTTGCAAAGGAAACAACACCGCATGACGATGTCGTCGCCAGGTCCAGAGTAGCATGAATTTGGTTTTCACCCCAGATAACGCGATTGAGCCTTCGAGATCACCATCGTCAGAGCCACTATGTGTGCATGCATATGGTGAGGTGTTTGAGGCGACTTCTCCAAAGTTCCTAGGTAGCTGACGAGATGAGGATCCGATCGGCCATCGATGCCGCGTACGGTTGCAAGGCCAAAAAAAAAAGGTTTGGTTGCGGGTTGCCATCCGCCAGGGTGCAGCATGACAGTGTGCGTCCGCGATGGACCAAGCTAGCTAGCCCTAGCCGTAGGTAGTTAGGTTTCGGCGAGGTGGCCCACGCGGCGAAAGGAATGGGCTCGGCGTCTTCGGTTGCGCCGCCCGGCGAGGCGGGGCGAGGTGGCCGTGCGCTTCTCCGATCTTTCCATTCCAATCATTCCGGTTGGCGGCCGATCGTTCGAATCGAATCGAATCATCCCGTTTGCTTCCTCCGTCGATCGTTCGGCCGGTTGTTCGCGTGCTGATAAATCCCTTTTCTTCTGTAGCACGGCCATCTCGATCGCCAGAGCTTTACACTCACCTTCCCTCACAAGTGAAAATATCCAGTGTTTAGCGGAAGTTAGGCTGCTACCGTACGGGAGATGGGCTAGACGATCCAATCTGTAAGAGAATCTCCAACAGGCGCTGGAAAAATCGGCGCGCTATACGTAGGTTCCAGCGCGCTGTAAACACATAGCGCGCGCAGCGGTGAAAGGTGCCCCGCCGGAAGCGGCATTTTGCCGCGCGTGCTCGGGCGGAAAATGTGCTCCTCCGCCGGGCGCGCCATTTTGCAGCGCGCGGCGCGAGCGGCTACTATGACCGTTCTCGATTCAAAATAAATCAAACAATTCAAATAAAACACGAAATTTTAATTGAAAATACGAAATATACTAAAAGTTCAACGATACATCGCGACATTTTATTTTAAACTAGTCTAATCCTACTCCGATTCCCAGTCGTAGTCCGACGAGTGGCTGCTTGGAGTAGTCTCCGACACCGGCGTCGAAGTCCACTCGAAGAAGGAGGAGGAGAGGATGATGGTGGACGGCCCTACGCCGTTTTTCTTCTCCTCCTCCTTCCTCGCCGCCTTCTCGGCCCTCGCCGCCTTCCTCGCCGCGGACTCCGCCCGGCGCTTCTCGCGGCTCGCCTTTTTCTTCGCCTTCGCCGCCGCCTTCTCCTCCTCCTTCTGCGCATAGAAGGCTTCCGTGACGGCGACGTCTTCGGGGAATTGGCGCGCCCACTCGAGACGGAGGGCCTCGTCGCGCTCGGCGATGAGGAGGCGCTGCTCGAGCTCCCGTTGGCGGCGCTGCTGCTCGCGCGTGATGACCGGCGACGGCGGCGCGAGCTGCTCCGCCTGCTCCCGCGTCCAGATGTCGTGAAAATTCATCGTCCGGCGGGAGTGTCCGAGGCGCCAAGCGACGGCGTCGTACGCCCGCGCCGCCTCGTGCACTGTGTCGACTGTCCCGAGGCGGATCCGCTCGTCGCCGGAGCGGATCTCCGCGTCGAAGCGGCCGCTCGGCCGCGCCCGAATGCCGTGGTAGCCGGAGGCGGAGCGGCGGCGCGGAGGCATCTTCAGACGGAGGCGCGGAGGTGGAGCGTCGGCGGGAGGGAGAGCGGTGGGGGGGGGGGAGAGAGAGACGGAGCGCCGCGTGGAATCTTCAGACGGTTGGCGCGTTCGCGCGTGTCGCGTTTATAGCGCGTGCGGCAGCGCACGCGGCAACTTTCGCGCGCAGGATAGCGCAAACGCGCGGGCGCGGCAAAGTTTTTAGCGCGCACGCCTTTTTCCGCGTCCGCTGGAGCTTCGCACGGAAGCCCACGCGCCAAACCAACAGTTTTTGTACCGCGTGGCCATTTTAGCGCGTCTGTTGGAGATGCTCCGAGATTTTGGTAACAACGAAACAATTAGGGTAGACGATCCGCGAGTGCATGCTGAGAAAATGATGCCAAGATTGGTCATGGGGATTTGGGCCTGTCATGGGCGAAGATCAGTGGAGCAGTGGGCTAATCGCACAACCGCAATCGAATGGGCTATCTTTGCCAGGAAACAAATTACAGTGGCCACATGGCCGCATGCAGCGGAACAAGGCTAAGAAGCATCATTTTTGTGCCTTGAAGCTAGATATGAGGAAGGTTTATGACCATATTGAGTGGTGCTATCTGGAGGCCATTATGCTGAAACTTGGATTCAGCTGGGCATGGGTGACACTGGTGATGCGATTTGTGTCTGCAGTATCTTTCTCAGTGTTGTTTAATGGAGCACCACAGGGGGAGTTTCTCAGTGTTGTTCTTTCTCAGTGTTGTTTAAATCCTATTTCTTCATATTTGTTTTTGTTAGCGGTAGAGGGCCTCTCATGTCTTTTAAAATCTCATAATCGATCATCAGCTCTCAGTGGTATTATGGCGGCGCTCACGGCTCCGGTAGTGAACCACCTACTCTTTGCAGATGATAGCCTATTGTTTTTCACAGTGAATGCGGAGGGAGCGGGGGAAGTGAAGGAAGTTTTGACAAAATACTGAATGGCGTTAGGGCAACAAATTAAGATGGACAAGTCCTCTATTTTCTTTAGCAAGGGATGTCCAGCGGCGGTCAGGGAGGGGGTCAAAGCTGAACTTGATGTGTAGAAGGAGACCCTGAATGATAAATATCTTGGTATGCCATCAGATGTGGGTAGATTCAAGAGTGGAGCTTTTAAATATTTGAAGGATCAGGTATGAAAGAAAGTTCTGGGTTGGTTCGAACAATTGCTATATGTGGGAGGGAAACAGGTTCTTATTAAATCCGTAGCACAAGCAGTACCAACCTTCTCAATGTCATGTTTCAAACTACCTCGGGGGTTTATGTGATCATATAAACTCAATGCTTCGGAACTTGTGGTGGGGCAGCAAATATGGGAAACGGCGTACATGCTGGTTCTCATGGGACACGATGATTCAGCTGAAATATGTTGGTGGTATGGGTTTTCGCGACATTGAATTGTTCAATCTTGCGCTGCTCGCTAGACAAGCATGGAGACCGTTACAAGATCCGACTTCGTTGAGTGCTCGGATTCTTAAATCAGTTTACTATCCGGAGGTGGACCTGCTGAGTGATGAACTAGATTCACATCCGTCTCAAGTATGATGTGCCATCCTCGAGGGAAGAGAGACGCTGCAGCTTGGTCTCATCAGGAGGATCGGTGATGGGCAGACAACGGATGCGTGGAGGCATAACTGGCTACCGCGCGATGAGTGACTCTGACCGGTTTCCCATCTTAAAAGAGACCCTTCGAAAAAAGTAAGCAATTTCATTGATAGTACACCGGCAACATCGAATTCGCCTAAGCTAGAGGAGCATTTCATTCCGATGAATGTGGAGGTCATGCAAGGGATTCCGTTGTGTATACGGATTCAGGCCGATTTTTGGGCTTGGCATTTTGAAAAGAACGGCATATTCACGGTCAGGTCAGCATATAGAGTTTTGGTGTCGACGAAAAAGACTCGCGAAGACTGGCTCGATGGACGTGCTGGATCATCAAATGCAGTTGATGAGGCGAAATCATGGACGAGACTATGGAAATGTAGCGTCCCATCAAAGGTTAGGGTTTTTCTTTGGAGACTAACACGACACTCCCTTCCTACGGGAGATGTTCGGCATCACAGAAGCATGTCGCCCATGAGTGTATGCTCGATATGTGGAAACGAAAGACTCTTGGCGCCATTCGCTGTTGGAATTTACTATGTCCCGATGTGTTTGGGCTTTGCGTGATCCAACTATTGCGGAACATATTAGTTTGTCGACTGAGCCATCCGCGAAGCATTGGTTATTCTCCATGTTTGAAGCTATAGAGAAGGTTGATCTGACAAGATTGGTGGTCACGATGTGGGCTATTTGGCATGCTCGTCGCAAGGTGATACATGAGGAGATGTACCAGAGTCCTATGGCAACACATCGATTCATTGAGATTTTTGTTCAAGAACTAGGCATTGTGGAGAAGTAATCGATGGGGAAGAGCACTGGCATTCAGAAGAGCCAAACACCACGATTCACCCCCCCGCGGACCACGTGCAGCAAGCTAAATGTTGATGGCGCTGTGGCAAAGTCAGGAAACCGAGGGGTGGTTGGAGCTATCTTCCGGTCACCAGACGGACAATACCTCGGGCATCAGCGGTGGTTTTAGACGGTGTTACTCATTCGGGAAGGCTTGAGGCTCTAGCGTGCAGAGAGGCTTTGGTGCTAGCTGCGGATCCGAATGTTGGTGAGATTCTGATTGCGTATGACTGCTTGGAGGTGGTGCATGGGCTCCAAGACGAGAACCTGGACGTTTTCAGTCATATCCTGATGGAAATCAAGACAATGTCGAGTTTGCGAGGGGGGGGGGGTCACCTTACAGCATGAGAGCCGAAACTCGAACATGGAGGCTGGTCAGCTAGCGCACTATGCTACTTAATTCGTTGGAAATAGGGCGCCATCTAGCTAACCCACCTGAGGGGTTATTGTTCCCTGTAAACATTCTTGCTAATGATGAATGAATAAATGAGTGGAACTTTCTCAAAAAAAAAATGGCCGCATGCAGCGGAATCTCTATGTCGGGTCTACCAGTGTTCTTCGGGTACCTCAAGTTAAAGACCAACCTTCGCGAGGAAGACATTTTTCTTATTCTTTTTATTTTTATTTTTCTTGTCTAGATAAAGTTTTTTTTGGATTTTTTTTTTGCTAATTGGTAAAAGTGCTTTTGTGTTTTTGGATTTAATCAATGCAGAAAATATAAATGGTGACAGAAATCTTGAAAAATTGTTTCTTATAATTTAAAAATGGATCGGGTTGTTGGGTTTATTTGACTATTCTCTTATATGGTGTACTGAACGTAAAATAATTCACAAGCAATATAATATTAATGAAACTTCATTGTGTGTATGATAAGTATATGTATGGGCATCACGTCCTATTTTATAGATGATGCAACACTTCTCTCTTATACTTCTCTACAAAGAGAAAATTCCATGCAATCTAGAGTTAAGAATAAACATAGTATTTCGTTTGGTACTTTGACATGATGTTTTGATGACAAATGCGCTACCTTGAGCAAACAAGATTATGTCAGCTGTCACTAGATAATTTATAATTATAACACATGCATTCATTTTATCCCTACTCCCTAGTGAGGTAACAAAAGAAAGGTAAAAACTATAGTGGATCTCGAATTTGTTGTCACTATCCAATCACCACCACCATGTTACTCTAAGTAATACACACGTTGCCCTACACACGCCCTCTCATACATGTTGGATCAAAACAAGTATTTTAGAACAGTGCATATAATATGCATTTACTAATACATCTTCCACATAATAGAATTCCAATCTCAAATATCAACTCAAAGAATAAATATCCACAATATAGGAATTACATAGATGACCATAATCATGTTGGACAACTGTTGACTGCCAAAACCCACCGGCGGGCAGCGGCCTTGTCAACACTGTAGAGCCGGGGGGAGCCTAGAGCTGCGGCTGGCTGAGACCCCTCCGAGCGACGGCCCGCAATGCTCTTCTGGTCACACGCGGCGTTGCGAAGTGCAAGGGCGTGCCACCTGACCTATACCTGGTCAGGAAGGTGATGAGGATGCCTCGCTTAGTTTCCCGCAGGGCATACATGTAAACGTTAAATACGAGCCTCGATCGGCTCTCAGGTTATCCTGTGAATCGGCTCAAAGAGCCGATCCACCCATGATCCGTACGGGGTGCACGAATACTTGGTGGTCCTGCTTGATCAAGATGAAGCTAATGAGATCTACGACGATTTAGGGTTTTCACCGCATAACCGGATCATCCTACTCCAGGTTGGGCCTTGCGGCCACGCACGGTGCTCGTAAGCCGATCCTAAACAAGGCCGTAAAACCAACATGAAGTTGATCCTAGGAACATCCCGTTTAGGACTTGCGAACGCCACCCTACGTGCCACCGGAACCTCCCCCATTGTAAGGCCAAACTATTGCAGATATTAAACTAATCCTTGTAGAACAAGGAGCAATCGTAACGGATCAGATCTACTAAATAATGATCAAGCGGGTGCCGCCCCCACACCTGAGATAGGCGTGAGGGCGGCTAGATATGCAAGGGTTGCACTACGTAAGCATGCTTAAACGAAGAACAATGCTAACCCTAACACATCTAATGATAACTACGTTGCTCGCCATCAAAAACGCTTCGATGACGAGCAACGCATGAACAACGTGGGCTTGTGCTGCCTAGATCGCAAGATGCGATCTAGGCAGCATGTCGCTACCCGATAGAAACCCTCGAGACGAAGGAGTTGGCGATGCGCCGAGATTGGTTTGTTTTTGGGGTTGAACGTGAGTTGTTGTTTATTCCATAAACCCTAGGTACATATTTATAGTCCAGCGGACTTTCTAATGTGGGCATGCACTAAACCGTGCACGACTAAGATTCTATCTCTAAACTAAAATAGATCTAATATGTTACAGATACACGGGCAATTAAGCCCAACAGGCCGATTCACATAATTCTCCACGTATATTTCCTTAAGCACAACTTGACTGCGGCCCACCTCTGACTCGGTCAAATCTTGGTGATAACACATGCCCCCCTGGTTTTGGAAATAACATTTCCAAAATCATTATGCTTTCCCTTCGAAGGGTCATGTCGTGGCAGAGCAGAGCCGTTACAGCATCCGTCATCATTATGCCCTGTCTTCTCACCTTCTCTAAAAATTCGACAGCTTTAGCATCGATCCCTCGGAAGCCGTAATGGCATTAAACCTTCACCAGATTCCTCATTATTTAACCGTGCCGATCTGGTTAGCTCTCTCTATCCTCTCGCTCCATCCCAGCTATCGGCACCAAAAACCCTCTCCTCCTCGTAGCAATGTCTTCCTCTTCCTCTTCCTTCTCAAAACTCTTCCCCCAATCTTCGCCGAAGAAGAAGAACGAGGACAGCCTCCATCCCGCAGTGAATCCCTTCTCCTCCGACAAGGAGGAGAAAGAAGGAGAGGCAGCAAAGACCAAGACCTCCCCTTCCGCCCAGCTTCCGCCGAAGAAGCGCCCCTGCATGTGGGCGGACAGCGAGGACGAAGATGATGACGAAGAGGAAGAGGAAGAGGATGACTCCTCCTCCTCCATCGGGTATCCGCCGAACAAGCGCTTCCGCTCCTGGGCGGACAGCGAGGATGACGATGATGACGAGGAGGAAGAGGCTCCGGCCAAGGGCTGGGGCAGCAGCGACGAGGAGCTCCCTGGGAGCAGCGCCGACGATGTCGACGGCGGCGATGAAGAGGACAGCGACGACTAGTAGTATAGGACTAGTAGTAGCAGTGCACTAGGCACCAGATCCCTCTTTTGAGAGCCATCGGCTCTTTCTTGTAAAGCCGCTCCTTGGAATTAATGAAATTGTTCTTTCCATTCATCTTTTAATCGCTCCAATTTCATTCCTTCCGTTTGTCATGCTAAGACCGATAGCAACGCGTCGGGCTTCTTTCTTTTCGTTGCAGCAACAGCACAGTCCAAGCCCTGTACTAGACGACGGCTTTTCCCTTCCCAGTTCCTCCCTGAGACGACCATGATGCAGCCGCAGCCGAGGTGACTCTAATCGGCTCTTAAAAAACAGGGCATCTTCCAGGCTTGTTGCCCCCCGAGTCCTAGCCGAGGCAAAAACAGAGCTGCATGGACCTAGGCTCGATCATGTCTGAGGGAACTCCTTATGCCGAGCTAGCCGATTAAACATAAATCGGCTTCCCAAAGCGAGAGCCCTCAAGGTGAGCTGCCCCCGAGTTTCTTCGGTTCCTCGCCGGCCAGATAGGCTCCTTTCCTTTGATGGACCTGATCCGCACGCCCATGCTGCTCCTGACAAATCTCCCTTGAGTCGATGGCCATGCATCGGCTGTATCCTTAAGTCGATGCCTGCTGCATCGGCTATGTTCGAAAATTTTCGAATTTTCACTCTTTTTATTTTCTTTTTTCCGGCCGACCCATGCATCGGCCCCCATATTCCAATACTCATCACCAAAAGATGAGATGCTTTCGTTGCATATCCCCGTATTTTATCTACCTGGGTGCCCCCTCGAGCCGATTCTGTCAAGAGAATTGATGGTATCGGCTCGTGTTGGATAACATGTTGAACCCAGCGTAAAGGTAGGTGAGGATAATTTTGGCCGATTGCTGGAATCGGCCTCCACGTTGCTTGTCCGTTGAAGGTTTTGTAAGTTCCCTTCATAAATTTTTGGGGCCGATCACAAGGATCAGCCTCTCCCTGGTTTGCTCATTGGTTTGATCTTGCTACTTGGTCGACCGGATAAAACCAACCCAACCTCCGACTTGATGCGCTTGCCGTCGTCCACCTTGAGTGCTCCGTAGAGTCGTGGAGCGCTAAGCTCTGTCGGCAAGACGAGTACCATGTTTGTGCCAGCCGATGTCTCATCATCGGCTTTCTCTCGTTTGGGGCGCCACTCCATTTTCCGTGGACGACCCTCTTCATCCAGTGGTTCGCTGAACCTTTGCAGCCAGTGTCAGGCCGTGCCTTCCTTAGCGTATGCGGTATAACCTTTCGGCTTCCTCCGGGCCGCGCAATCGCCGAACCCTCGCGCTTTTGGGAACGGCTGAGTCCGTCGGTGGCACCAGCCTGGCCGGTGGTACCTATCTTCTTCCACTTCTCCCTCGTCTTCCGAATCTTCAAGATCTGCCCAACGAGGTGACTCAGCGCGTTTGCTTTGTGGCGGGAGAGGCCCTAGGCGCTCGAACACGGACACGTTGGCTGCCTCCTTCTTTTTCGATTGCATTCTCGGGCAATTGCCGATTGTGGGCAATCGGCTCATTCCTCGAATCCCAGCAGAGTGTCCGAAGAAGGGGCAGTCCCAATGCCTGGCGTTGTCGTCTTGCTCCCTTGATGCTTCCGTGGCACAGCGCTCGTGCTCCTCCTCATCGCGATTCTGCCGACGATGTCTTCTGGCTTCTCTAGCCAAACGATCTTCTCTATCATCGTAATTGGACCGTCGGCGTTGGTCATACTGACTAACATATTTGTTGAGGAGGTGATCAGAGAGGGGTCGCTGATATCTTATATTCTTCACCTCTCCCTCTCGTGACATAGCGCTTGCCATCATGATGGAGCCGATCGCGTGGAGCGGCCTCCTCTCGTGTCCTTGCTATGAGAGCAGCTGCCCTCATCTCCATCTTTGCCGCAGTGGTTTCCGGGTCCTACCATGTTGATGCCGAACGAGGGACCTGGTCGGCAACCTTCGGGGTAGATGATTTCTACCATGTTAACGGCGGGGAAGGGTTGGGTGTCGACCTTCATGGCGTACTGGTTGAAAATTAGCCGCCCCTTCTCTATCGCCGCTTGGATGTGCTGACGCCACACCCGGCAGTCGTTGGTGGCATGGGAAAGCGAGTTGTGGAATCTGCAGTACGGCTTTCCGTTTAGCTCTTCCGCCGTGGGGAACTTGAGACCTTCGGGAACCGTCAATCTGTTTCTCCTTGAGCAGGAGGTCGAAGATTTGTTCGGTCTTGGTCACGTCAAAATCAAATCCCCGGGCGGCCCCGGTGGCTTTACCCATTTGCAGGCCACGGGGTTCCCCCCGAATCCACTCAGCCACTCGCTATCTCTTGGCCTCCCGCAGGCACTTCATCCTCCTCCGTCTCGACCATAACTACTCGCACGCTTGAACTTGTCTTGGTACTGTGTCGGGGTGGCGCTGTTCATATGCCGATAGTTTCGAACCATGTGCGCCGGCGAGGGATAATCTGCTTGGGAGGCCATGTCCTTGAGCTGTGTTGCAAGGCCCGCTCATCGCCAACTCGATCGCTTCCTTTTCAGCTTATACGAACCGAATAACATCGGTTCCTAAGATTCCTGAAGCGCTGGATGTATTCCGTCACCGTTTCCCGCGCTTCGACGTAGTTGTGCTAGATCGGCAATGCCGCACTCGGAAGCTTCGAATGGTATTGCATATGGAACTGTTCTTCCAATTGCTTCCAAGACTCGGATGGAGTTTGCCGGCAAAGAGGTGTACCATCCAAAAGCCGATCCCGTGAGGGACCGTGAAAAGAGCCTCACGCGTAGCTGATCCGACACCGAAGCCGGTCCTAGTTGAGCCAAATATCGGCCGATGTGCTCGATGGAGCTGGAGCCATCCGATCCACTGAATTTGGAGAAGTCGTGGAGCCGATATTTAGGTGGCAGCGGGATCATCTCGTAATCGTCGGGGTACGGCTTGGAATAGCCGATCGCCTCTTCTTTTCGGCATCATGCCGAACCGGTCTCTCGGTATGGTACTCGATCTGATCCGCCTGTGCTGGCCGTAGGAGTTGCACTCGAAGATTCGCCGGGGTGGCGTACTTGGCCTGCCACGTTTGCTTTTCCAGCTCCGAGCCCTCTGCGGGAGTTGGGCTCGGGAGTTTCGTCGGTGTGGCGTATTTAGTTAGCCACGTCCGCTCCGTCGCCGACGTTCCTCGTGTCTTCGCCGGAGTCCCCGATGTTGTGGCCTGGTTTGTGAGTGCCCAGTCACCACAATCCGGCACATACATGCACGCGTATCCATGAGGGATCTCCTTAGGCGCCTCCATTAAGAACTGGTAGTCACTGGGGTCGCCACCAATTCTGTAGACGAGGAATGCCGGTGTAGTCGGCACTTCAGCCGGTGCTGCCAACGCAAACGGCAGCGGTGGACGGGACTGGAATGGCAACTCTCCTTGATGAGTCCCGAGAGCTGGTCCTGACGGCGAGTACTGGTGGCTCATGATCTCCTGGATCACGCGCGAGAGACACGCTCCAACACGTTGACCAAGTTCTCGCAGTGGCGGTGTAGCGAGTGAGCCACCGGGTAGTTGATCTCCTCGCCGCAGCACCCTGGTGCGTTCCTCCGACGGGGAAGAGAGATCTATCCCATCGAGCGCACCTTGCGGTGAGAACCCCTTCCATCTGATGCCACCGGAACGGGTTCTCTGAAAAGAGCCGATGAGGTCGGCTTCGAGGGTAGCCTTGATCTCGTTGTATTGCTTCTTGAGGTCGTCGGCGGATCCTCGTAGGTGACCGGCGTGCCGTCCGCCATCTCGGATGTAGATGGCGATGTGGTTGATGTAGACGATTGTCCCACCGGGCGTGCCGGAATGTGTTGACTGCCAAAACCCACCGGCGGGCAGCGGCCTTGTCAACACCGTAGAGCCGGGGGAGCCTAGAGCTGCGGCTGGCTGAGACCCCTCCGAGCGACGGCCCGCAATGCTCTTCCGGTCACACGCGGCGTTGCGAAGTGCAAGGGCGTGCCACCTGACCTATACCCGGTCGGGAAGGTGATGAGGATGCCTCGCTTAGTTTCCCGCGGGGCATACATGTAAACGTTAAATACGAGCCTCGATCGGCTCTCGGGTTATCCCGTGAATCGGCTCAAAGAGCCGATCCACCCATGATCCGTACGGGGTGCACGAATACTTGGTGGTCCTGCTTGATCAAGATGAAGCTAATGAGATCTACGACGATTTAGGGTTTTCACCGCATAACCGGATCATCCTACTCCAGGTTGGGCCTTGCGGCCACGCACGGTGCTCGTAAGCCGATCCTAAACAAGGCCAGAAAACCAACATGAAGTTGATCCTAGGAACATCCCGTTTAGGACTTGCGAACGCCACCCTACGTGCCACCGGAACCTCCCCCCATTGTAAGGCCAAACTATTGCAGATATTAAACTAATCCTTGTAGAACAAGGAGCAATCGTAACGGATCAGATCTACTAAATAATGATCAAGCGGGGTGCCGCCCCCACACCCGAGATAGGCGTGAGGGCGGCTAGATATGCAAGGGTTGCACTACGTAAGCATGCTTAAACGAAGAACAATGCTAACCCTAACACATCTAATGATAACTACGTTGCTCGCCATCAAAAACGCTTCAGATACGAGCAACGCATGAACAACGTGGGGCTTGTGCTGCCTAGATCGCAAGATGCGATCTAGGCAGCATGTCGCTACCTGATAGAAACCCTCGAGACGAAGGAGTTGGCGATGCGCCGAGATTGGTTTGTTTTTGGGGTTGAACGTGAGTTGTTGTTTATTCCATAAACCCTAGGTACATATTTATAGTCCAGCGGACTTTCTAATGTGGGCATGCACTAAACCGTGCACGACTAAGATTCTATCTCTAAACTAAAATAGATCTAATATGTTACAGATACACGGGCAATTAAGCCCAACAGGCCGATTCACATAATTCTCCACGTATATTTCCTTAAGCACAACTTGACTGCGGCCCACCTCTGACTCGGTCAAATCTTGGTGATAACAACAACTCATATGGTACTAAATCAATGATAAAACAAGAGAGAAATAGATCAAAGCTATTGCCAGAAACCCATATCCCAGAGGTCCAAGTGCTTCGACGGGGGCGGCTCCGACGGCGTTGCCCCCTCCAATCTTTGTCGGATCTGGCTCTATTTCGGCCCCCTTTATAGGTGTTTTTAGGTCAAGATTTTGAGTCTGAGATGAATACGGACGGCTGGCGGTGCTCGAGGAGGAAAAGAGCATTTGTGGCACGACCTAGGGTGGGGCCTACGCCACCTGGTCTATTTTGGGCCTCCAGCGGGTGAAGTGCTTTAGGTCATTGTCTTCGCGGGGCCATTTGACTCTATTTAGGTCCCTGAAAGTTAAACATACACAAATTAGGGAATTCCTATACTGCAGAATTATAACCAAAATAAAAGGGATCATTGGTAAATCCCCAAAAGTAAATATAAAACATGGATATTAAATTATATAAGTTATTAATATACTCCCTCCGATTCATATTAATTGACTCCAATATAGATGTATCTAGAACTAAAATATGTCTAGATACATCCATATTAGAGTCAATTAATATGAACCGGAGGGAGTATGAGAATATGCATCAATACACTACAAAGTTCATGTATGCATTTTACATGCATAACAACCCCGCCTATATAGGCTTCATCAAAATCCACGTTCCAATCACCGTCGTTATCCAGGACGGGAACTACACCAAGTGGTGTGAGCTCTTCCTTGTCACTCTTGACAAGTACATCATCATTGCACACGTCGACGGCGCCGACATCGGCTCCTCTGATGTTGACTCGGCACAAGATGACTTTGTCGTCCGTTCTTGGCAGTATGAATCCACGCCCCTCGACATATTCAACACAGTCATGTTCTCTAGATCCAGCGCTCAATAAATCTTTGAAGCCATCGACAACTTGTTCGAGGACAACAAAAAGATCCACGCCCTAAAGATTGAGGAGTTCCGCAACACTCTACAAGGTGATATCTCCATCAACGACTACTACGCCTGCCTCAAGTCCCTCGCTGACTCTCTCGACGACGTCAGGCAAATACTCTTTGATGAGACCCTAGTTCTAACCTTGGTGCATGGCCTCGATGAGAGCTATCCATACATTCAATCGTTTCCCCCATTTTAGGTACCCTTTCCCTCGTTTCTTTATACTATGTCTGCCCCGATCCTCGAGTAAAATCAGAAGAAGGTTGATGCCAAGACACCGGCCGCCACTGCCATCTGGGCTAGTGGCAACACTGTCCGACTTGGGGTTGCCTCCAACGAGTACAACAAAGCAGTACACATGAGGGGGAAGTGGCGGCAACGGCCTCATATGTGAGATGGGATCGGATAGCGGCGGTAGCACATGGCGGAACCCTCGCGAGGTAAGCAAGACCAGTGAGGGAGGATGGCGTTGGTGCTAGGAATGGATAGCACGCGATAAGTTTTTTTAATTGCGAATCCTTTTTTCTATGCGGTCGTTTTTAGATCACACCGTTTTGCTTTTCCATGATCATAGCGACCCTTGATTGTAATATTCTTTCATAGTTCTCAAAAAAAAATTCTTTCATATATTTTGTTTACCATGCATAGTTTTGGTGCATACACAAGAGTGCATGGGGCGTTCTAATGATTATGATTTTCTTAATGTTTGGTGGACATTTTTATGGTGATTTAACGGTAACGATTCCTCAAACGTTTGATGTGGAAAGCGAGTCTCAACTTTTATTTAAAGGTAAAGATAGTACATACTTCCTCCTATCTCTACTACTTATAAAGGCACAAACTTGCGTAGGAAAATACGATCTCAGCCGTGCACTGGTTTAATCTAAGGGACATGGATGCTCCGTTCTCCCCACCCTTTTTCCTCAACCGCATCAGTTACAAACTTACAATGACGCATCCCCAAATCACGGGAAGGATTGCATGCATACCTTCCTTGGTTCCTCCAGCACTCAGCACGAACGCCCTCCCCGCCTCCTGGTGCCCTTCTCCTCTCCTGGACCTCCCCGCACCGGCGCGTCCCTAGCCTGCCGTGCCGTGCTCCCTGCACCAACCGGAAGCGGAGGCGCTCGCCCGCCGTCCTCGCTCGCCGCTGCTACCGGAGGCGGAGGCGCTGCTACCCCCACGCGATCCAGCGCTGAGTCCGCCACCAATCCCCTCGCTTGCCCCTCCCATCCTAGGGTTGTCGGTTGTCAACTGCCCAACCTCCTCGCCTTCCGCCGCTGCCGGCTCTGCTGCTTTCCTCTCGATTTGGCGCTAATGGGGCACATTCGGATTCAGCGCCGCCAAACAATTCGATTTGTCTGTATCATCACTTCCTTTAAGGTACTCGACGACGATGCAGAGACCCTATAGGTAATCGCGTTTCAGGTATAGATGACGAAGGACTTTAATTGCTAATTCACTGCAGGTTAATCACGTTTCAGGATGATGATTCATAGTAAGCGGGCATACATGTCTTTATCATCTGAAATCTGAATATTTCGAGTTTCCGCTTTCAGAGCGATTGTATATATAGTCATAATCATGATCGGCAAACATGGCATGTGGATAGGTACATAGTGTGTAACTTCATCAGCACTTGACTATTGGGTGATTTCATATTTTCATTACTCCATGAGTCCATTGGCTGATGTGGATAGGTATATTCCTTACTCTATGAGTTCATATTTTCATGCCAGATGCATGTACTGTCTGCCTATATTATGTATTTCAAGTTGAGCGCACTTTATGTTGTTGCTTGCATCACGTTTTCTAATACTTGCGCTAGATTAAATATTTTTTCTTATGTTTGTCTCAGGAGTTCATTGTCATGGCAGCTGCATCAGTTCTGCTTTCCACAGCGGTTTCATACTGCCGGTAAACAAACCTGGACGGATTTTCTCATGCCTTAGAGTACTTCTGATTTCTACAATGTGGGACAAAACCTGTGGATTGAGCCAAAAGGAAGACACAATTTTTTGAAGTATACTATTTGTGACGACCGGCTTTTAAGGTATGGATTCTGGGTGCTTCTTTCTGTTTGAACAACTGTGGAAGTCGCTGCACAATGACTCGTGCAATATTGTGTGCATATTTATAATAGTGAAACGTGCGAAAGCTTATCAGAATTCTTATCCACTAGATTTAGATGTGCGCCTTGGCGCACGATCCCGTAAAACTCACACCAAAGTTCATTTTGTATAACAATTGTGATAAAAGTAGCAGCCAATATGACAGTATATTCTTAGGTTTTACCTGAAGTAAATAAAAATCTGCATAACTCCTAAATCTCATACTCCCTCCGTTTCAAAAAAAAAAACATGTTTATATACCTTGGCATCTAAATAAAGTTGAGCAGCTTTAAAAAAACAGAAGTACTACTATTAGTCATTGAAATCAATAAATTTTATTCTTAGATGTCGTTGAAACATCTTAGAATCTCCTGGATCTAAGACTACATAAGACAAACAAAAAAGTCAAAGACAAAAGGAACTCACAGTAAATAACTGAAAATAGTCAGAGACACAAGGGAGCACGCCAAACTCTCTAGAGCTGCCAGAATAGCTCCTAACACTATAAACCAAGAACACATGCCACCTTTTAAATTATTTCTAAATTACATTTAAGATATTATATTAATAGATATGTGAACTTCCATAACCACAGTAAAGACCTACTCCCTCCGTTCTGATTTACAGTGTTGTTAATAGCACACATAAGTTACTCCTATGCCTCCAATCGTATTCTAGTCCCGGTAGCCTAGCATCTTGTTAACCTTCAGTTGTTTTTAGCTAATCAAATTACCATAGAACTATGCAAGCTACTCTCATTTGGTTTCAAAAAAAAAAAGTTACTGTCATTACATTCCATGCTCCAATGGCAGCAATCAGAACCCATGAAATATAGCATTATTAGAAACGGAAGTTACCAAGGACTACTCTAATTCTCTGTAGCAGCTTATCACATGATAATCATGTGAAGAAATCCCAGAGTTAACTTTAAAAAAATTACAGCATAACTTCCATAGTTCCATTCCATATCATTGACAATTAACACCTCTTGGTCCAACATTCCATCTCCAGGGATTAAACCCTGCCTATTTCAGCAGGGGTCACTCAATCAAAGATACCTTAAGACCACCGTGAAAGATGGAGGGGATTTTTAAGCAGCATAAACAAAAAGCAGCAGCAGTGTGCGGATCAAATTTACACATAAAAGAGCTCGCAATGTACAACTGGGCCTACTGCAATAGTGGGTGAAACCTGAAACTGCAGAACTTGTTATCACCTAACCCTGCACGTCAGGACAGCAGGGGAGCACTTGGGGTTGGTAATGGCCCTGCGGTGCACGCTGTTTCCTGTCAGCCCGCGGAGAACTTTGCTAAAATATGTTTCTGTGATAATTTGTAGGACAAGCGAGGATTAGGATAGAAGCATGAATGAGCTTGAGAACAGTAAACCTACATAAATGTGATCACAAGTTCATAACCAGTATATCATCTCTTAGAAGCAGAGGTAAGGTATGTTGCAAATTTTTCGAAAGACAGAAATTCCACCTTCAATATGCATTTCTCAAATCCTAAATAGTTCTAGAAAGTTGTCTTACATTCACTAAATACAGCAACGAAGTAAATTTACATATGACATAATTTGATAAAGCCAACTGTGTAGGCAGGTATCAGTACTTCATAGCAGAAATGAAAAACAGTAGTCTTGCAGAGAATGAGGTAACACCACTTGGGTGGAAGCTAGAAAGGTCTGACACCCGACTAAAAGGCAAAATAGTCTGAATAAAACAACATGATTTACCAAAGAGCTGATGGACAAACTGAAAGCTAAATACATCAAGTGCTTCCTTAGGGACAGTGGACACACTGTTAGATAAATTCCGTCATTGCCTACACTCCATATTCATGGTGATAAAAAGCAAAAAAAAAAACAACTCTGATGACAAATTTCATCTAGCTGCAAAAAAAGCACTTTGTAATTCCAAAGGGAAATTAAGAAATGGACAATCAGATAAAAGCAAAGCTAACCTATTCAAAGTTATACGGATTCTAAAGTAGGATAGCTGATCTCCCCATGCCATTTTAGGGATATATTCAGATCATAGTAATTCAGCATCACAAGGACTCTTTCATTTTTGTTAGGTTCAGTCTTAGTCTTTTGAGAAAAATGTCATTCCTACCTGTAAGCTCATTGTAAATCTTCCAACACAATAATGCTTGCTGAAAGAAAAAAAGAAAAAAAGACCTCATAGAAATGAGGAAGATACCCAGTGGTACTTAGTTATGCCACCAATTTTTTTTTTGGTCCAAACAAAAGACCATGTATAGATTCGTTGACGAAACAAAAGGCCCAATATAGATTCAGAAGTTGCGTAATGCCCTAAAGTTCAAACGATCAGGCGGAATCATATGTCTATGAATTTCAAAAGATAATTAAGATTAGCAAATATTTATATGAATACAAATTGATCAAAATTGGTGTTTCCATCGAAATCACATGTCAATCAAAACCATTAACCACTCAAGAAGAAATCATTAACTACAAACAAATCGAATCAGATAAAATAGATTGTTATTCCAACGCACGTGAGTACCTATAGGGTTAAGAGACAGTATACCTGTTACTGATTCATTTCCTCTTCTTCTTGGCATCTGCCTGAGATTTGTTCGACAGTGGCCTGCGCCTATGATTATTTACATGAGATTTGAATCAGCATAGGGACTTGACAATATCTGCATAAGAGATTTTCTGTACAAATGAAGAGATTACTATACATACAAACTTATTCAATGTTGAAGCCATCAATTTTTATGTCAGAGTGCGATAGTAGATAATGTTCACAAGAACATTTCTCGGAAATTTTAGGTGGCTTTCCACATTAAGAAAATGTTCAGCCCTACTCCATAATATTCAGGCTTCAAACTATATATTATTCATCCATAGGTAAATCATTAATAGGAAATGATAGGAAAAAGCATATGCTTCTTGAACAGATGCTGAGTTGAGGAAATATATACAATTATATAAGGAGCAGAAGGTTTCATAGTTTATTCTGCCTATATCCCCTGAGCCTGGTGGTAAAGGGTGAATGATGGTGGGAGAAAACAGAAATCTTGACCTTGCGAGAAAATTAACCCTTGTTGTTACAACTTACAAACCATATATCATCATTCAAGTTAAAAAGTGAGACCAGCATTACCTTCATGAGTAAATGGATTCACTATGAGGGGCCAAAATGTTTACATGGCTGGAAACACATTCTTTGTCTCTGAAAAGAGGCACAAATAGAGAAACTGGTAACACAAATGTTCAGATGCGATATATACAACACTTTGAACAACCCATGCTAAAGTTTATTCATCAATTACCAGTTTACCACACCCGGAAGAAGTTCATTAAGTTCTAAAGTTCATCCATTGAAGCTAGTTCTTGGTACATTGTTGCTATAAGAAGCATAAGCATCGATGTAGTTTCTAACTAAAAAATCTTGTGTTAGCTCTAGTTGTAATCGAAGTCATCAAAGTTGTGTAGGAGCAAATCATGAAATACCTGCAAGTACATCGAGCCGGAGAAGCCATGGTCCTAAATGGCGAGACAACGTAATCCTTATCAGCGAGGTGGTAACCCTGCGATAAATTAGTTGTGCCCTGTAAATCGGAAGATTTTGTTTTTTCAGTCAATACTGCAGACAAAGGAGAGATATTTATAAAAGTATAGCAAGACAACAAAAATTATTAATTGCTTGAATTCTCTGTTGCAAAAAGGCATTCAATATCAAAATAATTGAGTCACTAAAATCATTACAACTATCGAACAGACTGTGTGGAGTATATGAGACTTGCAACGTATTCTAGTGAAGTATATTGTTGTGACAAAAGAATGGAAAATCCGGTTACTGAAACCATAATTACCTTTACCAGCACATGTGGGGTAGGCCATGAACAGTGAACTTTATGAAAGGAAATGCTAGATGAAAATATGATTCTGGAGATTCACCTGGATTAGTAGGAAGAGAGAAACTGATGAGTTGGGAGCCCCATGCGATAAAACTGACTCGCATCCAACAATGAAAAAATGAAACAATCATCTCATTAGCCAAATCAATCACTATCCATAGTTCCACAAACCATAAAAGCAGACTGTGTTGATATAAACTCAAGAATCTAACATGCATAAGATTCTATAGCCATAATATTAGCGTACTTCCGTAGAGCATCTTTAACAATATGACCAAAAGGCATCTCCCTGATCGATCCTACACCATAAAACTTGAAAGCTACAGAAAAGCACACATATAACTGAGTTAGTTCGCATCATATCTGAGCTCAAGATTGCAAGGCAGAAGAAGTGACTTTTATTTTAATGAAGTGAACACGGCAAATAAGGAGGACACTACACAGATGTATGCATGAACTTGTAAACCAAATAAGTCAGTTTCTTCACATGGGGATAGTTTATAAGATCAGCCAAATCACATACCGATGAATGACCACTTGTGGCAAGTAGCGCTTGAGTCCAGGAACTTGGATCGACCCGCAGCCAATTTCGCCCAGCTATTCACACACAACATCAAACCTCTCACAGTTTCATCATCAACCTGAGTAAATCAAAATAAAAAGGGGGAGTGGGCTTGGCAGAGCCCCCTTCTTCTCTATGGGAAGAGAAACTGAAATAGGAAGGAAGGAACGAGAAAGAAGAGCTCACCTGATGAGATAGAACGAACAGCAACTCCAACGAGCAGCGCCATCTTGGCAGGCCATGCGAAAATCCGGCTCCTTCTCCTCTCGTTGAACCCGGGCCACCCGTCCTCCTTCCTCTAGGCATCCAGCCGCCGGCGAAAAAAAGAGGAACAACACGGGAGAGGGGGGATTTGTTGGGGGCTGGTGGGGGAGAAGAGGAGGAGGCGACGACCCATTGCTGCGGGCATCGTCCGCCATGGTTGACCTCAATCCCGACGGGCTCCATCCTCCATGGTCGCGGGAGTGCTGCGAGCGCTAGGGCGCTTGTCGACGGCCGGGTGGCATCCTCCCCGTGTGCCTCATCGTCCTGGTCGTGCGTCCGGCAGCGCTGACCCGGCGGTTCGCCGGCAGCGGATCCTGCCTCCACATCTTCACTAGAGGAAGAGGGAGAGGAGGTAAGGGAGCAGGAGGGCGGGCGCGGAGGGCGGGCGCGCAGCGGAGGCGGCGGCTGGGAGCGGAGGAGGCCGCCAAACGAGAGGGGATTGGGGAGAGGAGGAGGCGTGCGAGGGATTGGTGGAGCGGCGCGAGATCGGGCCGAGCGGGCTTTCACACGACCCATGGATAAAACGCGGGTTCGTGGGAGGGCCTCGCGCCCTGGACGAAATTGACGGTGGAGATCGCGCCACGTCAGCTCGATCTAACGGCCGAAAATCCAAAGCGCTGTGAGACCCCCTATGGGGGGCATCCTATACACCTTTAGATGCCTAAAAGGGGGCGCCCGGATTGGTGCAGCCAAGCAATTTGATTTTTCTGCATCATCACTTCCTTCAAGGTACTCGATTCATCCCCTTTGCCTCAGTTCCGTCTCATGAACAATGTTGCGGACCCACCATTTGAGTCAGCTTAGTCTCTTGGTAGACGGTGTTGGAATCATTGAATTTTTTACTCATTGTTCTGAACAATAATGTGTTCCATTCCAATAGTATGCTTCTATTGGTTGATTTGACAAGACTCTTAAATCAACACTTAATTCATTAGGTTTCCCAAAGATTGTTACCCGGTTATTGTTTACTTTTCGGATAAAATTTTACTTTGTCAAAAGTGTGTAAAGCATTTGGACATTTTTAAGATGTTATCATTTGGTGATTACACTTTGTCAATTCAGATTTCAACCTGAGCGCACTGATTGTTCGCAGGGCCATTAAAATCTCAACTTTAATGTCATATCTTCGGCGTGATTAATATCTGATATGAAGCTCCATCACCCTAATTAGATATCCGTTTATTTACTTTGTCCAGTTTCATACATTATGTGTCATAACATGGAGCTGTGGAATATCCAAATTTTATCACGCTAGAAGATATTTGGATCTCCTACAAACGAGTGGCTGCATGTATTTTATTTTGCCTTTTTGGTAGGGAGCATTGATTGTTTTGGGCTCAGGGCTTGTAATCAGAGAGGAAAGAGGGAAACTCTGGAGAATTTGTGTGTTTAGCTTTGCAATTAGTGTATTTAGCTTTGCAATTTTTTTGGATAATTTTTGCCTTTTTGGTATGTTGCTTGTCTGGTTTAGCTTTGCAATTTGTGTGTTTTAATTTATTGATGCCAAGAATTCACTGAGCATGTACAGTCTAAGAGCATCTTGATGGTGCACATAAAAGTTGATAAGGGACATGTATTACTGGTTCAAGATGTGCACATCATGTTGTTAGATCAGGGGTGAGCTACCAGGCATATTTAAGGCATACTGATTTAAGCAGCACAGATGCTCATGTGGACCGGCAAACCTGTTCAACAAAAGGATGGTAGAGATTTTGGAGGGCAAGACGCCTTTCATAAATGCATGATACCATCGTATTGACTGAGATGGTTACCTTTTCTATGCAGAAAGTCTTAGTATCTTGGAACAAAATACACCTGATGTATGACTTATGTGTTGGGAAGACTGCTGCTTATAAAATGAGTTTCATCTACTGCTGCTCGTATTCAGATACCTCTCTGTGGTGTGTTCTATGTTCCAAGTGTAATCAACCGCTGAGAGGTTCTTGGATGACAAAGGTAACAAGTATTTAAAGATTGAAGTTTTAGAACGACAGTACGTAGTATTATTATCTTCGGTTAACACTAGGAAGTCCTTTCAGTTCATTTCATGTGGTGATTCTCCGGGTGCTCTTTGAGAATGTACACTGTGTTGTTTCGTTGTTTTTATTTTTTCTTACAGGTAAGTGCAAGTTTTGGGATGTCCTTGGCTAAAACCTAATTCCGCAAAGTGCATTCTGGAGCAAATCAGGTTAGGACTTTGGCTTCTGCATTCTATTTTCCAGAAATTTGGTTAGGACTTGACGCTCCCAAATCAGGAGCTGCCGCCACCAGCAAGAACTCCAGGGCTGCTGAAACTAGCTTGTTTCCGTGGACATGAATGTGAGAATTCAGTTTTTTCCAGGAGGAAGAGATATCTTGATATACAGTAGTGTAGTAAAATGGGTGATATTTGCCTGTTCATGTTCAGGTATACCAGTTCAGCGATGTATCATGTTGGCTTAGAGTTGTACAAAATTGCAGTATCCTAATAAAACTCTTGGCCATATTATGTGATTTTTTGGAAAGATTATAGAATTTATTAGTTGAGACGCGCGTGCGCGTGCATAGCTACTAGTCTATAATAAATGTTGTTGGTTTAGAGCATCTCTAGCTGTTGGGCTCCCCGGGCTGAGTGGACGAAAGTTTGGCTCGGGGAGCGCCGAAGTTTCAGCCGTCTTCCCGGTAGACACCGGGGTTCGGCGTTTTTTTAGATAAAAACGTCCTGTATGCCAAATTTCCTGCATAATTCGGTGAATTTGACCAGTTTTGCCAACATTTAGCTTATTTTTACAAATAAACGTTACAGTTCAACAAAATAAGACAAATTTTCAAACAAATCAAATGGAAAAACTAGTTGGTGTTGCCTCGAAGCATCCATATGTGCTCCACCAGATCATCCTGCAGCTGTTGATGCATTGTGCAGTTTCGAATCTCCTGACGCATAGCGATGAACGAAGCCCACGATGCCGGCATCTGGTGGTTTGGCTGTGCAAGAGGACCCTCTATATCATATGGTGCAGCTTGCTCGCTCGGAGGGACCGGATGCTTCCGCTCATCCTCGATAATCATGTTGTGTAAGCACACACAACAGTTCATCACCTCCCACATCTGATCTTTGGACCAGTCAAAGCGGGGAACCGGACTACAACAAATCTCTGCTGGACGACACCAAATGCACGCTCGACGTCCTTTAGGCAAGCTTCTTGTTCCTTGGCAAACTGCTGCTCCTTCGGGAGGGCAGGGCTTGAGATAGTCTTCACAAATGTTGCCCACTTTGGATAGATACCGTCTGCAAGATAGTATCCCTTGTTGTACTGCCGGCCATTGATCACAAAGTTAACCGGGGGAGCATGACCGTCAACAAGCTTGGAGAAGACCGGCGAGCACTGCAAGACGTTGATGTCGTTGTTGGATCCCGGCATACCAAAGAAGGAGTGCCAAATCCAGAGATCATGGGTAGCCACTGCCTCAAGTATCACAGTGCAGCCATTTTTGTGACCCTTATATATTCCCTGCCCGACAAACGGACAGTTCTTCCATTTCCAATGCATGCAGTCAATGCTTCCAAGCATCTCTGGAAATCCTCGAGCTTCATTGACAGCAAGGATCTTAGCAGTGTCTTCGACAGTCGGTGATCTCAAGTAGAAGTCCCCGAACACTGCTATCACCGCCCTGCAGAACCGGTAGAAACAATCAAGGGCGGTGGACTTCGCCATCCGAAGATAGTCATCGGTAGAATCACCAGGAGGTCCATATGCCAGCATTCGCATAGCCACCGTGCACTTTTGGAGGACAGAAAACTCTGCCATGCCGGTGCAATCCAACTTGCATCTGAAATAGGAGTCGTAGTCTCGAAGGGCATACACAATTTTCAGGAACAGCTTCCGGCTCATCCTGAAACGACGCCTAAAAACAGCCTCACCGTGCAATGGATCGTCGGCGAAGTAGTCGGCGTAGAGCATGCAGTAGCCCTCCATTCGCTGCCTCGGCTTGCACTTTCGGCGACCTGGTGCCGACCCACCACAGCGACCATTGACCGGCTCGGCGTACAAGCCGGTCAGGCAAGCTAGGATCAGTATGTGCTTCTCGTCTTGGGCGGCGGCTGCCGTTTCTTCCTAAGAAGCTCGACCAACATTTGCTCCTCCTCCTCGTCGGAGTCCATGTCCGGCCAGGCAATTGGACGAACACCTGCCGGGTGTGTGTACAAGGAGCGACACGAGGGAGCTGGCCCGGCGGCGGAAAATAGGCAGAGGGCACGACGTGCAGCGGAATATAGGCTGTTGGGTGGGGGAACGGCGAAGTTGAGGCAACCGGCCGGCGGATTGGCGAGGGGTGGTGCCGGCGGCGACAGAGCAACGGGAGGGAAGGACGGATTTGCGTCGACAAAGTGATGGGGTTCGTCTGTTCTCTCGCCGACAGAGCTGGCCCGTCCCCGCTTTTCTCTCGTCCGGAGTCCCCGAGCGCACCCGGGGGGGCTGGGGATGGCATGGACTCTCCGGACGGATGAAAGGCCTAATCCGGACGAAAACGAGGAGCCGGGGACGCAACTGGACCGTTTTCGTCCATCCGGATAAAAAAAAGCGTCCTAGGAGTAAGGCTGGCAATGGGTCGGGTTTGGTCGGGTCGACCTAAACTAGACCCATGCCCAAACCCATCGGGCAACCCGACCCTATCGGGCAACCCATCGGGTACAAAAATGGAGAGTTTGACGCAACCAAATATCTAGAAGACATCGGCACATTGTTGGGATGCCAGGACAAAGAGTGGTGTATTCCCGTTCATGGCTTTGTGACTGAAAGTAGTACTAACTAGATGATACCCCGCGCGTTGCAGCGACATTTTTTAGTGATGGACATGATTAGAATTCATAGATAGGTCTGAAAGAAATTCATGTAAACATGGAATTTCATGATTTGGAAGTCAGACATAAAGTTCACTATATGATCTGATAAAAAAACGTTTATTACATGATCCGAGTACTGGATGAGTGCATTGACAACTATTTTGTGTCTTTGCATGTATTTTTGTCATCAAGAAGGATAGTACGTAACATGTCTTTTTTCCTTGTTTGATGTATCCAATTGTGAAGAACGAATGATCGGATCCAAGTATGTTTGTGATGTCCACATGCCAAAGTTCGGCTTTGCTCCCCTCTTGTAAAGTTAGATGTACTGGTTATTTAGTCTCACTGAGTTTTTGTGTTGCCTTGGTGAGTCGGTGTACATCTTGCAAGCTTCTGAAGGTGGAAGTACAAATGCCGTTGGCCTCACTGGCATGCGCTGGGCAGAAAGCAATGTTCATGAAGGTAGCAGTTTATGAAGTATGAATAAAATATGATTGCTCGAGTTAGTAGATAGATTGTAAGGCGCCTAAATTGTCTTAGAAGGAAAATTTTGTTAGAATTTTTTTGTGCGGGCACATGTTCAAAAGGTCAGAAACTGAACAACATTTGGACTCAAAACCTCAGAGAAGTGAAATATTAGAACTCAAACATTAAACTGAAAGAGCCTCACCTTGCATAAAAATCAGAAACCTCTACTTTGAAGGCTGCATATTCTACAACCTTCCTGCGTAGAAGAGATAAAACAATTCCTTATATATAGAGAGAAGTTCTATGATAACATTAACATTAGTGGAAAGCTATAAGATAAAGTGTTAAATAGTGTAGCACTGTCTAACAACGCGCCGAGGAAGATTGTTGGCTGAAAATTCACCGACAGTAGGTGATATCCTCTAAGGCTCTAAGCTTTTCAATATAGGAGTTAGATAGCACTGTTTAAGTTAAAGTGTGCCCAAAATAGGTTTCAAGAACTACTTACCTCATCAGACGAAAACACTTCCCCGACCATAAAGAAGCAGGTAATGTCGTTCTGGTCTGTAGCTAATCTGTTTGAACAGATTCAATTCACGGAAGATTCATGGAGAGTAGATTCCAGTGATCTAATTAACCGAGGGAAGATTTCTAGGCAATAAAATACAAGCGATCGGGAAGATTAGAAAATAGAAGATACATGTGTTCATCTAATGTAAATTTAGAATTAAGAGCAAGAGATGAGAGGTTGTGTACCAGCGCAACCAGGTTCTGCTGTCCAGCGTCCGGAGGCAGTAAAAACGTGATGGTAGCTGGTCCCTCCTAGCTTCAGCGACCAAGACGCACATTATCAAATAAATCCAAACAAATCGGGCTTGAGCAAGCAGTACTCAATAAAATTGGCAGGAGAGGGAAAACGTTGAGCATGTTTCTACCGGGAGCGCAATACGTTGGGGGATTCAAAAATCGAAAGGGGGAAATAAAACCTGGAGAATCAAGAGCGGCCTGGTACCAGCGTAGAGAACGGATGTAGCGACGCGAGGAGGCTGGCATGCTCGATGCCACTGGAATCACGGGAAGGTTTTAACCTCAAGACAGCGGCGGCTCAGTTTCTTCAAGCAGTTTCTACTGAATGAATGGTGGGATGCAACTGGCGGTTTCATGAGCATTTGTGTCAAGGAGGCGTTGGGTCATGGCGGGAGCATTTGTGGTGAGGAGGCCGTACGTCGCGGCAGCGGAGGAGTTGGTGCCGGTGATTAGCCACCGTCAGGAAGACGAACGACAACTGCTTTTGTTATTTCTGGACGAACGCCAAGGCGAGTTGCGTTCTGCCTGTGCGAGCCCATGAAGAGATATGCAGGCCACGTGAGTCGGCAAGCCCACGAAGGGATATGCATTCGATACAGCGAAGGGAAATTCAGCCCAGGTATAAGGTGGTTTCGTTCGTGGGAAGAAGTGAAGAGCCACGATGCCAAGCACGCCCCCACGGGGTTGAGACAAAAGGGTGACGTGGCTGCACAAGAAACCAGGAAAATGGGACCAACTATTTAGAGATAGAAGATATGCACATGTTTGGTGTCTAGCTAAAAGAGCTTTGTGTGTAAATGATGTATATTGTCTACATGTATAATGTATGTGTATCATAGCTTACGTACCATATAAAATTATGCAATTATTTTAATTAGTAATATTAATCGGGTGACCCATCGGGCAACCCGTGGGCATAGACTGATACCCATGCCCGACCCATGACTAATCGGGTTGCCCATGTGTTATTTCCATGGGCGAACATCGGGACCCATACCCTACCCATTTGGGTCGGGTGCCCATGGACGGACGTACCCATGGGTCGAATTGCCGGCTTGACCTAGGAGCCTCATCGGGGAGACGGCTGGAGATGCTCTTACTACAACTTTATTCTAAATCAATAACATTTAGTATAGATCGGATAGTACATTATAAAAGAATCTGAAAAAGAGAAAGGACGTACGAGGTGTAGAGTAGTGACGAAGATAACAGACAAACAATTGGTGGTTATCTGTTTCGGCTGGTAAACTAAAACGAAAAGGCCCATAACTTTATGCCTCGTTGACTCCTTGTCAAGTGTGATACACTGATGCTAATTGTTGCTGTGTCGTGGTTACTGTACGAGATGATTAGTAAAAGGCGGCAAAATAAATAAATAAAATAAAGACAGCTTAGCAGCCGTATCCCCACATGACCGTCCACTATCACTCCCACTACAGCACTTTCATATTAAAATCCCTACCCCTCGCGCTTATAATATACTGTAGTAATATCATCCATCTCACCATAACTCCATGCAATCTATAAAAGGAGATGCTGGCTAATGGTAACCTCCATTCTACTATCCCACTCATCCTCTTCCTCCTGCAGCTCACTCCTGATAGGCAGTGGTTAGCGGTTGCCGCCATTTCTCGGAGCTCAAATTCAGAAAGCTAGTACGTGCAGCTATGGAGCCCATCCCTCTCCTGACGCCATACAAGATGGGCCAGCTCGACCTCTCCCATAGGTAACTGTCTAGCCACTTGTGTTAATTCAGGCTTATTTTGATCGAAAAGATATTCATAGGATTGGAATCATGTGGATCACTAAGAATTCAGTTGCACTTTTTTTGGAGATAATTTTCCATCCACTTAAATATCTCGCTAGAATTTATTTGATTTTCCTGGGATATCAAACAATATCTCGTAAAATATTCTGAAAATTTACAATCATGTAGAATTGAAGGGGACATGCCACTCTAACCCTATATGTTTCTATTCCTATGTTCCTGCGAATCAAAAGGCTCTCAATTCTGGCTGACACCTAAGTAAGATGGCGATCATGCATGAATGCAGGGTCGTGCTAGCCCCGCTCACCCGCCAGCGTTCCTACGGGAACATTCCACAGCCGCACGCAGCTGTATACTACGCGCAGCGGGCAACGCCCGGCGGCTTCCTGATCACGGAGGCCACAGGCGTCTCCGACACGGCCCAGGGGTACCACAACACCCCGGGGATCTGGACGCCGGAGCACGTCGAGGCGTGGAAGCCCATCGTCGCCGCCGTCCACGCCAAGGGCGCTGTGATCTTCTGCCAGATTTGGCACTCGGGCCGCGTGTCCAGCTACGAGCTCCAGCCCGGTGGGAAGGCGCCGGTGTCCAGCACGGAGAAGGGAGTGGGACCGCAGATGAGCTTCGATGGGAGGCTCGAGCAGTTTTCGCCACCGAGGAAACTCACGGTAGAGGAGATTCCCGTGATCGTGGATGACTTCAGGAAGGCCGCCAGGAACGCCATCGACGCGGGTAGGTACCTAGCTATGTTCCAGGGCAGAGTTTTAGGAAAAAAAAATGTTCCATCAAACGTCTCATTTTGAACAACTTAATTAACTAAATGGTTTTGCTAGAAATCAGCCGCCTGATTTTTATTAAGTCTAAGTCGATTTTTTAGCCATCTGATTTGTCTCGTGATCTGTGCTGATATGGGAACTGCAAGTGGATTTGGTATTTCTTAGTTGCGCACGAGTTGCAACTCATATTTTCTCAATTACACACAAGTTGCAACTAATAATTTTTTAGTTGTATATAGGTTGCAATTGATATTTTGTCAGTTGCGCATGAGTTGCAACTGATATTTTCCTAGTTGCGCATATATTGGAACTTGTATTTTTTTCCGGTTGTGCATGGGCTGCAATTGGTATTTTCTCACTTGCGTATTAATTGCAACTGATATTTTCTCAGTTGCATGTAAGTTGTAACTAATATTTTTCAGTTGTGCATAAGTTGTAACTAATATTTTATGCGTGCATATTTTCTCAGTTAGTATGGGTTGCAACTTGTATTTTCTTAGTTACATATGCAAATTGAATAGCTAAAAAATCAACTTATACTTAATAAAAATCAGTCGACTGATATCTAGGCACTCCCTTAACTAATTTATTCAGTTAAAAATAGTAAAATTGTTGAGTAGAAACTGTGCAGCATTAGAATTTTCATAAAAAATAGTTCCAGAATATACAATTAGTTTCCTAACCTGTATGTGTCATTGTGTATATATACAACCTAACAAGGATCAAAGCCTGGCCTCAGAGACTATGTCCTTACCTAAGAGGTCATGTATTCTCAAATCATGTGCTGGTCGCGCATCGATGTAAAGTCTGCTTACTGTGATGTCAATCGTGTGACAGGTTTCGACGGCGTGGAGATTCACGGCGCCTTTGGGTACATCATCGATCAGTTCCTTAAGGACAACCCCAATGACCGCACCGACGAGTATGGCGGCAGCCTCGAGAATCGATGCCGCTTCGCTCTTGAGGTGGTTGAGGCAATCGCGAAGGAGATCGGCGGCCACCGAGTCGGCATCAGATTCTCCCCCTTTGCCGACTACATGGAATGCCACGACTCCGACCCTCACTCCCTCGCGCTCTATATCTCCACCAAGCTCAACGACCACCACATCCTCTACCTTCACATGATCGAGCCGAGGATGGCCGTCGTGGAGGGACGACGTGTGGTGCCGAAGCGGCTACTGCCGTATAGGGAGGTGTTCAAGGGTGCCTTCATCGCCAACGGTGGGTACGATGGTGCGGAGGGGAACAAGGTGGTCGCCGAGGGGTATGCCGACCTAGTGTCCTTCGGGCGGCTGTTCCTGGCAAACCCAGACCTGCCAAAGAGGTTTGAGGTCGGGGCAGAGCTAAACAACTATGACAGGATGACCTTCTACACCCCGGACCCTATCGTCGGCTACACCGACTACCCGTTCCTCGAATAGTAATCAATCTAGCTTCGTTCGACAAATTGTGTGTCAATAATTAAATGTACGTGCAGGTGTCCGTGTTGTATTTCATCCAAAAATAACCAATGTATGATTGTTGCTTCGCATATAATCAAGACCCACGTCAGCCTTGTTGTGATGTGCGCTCTCACCAAATGCACCAGTTTTTCTATTATTTTTATTTTTACTGATTACATGCTACGGCTGACCAAAAATTATATAGAAACTTTTATCATGGAGCTATCCAGTTTGTTAGCTTTGCAGTACAAGAGATAGAGCATTAGAACATGATCAGAATGCTATTGTGAGTTTAGACCAATAGAGAGATCAAGATGACCCGTCAGGCCAGAGATATGTTTCGTTAAACTTGGTGCAAGGATTGGGATCAAGAAGCCAGAAGACATGTTATCTAGTCACGTCAGTGCCATCATCACGGCTCTGATTCAGCTCTTCGGTACAATACACACATTTAAACAGAGCAAGGGCACACAACATTTCCATTGATTCATTCCGATCTGCCACTTCATCCGCACAACAGTGCCGAGCCTTCCTCTCTCCTGGTGTTCTTCACCTCTTTCAATTCCTCACTACCCCACAGGGAACCAACATGAAAGCAACGTGTTTGCGGCAGCACATGGAAGAACCAACAGGAAGGGTGAACTTTTTTTTTATCACATGGTGTATTTGTAATGTTTAGATAACAACGAACAACCAAGATTGACATGTTCCGCGAGTAGAGTACTTTTTTAAGGGAATTCCTATATGCCGACCAGGTCGGTGCCTGCACCGCGCCGCATGTGCCCCCGCGCGCGGTGTGGGCCGGCCCGGTTAGGCGATTTTTACTGTTTTTTCTTCTTTTTCTTTTCCTTTCCTTTTCTGTTTTCTGTTTTTTTTTCTTTTTTCTTTTTTCTTTTTTCTGTTTTCTTTTTCAGTGTTTCTTTTTTGTTCTCTCTTTTTTTTCTGTTTACAAATATTTTTCGATAATTATCAAATTTGAAAAATGTTCAAGTATGATAAAATTTGAACAAATTTTTAATCGTGAACGAATTTTGAAATTTGAACAACTTTTAAATTTTGAACGATTTTTAAATTTGAACGAATTTCAAAATTTGAACAAAATTTTCATCTTGAACGAATTTCCAAATTTTGGAAGAATTTTGAAATTTGAAAAAATTTAAAATTTCGAACGACTTTTAAAATTTGAACGAATTTCGAAATTTGAACAAATTTTTAATTCTGAACAATTTTTGAACTATGGACGATTTCCAAATTTTGAACGAATTTAAAATCGAACGCAAAAGGAAAACAGAAATGAAAAAAAAAACATTACTGGGCCGGCCCACAGGCTGGGGAGGGTGTGCGGTGGGTGCACCGCACCGCACCGACCAGGTCGGTGTATATCACCCCCCCCCCCCCCTTTTTTTAAGGCGGGAGTGTATGCGCATGAATCATGATGCCAAGATTGGATATGGACCTTTCGGCCTGATATGGGCTAAGAAGTGGGCTAATCAGATAACAACAGTTGAATGGGCTTTCTTTATCAAAGAAACAAACTATAGTGTGCATGATCTATAGGCCCGGTTCACAAGCACTTCGTTCAGTTCACTCGTTTTCCTTTTTGTCGCATAATATGTAGGAAAACAACTAAGCTATAGAGGCTAAGAGCATCTCCAGTTGTACCTCCATACAGCCTACGATAATATCATCGAGTCGGGCATATGGGGGTGTCCACATAAATGCCCGCTTATGGGGTGACTCTACCCCCCCTCCCCCACACACACACACATAATGACATGGGTACCACCATAGCCGCCACCGAAGATTGTTCTAGGTGTACGGTTTTCAACAGAGTGCTCTTCATCAACTATGTCATACACTCATACTCTTGCTCCAGTGAGTGCAACAGCCAGAAAGGTGCTGAATCCCTTTTCGTATTCAGTCCCACATTTCACTCAAGTGCTTTTGTATTCAACAACAAAAGATCACCTCCTTTGTTTTTCAGCCCAAGCGACCACACTGCTTTTTTCCTTTATGCTACACCAATCACATTACTACACACTTGTTTTCCGCTGAACACGATTTGTTGAAACATTGATTAAAAAACTACACTTTGAAAAAAATATGGCACGGTTCCACTCCGAAGAAAGTATGAAAGTTTTAGATGTCGGAGCGAGGAAGGTTAAGCCCTTTTGAGGTGCCACTTAAGAAGCATCATCATCCACGAAAAATCTTATGGATAAAACTTATGGCTTGAGTCCTTTCTCGATAACGCGATTTGCACCAGTGGTACCGTATTTTTTCCTCATATATTTTAAAAGCCTGACCAATACATGAAAGATCATCTTACAACTATTGAGGCACGAAACATCCTGTATAATTCTGGAAAATTTAGAGGGATAAAAAATAAACACCATATTTGATGTGTATATAGCAAGTAAAGACATGAAAAACACCAAAAATTATAGCTTTAAGCACCAAAATAAATTAATAGTTAAATTGCCATCCTAAATGTTAGCATCCATTGGCATATTAAAACGCTTTCATTTGCACTTATTTAGGCATTCCTCGATTTGGAAGCACATGGTTAGCGGCTCACGTACTGATTCTGCCATTTGCGGTTGCGGGGTACCGCAACGGGTTTTCTGAAAAATTTAGAGGGATAAGAAATAAGCGTCATATTTGATGCTGTATAGCAAGTAAAGACAAGAAAAATCACCAAAGATATGGATTTAAGCACGGAAATAAATTAATTGTTAAAAAAACATTCTGTATGATTGTGTCCATTAGCATATCGTTTGTACTGATTTAGTCATCTCTCTCGTGTACTGATTCTGTCGGATCATCACCATACAGGTACCACGCTCCCCTCACCATCGGCTCGTGCGACGACGTGCGTGTCGCGGTCGCGGCCACCGCTGGCTCAGCCAAACCAACCCACCACGACGCGGACCCCACAGCCGGGTGGGCCCCACCGCACCTTCCCTTCCACTTCCAGCGTCCACGCGGTCTCCGCCCCCACCCCCCAGCGAACAGAATAAAAACCCATCGGCCGCCGCACGCCCACCGGCATTCCCTCCCTCTAGCCAGCGCAGACACACCAAACTCCCGCCCACCCGTACAATTCCTCCACCTCCAATTGGCAGGATGGGCAGCCTCGCTGCCGGCGGCGGGGTGGGCGCCAGGAGGCCGAGGTTCCTGTGCCTGCACGGGTTCCGGACCAGCGGCGAGATCATGCGGAAGCAGGTGGTGGGGAAGTGGCCCGACGAGGTCACCGCGCGCCTCGACCTCGTCTTCCCCGACGCGCCCTTCCCCGCCGAGGGCAAGTCCGACGTCGAAGGCATCTTCGACCCGCCCTACTACGAGTGGTTCCAGTTCGACAAGGTCGGCGCCTTCTCCCATCCCTCGCACCACCGCATTGCTCCCATGGCTCCCTGATCTATGAATCTGTCCTCTAAACTAATTCAATTTGGTGGGCTTCGTAGCGCCTTTTTGTTATTTTATCCGCACCTCTTGTTTTCTTCTCCCCAGGCTGTCGAACGTGCATATACCACGAATTTGGGGGAGCATGACACTAGTTTTCCCGTCATATTCATGGATTTTTCTGTTCCGACAGGGCTTCACGGAGTACAGGAATCTAGACAAATGCTTCGACTACATCGAGGAGCTCATGATCAAACAAGGGCCCTTCGATGGGCTCATGGGTTTCTCCCAGGTAATAGGACTGGGAACAGTTAGTTTTTTTAAACGGAAAGGGAACAGTTAGTTATTCCGTAGACATATGCTCAGTTTGTAAGTTAACGATTGCAAATTGCTATGTTGATATCAGGGTTCGGTTCTATCTGCTGCGCTTGTCGGGCTCCAAAAACAGGTAAGCTCCAGCTCGACACAGCTGAGCGGTGTTAGTTTATTGCTATGCGGATTCATAATCATGCAGCTTCTTTAGAGCATCTCCAGTCGCGTCCCCCAAAGCGGAGCATCTCCAGTCGCGTCCCCCAAAGCGTCCCCCAAAGGGATTTGGGGGACGCCGGCCAAAAAAGCGTCCCAGTCGCATGCTCCAAAGGCCGCTTCGCTCCGGACGTCCCTCAAATCTTGTCCGGCGTCCCTAGCCCATCCCCTGTGTATAGAGTCTCCATCGGGGACGCCGGACACGGTTTTTACACTTGCTTTTTGTTTGGAGGTCGCGTTTGGGGGACGTGGCTAGGAAAAGGACCTTCTCCAAACGAAAATTTCGTCCGGACGTCCCCAAACGAAAATTCGGCGCTATTGCCGGACGTCGTTTGGGGGACGCGACTGGAGATGCTCTTAGCTCATTGCTTTCTGTTTGTTGGCAGGGGCTGGCCCTGACTAGAGTTCCCAAGATCAAGTTCCTCGTGATCATAAGCGGCGCCCGATTCCGCTCGCAGACTGTGGCCGAGAAGCCCTACGCCAACAAGATCAAAATCCCCTCACTGCACTTCCTCGGTACTGCAATCTTTCATGCGCAGAATTAATAGACCATTGCAATTGCTATATACTGGTAGATTCGTTGGCTAGTTTGCTTTCTTGGTTTGCTCCAAATCGGTTCCTGCGTATGCCTGTCTCCTTTTATTCCACCGGTACACGTCTGCTTGATGTATAGCCCTCTTCTAATGTTGATGTTGTTTAGGCAATGTACTTAAAGTGCTCGCACCAACCGCGTGCTTCTTTTGTGTCGTACTTTCATAAAGCTCCCAGAAGCTCCATGCATTCTAATAACAATAATTAGCACATCATATACTCTACTCAGCTTACAATATCAAAATCCCCTGGCTGCACATCCTCGGTACTTTAATCTTTCCTGCACAGAATTAATAGATCACTGCAATTGCTATATACTGGTAGAGTGGTAGATTTGTGGGCTAGTTTAGTTATTCGGTTTGCTCCAAAGGGGATTCCTGCCTATGTCTGTCTCCTTTTATTCCACCCGCACACGTCTGCTTCATGTATAGCCCTCTTCTAATGTCTATGTTGTTTACGCAATGTGCTTAAAGTGCTCACACCTACTGCGTGCTTCTTTTGTGCCGTACTTTCGTAAAGCTCCCAGAAGCTCCATGTGCATTCTAATAACAAAAATTAGCAGATGAATGGATGGAAAATTTTCATAGGAATAATCTAATGAAAGGTTCCAGAAGCTTGATATATTCTTTTGGTGATAAATAGCAGATTAATAGTCATATACTCCGTATTACGGATGAAACTTTGACACATCCTTTGATGGTATCATTTCTGAGACTACCGCCTTTATCATCATTTTTGTTAACTACTTCAGTCGATGGTGTAGTTCTTGTGATCATTCCAGGACAATTTAAAAAAAAATTGTAACTGAAGTTCAAATATTTATTTTCAAACATTTGAATCCTTTGTTGGTCCACATAGTGGTTACCAAACAACCATTAAACTTGGGTTTATCTGATGTGCAGGTGACAATGACTTCCTTAAAAACGATGGTGAAAAGCTCATACAGTCGTTTGTGGATCCCTTCATCATACGGCACCCAAAGGGACACACGGTCCCAAGGCTTGTTGGTAAGCTCATGTTTTCATTGACCAAGCTCCTCTGAACTCTATAAAGTTAACAAAGTGAATATTGATCCACTACTGTACTAAATTTGGTAACAAAAAATTAAGAAGGAATCTGTAGGTAAACTGTAAACATGAGCTGTGTGTGATTGGAGGCAACAAGATCGAAAACTTTAGCTGGAAACAAACTTCTGTTTCGCTCTGTTCGTCTAATTCTGGATGTCCGGGAAACATATTTTTGAATGAAAGAACTTTTAAAGATCGCATAGACATTAAGCAAGCCATTAGTTACTTAGTCCTTTCTTTTTACTCAATTTATGAATGACACGGCCAAAGTAAAACTATGCTTGTTGTCATGCAGATGAGAAAAGTCTGGAAGTTATGTCATGTTTCCTTGACAAGATGGAAAAGGAGATATCTGGACATTCATCCACAAAGGCCGAAGCACCCGCTGATGTTGACGAAAAAGAAATCTGCATCTGATAGGACCTAGGAAATTATTGTCTGAATTCCTATCAAATTCATAATATAGGCAAAGCATGCTGATGCAGTTGTAACTCGTCCTCAATAGGAAGCAATGCGCAGCGGCATGTCACACCCTTGGTTGTCAAGATTAAAGTTGAAAATTGTTCGTAAGATTATTGTTGGAGTTTCCGTTGAAGTTACCGCTGGCGAAAATCACTATTTAATGAAAAGATTACTGTTGGAAATAAGGCGACGTGTAACATAGTATTATTGTCCAAAGTTACTGGAGAGAAAGGCAATAGTATTTTTCCCGGATAAAAGTAGCATCGGACGGTAGAGATTTTGTAGAAGTTACTTAAGAAGAAGGAAGTGCTATTTTTTTCTAGATCAAAGAGGCAGCGGAAAGTAGAGAATTTTTATTTTTTAAAGCTAAGCATTTCTGGGGGATAAATTGAATATTATTTTCCCCAAATTATGAATATTTTTCTCCAAAATTTGTTCGAAATTACTCTAGAAGAAGGCAATACTATTTTTTCTAGCTAAAAGAGCTGGTGGACGGAGGAGTATTTTATTTTCCGAAACTCAGTATTTCTCCCGAGTAATTGGGGCGAGGAAGTTGAGTATTATCCATGTGAAAAATTGAATATTTTTTCTGGTCAAAAGGGCGAGAGAATTGTTTATTCATGCTGGGGGAACATCGCCTTTGTCGCCGGCCTTCTTCGGCGAGGGCTTCATCCCCCATCCGAGCCAGCAACAATTCGCGTCGCTTGAGATCGGCGAGAGCGAGCCGGCATAAGGGGACGACGATGTCTTATCGCCGACGACCACCACACATGCGGCCCCCGTGCACGGACCCATCATTGACCTGAACCACTCATTCGACTCGTCTTCTCCGGCGCTGCTTAGGGCACATGTGTTCTACGGCGACTAAACCGGCACAAGCGGGAGCAGCATTGGACGAAGCTTGTTCGGCGGACGGCGGACGGCACGACGAGGGACTGGGTCCGAACGGCTAGAAGGTGGTCGAGGAAATGCCCGTCGGTCAGTAAACCTCTAAGGAGGTATAATTTCACCCCCAAACTTGCATTTTTTTTTGCATTGTATTGGTTCATATTGCCGGTAGGTGCTAGATTTAGGATGAAAGATTGTTTCTTTTGCGTTGTATTGGTTCATATGGCCGGCCGGTGCTACATTTAGGATGAAAGTGTGATTCTTTTGAGTTGTATGCGAATGGTCGGCCATGTTTCATATGGCCGGTATATGAAACATTGCTTGTTCTTTGTAGACCGAGACCGCTGGCATCTTGAACCCCATTCTTAATACTAGGAGGTGGACGATACCCAAGGGGATGGGGAGGAGAGGGCGCTGAGGACTCGGAGATGGAGGTCATCCACGTGGAGACCGGCGCCACGGTGCCGTCGAAAAAGAAGGGGACTCGAGGCCCTCGCTAGAGCACACTAGAGGACATGTGCCTCGCCGACGCTTGGAAGGCCGTCAACATGGATCCGCTCACCAGCTCGCAACAAATATGGGGAACTTATTGGTCAAGGATATTCCGTCAATTCAATGACCGCAAGATCTTCGGCGAGTACAGGAATGTGGTGATGAACCGTAACGAGAATGCAATGCCACATAGGTGGGGCGTTATACAACCCTTGGTGAACAAGTTTCATTGCTTTCTTGTGATAGTTCAAAGGAGGAAAGAGAGTGGCCACACAATGGAGATGCATGTAAGTGTTCATCACATCTTATGTACATGTATTGAATTGGTTGTTTACATTGTCTAATGTTGTGTTTCTTTTTTAGTTAAAAGATGCTCTATTCATGTACAAGAAGTGGAGCAAAGGCGAGGACTTCTCCCTCATGCATTTCTTCACCAAGTTTGAGAGTTGTCCCAAATGGGCAAAGACCCGTTTCACCCTCAACGACGATGCAGTCATTGATGTTGATGGGCTACCGACGCCACTCTTGTCTGCCTCGGTTGGCCACCCAATCAGCCACAAGAAAGCCCAATTTGAAAGGAATGTGGCCGCATCGGCGGCGGCCATTGGAGCATCGATCGACGTGCTCATCGCCGAGGTGGTCTCAAGCTCCAAGAAAGAATGATGAGCGGAATGAGAAGACGGATCAAAGGCGGTCCACTTTGTTGGACAAGGCCGCATCCAAGATCAAGTGTGAGGAGGCTAAGGTGGAAGCCGACAAAGTTGCCGCCCAAGCCACCCTCATCGTTCCCATAACCAGACCGCCCTAGCTAAGGTGAACAAGATGAAGGAGGATGCCAAGATCCTAACGGCCGACACCTCCTTCATGGATGATGATGCCAAGGCGTGGATCATGAAGGAGATGTTGGACGAGCAGGCAGCAGAGCCAACGATTCCAGTGGCAGAGCAGCCATCAGCCACCACTACCGCACCATCCTCGGCTATGATCGACGACTCGCCGACCTCCTCCATTTGATCCCCTCTCTATTTGGTACCCGATTTGTAATATGTGGCGTATACCTCGTGGCCTTTTTTTAGCCGGCGTGGCCACCGAATTTGAACTTCTGGTTGCCTTGTGGCCAAATTTGAACTATGATTTCAAGTTTCCCATTCATTTAAAAGGTTTTTGGGGGTGTTTAATCATTGTGGGGTCAGTTTGAGGGGTGCCGGTGGAAGGAGCAAGGCCCCAACCCGCGGCAGCGTTGCCGGCGCTCCCCCAAACGACAAAGCGACGCTGCTGCCGAGTGCAATTTTGGAGGCACTAGTGAAGATGCTCTACTATTGCTTTTTTTGCCATGTCTTCCTACTTCCGAAGTTTTTGGAAGTGTTCCACTCGAATCCAATATTTCTGCTTCAGCGTTACCGCAGCGAGGCAGAATCCTCCCAACTCCTCCTTGCCTCTGATTCCCTCCCGTCCACGCTCCAGTTCAGGACACACACAGCCAGTCGCCAGTCGGGCCCACAGCCGAAAGGCGTGTGTCACAACTCACAAGCGTCACCATACACGTACGACGCTCGCCTCGTGCGAGGACGTGCGTGCCGCTGGCACCGCTCGCCCAGCCAACCCGACGCGGACCCCACACCACGGGTGGGCCCCACTGCAGCTTCCCTTCCAGCGTCCACGCGGTCTACGGTCCCAGCGAACACAATAAAAACCCAATCGGGCGCCCGCACGGCCACCGGCATTCTCCCTCCAGCCACCGCACACAGACCAGACACAATCACACACCCTCCCGCCTGCCCGAATAATTCCTCCTCCCTCCACCGTCCACCTCGCAGGATGGGCAGCCTCGGCGGCGCCGGCGGCGGGGTCGGCGCCAGGCGGCCGAGGTTCCTGTGCCTGCACGGGTTCCGGACCAGCGGCGAGATCATGCGGAAGCAGGTGGTGGGGAAGTGGCCCGCCGAGGTCACCGCGCGCCTCGACCTCGTCTTCCCCGACGCGCCCTTCCCCGCTGAGGGCAAGTCCGACGTCGACGGCATCTTCGACCCGCCCTACTACGAGTGGTTCCAGTTCGACAAGGTCCGCGCCTCCCCTCCCTCCCTCCTTTCTCTCGCCTCGCAATCGCACCACCACATTGCTCTCATTAATTGCCTGATCTACGAATTTTCCTCTATAAAAAAAGGAATTCGGTGGAGTCCGTTGGACCGTAGCACGTTTTTGGTTTTTTATCCTCACCTCCTGTTTTCTTCTCCCCAGGATGTCAAACGTGCGTATTTGACTATTGGTTATTTTCTCCGTCATATATATTCATGTATTTTCCTCTTCCAACAGGGCTTCACGGAGTACAGGAATTTGGACAAATGCTTCGACTTCATCGAGGAGCTGATGATCAAAGAAGGTCCATTCGATGGACTCATGGGTTTCTCACAGGTATAAAAACTGGTAACAGTTCTCTATTCTGTAAACTCATACTACGGCGACTAAACTGTCAATTAACGATTGCAAATTGTCATGGTAACATTCAGGGTTCGATTCTGTCTGCTGCGCTCGTGGGGCTCCAGCAACAAGTAAGCCGATCGATGCTGCTGCTAAACTTACAGCATAAACTCCAGCTATACTGTCTGCGTCTAGCCGTCTACGTTGATACAGCTACATCTTTCTTCAGCTCATTCCTTTTGTTCTGCTGGCAGGGACTGGCCCTGACTAGAGTTCCCAAGATCAAGTACCTCATAATCATAGGCGGCGCGCGGTTCCGCGGCGCACATACAATTGCCGAGAAGCCGTACGCCAACAAGATCAAAATCCCATCGCTGCACTTCCTTGGTAACTTCAATCTCTTCTGCGCTCGATAGACCCTTGCAATCGCTATGCTGGTTGCTTGTTGCCTTGTTGGTTAGTGTATCATTTTCAGCTCCCTCCCAACTCCCAAGTGGTTCTTGCGTATGCCTGTCTGCTTTTTTTTTTTTTATTCCCACTGCCGGCACGCCTACCTCATGTGCACTCATGTTCTAGTGTTTGTGTCGTTTAGGCAATGTGCCTGATTCCTCACACCAACTGCATGCTTCTTTTGTGTCATGCTTTTCATAAAAGATCCTAGAAGCTACATCTATCCTAATGGCAGTAATTAGCAGATAATTGATGGAAATTTACATACAAACCATCTACTGATGAAAAGGTTTCAAAAGCTAAATTGCAGATTAATATAGTGCTAATTTACCGATGAAACTTTGACATATCCTTTTGATGGAATCATTTATGGGATTACTCCCCTTTATCATCATTTTCATTATGTACTTGAGTCGATGGTCTGGTGATTTTATCATTACAAGTCAAATATTGTTTCGGAATATATTAAGCTTTTGTTGGTCCACTGAGTGGTTAGCATACAGTAGCAGACAACCGTTAACCGCCCATTTATTTGATGTGCAGGTGACAATGACTTCCTTAAAGACGGTGGTGAAAAGCTCATAGAGTCATTTGTGGATCCCTTCATAATACGGCACCCAAAGGGCCACACGGTTCCAAGGCTTGTTGGTAAGCTCATACTTTCGTTTACCAAGCTCCTCTAAAGTGTATAAAGTTAAGGCAGTGAGTATTGATCCACTTGTACTAAATTTGGAAACAAAAAATAAAGAAGGAATCTGTAGGTAAACTGTAAGCATTAGCTGTCACTGATAGGAGGCAACAGGATCGAAAACTTTAGCTGGAAACAAACTTCAGTGTAGCTCTGTTAGCCTAATTCAGGATGTATTGATCCACTTGTACTAAATTTGGTAACAAAAAATAAAGAAGGAATCTGTCGGTAAACTGTAAGCATTAGCTGTCACTGATAGGAGGCAACAGGATCGAAAACTTTAGCTGGAAAAAAACTTCAGTGTAGCTCTGTTAGCCTAATTCAGGATGTCCTTACACGCTAAACATATTTCTGAATGGGAGTACTTCCACAGGTGTCATAGACATTGAGCAAGCTATTTAGTTTCTAGTCCTTTCTTTTCGCTCAAGTTATGAATGCCAACCCGCCATAGTAAAACTATATATGCTTGTTGTCATGCAGATGAGAAAAGTCTAGAGGTGATGGCCCGTTTCCTTGACAAGATGGAAAAGGAGATATCTGAACATTCATCCACTGAGGCCCAAGAACCCGCTGATGTTGACGAAAAAGAAATGTGCATCTGATAGGACCTGGAAAATTAGTATCTGAATACCTACCAAATTCATAATATAGGCAAGCATGCTGATACAGATGTAACCTCATCCTCATGTGGTGGCGCAAGTGTGTGGCTATTCAGTGATCATACCTAAATGCAGATAGCTTTTGTGTACGGTAGCTCCTTTTTTTTTTTTTACTTCGAGTCCTACATAATTTCTCTGTAGGAGTTTTATTAGATTAGAAGCGATCTTTGAAGGGGTTATCAATATTCGCTGAACTGTTCAGCGAATTACCCATGAATCTGGCCGCATGGTCCTGGCTTTAGGATGTTTATATGGCAATATTGTCTGAATTGAAAAAAATATTTATTGAACATGTACTACACATAACACATAGCTGAAATTAGCTCATAAACGGACTATATACGCAGTCAGGTTTTGTTGGTCAAATTATCCCATGTACGCACTACGAATCTTCCTGTAGATGGGAATCACTTTCAATGATGCTGAATTTCAGTCATCCGGCAGACACTGAAATAATGTGACCTTTTGGTTCATAATACATTTCAGTTGTATACATAAAATATTTTACAAGTTGCGACAAAGTCCCTTTTAAGTCTTCCAAACATAAGCCAACACACAAATTTAACAAAGCAATTACCAGATTCATAAACAAGTCACAGCACAAGCAGAACTGTACCAAGCCACCATATGAATGAGGAGGGACGCAGAGAGACAGCAGCGATCCGAACTTGAGAGAGATGGCCGCGGCAGCTCAACTACATCATCCCATCACCTTCAGTTCGACGAGCAACGCTCGCCACCTACCCACCTCCGCCCCGTCGCTCTCGCGCCGTCGCCCTCGACAGCCGCGTAGCTGCCAGGCCCGGCGGCTTCTAGCGCTCAGCGGCGAGGAGGGGGACGACGTCGGGGCGACGAGGCAGCGGCCGGCGCTGCCGCGGTTCCTGTGCCTGCACGGGTTCCGCACCAGCGGGAAGATCATGCGGAGGCAGGTGGAGGACAGGTGGCCCGCCGAGGTCACCTCCCGCCTGGACCTCGCCTTCGCCGACGCGCCCTTCCCCGCCGCCGGCGAGTCCCCGGTGCGCGGCGTCTTCGACCCGCCCTACTACGAGTGGTGCCAGTTCGTCGGCGAGGTGAGCGTGAGCCCAGCTTCCCCTTCCATCACAGTTCCTCGCCGCCGCTTCGACTGTATAAGTATGCAGTTGACCCTCCAATCTGGCAATATCTCCTTACGCTCCGGGTCGATCTCGGGACAGGATTTCCTCAGGTGCAGCAACTTCAGCGATTTCTTGGCCAACATCGAGGAGCTTATGGTCAGAGAAGGGCCGTTCGACGGATTGTTCGGTTTCTCTCAGGTCAGGTGGTAAACGCATACTCGTACTAGGGATCAGCTTCGTTACTCCATAAACTGACGAACTACTTCGATGCTTGTTGACAAACATCCAGGGCGCTCTCCTCTCAGCAGCCCTTGTTGGGCTCCAGGAACAAGTGAGTGAGCACATTTGTCGTTGATTTGCGCTATTGGATCTCCTGGTTCCATAATCCATGTCACCATTTCAAGCTGAAGCATGTCACCATTTTGCTCTTCGGACAGGGGCTCACCTTGAGCAGAGTTCCTATGGTGAAGTACGTCATAGTTATATCCGGTGGGAAGATCCAGTCGCCGGCATTGGCCGCGAGGGCGTACCACACCAAGATCAAGTGCCCTTCGCTTCACTTCATTGGTAATGTCGACGCTCTTTTCCTCCTAATGACTATCAGTAGAAATGAGTAATTGCAGCAGCTTACTTGTGCGTAGGAGACAATGACTTTACGAAAACCCACGGCGAGGAGCTGGCAGACTCATTCGTGGATCCACTTGTTCTACGTCACCCGGCCGGCCACACCGTTCCCAGACTTGGTAAATGCCCTTGACACGTTTAGCTTACCTAGCCTTTCAGAGTTTCAGTCAATTAGAAGAAGGCATTTGAGTTCATGGCTGGAATCAGACTGTGTTCACATGTTTAAAGTGATGTGTACTTGATATCTGTAGACGAGAAGGGTCTCCAAGGGATGCTCAACTACCTTGACAAGGTCGAAGGGGAGGTGTTGGCGCGGCATACTTCAATTGGTGTCGATAACAACTCCACTTCATAATTCTATATGAGATGTGAACATCATGGTAGGGCGATGTATTATAGGCTGTTGCAGTTTTCCGGCGATAGTGCTAGAGATTTCTATGCTCTAGAACACTATCAGAGGTTAACTACAAAAGGAAACACGAATCCGATTTCATTTGTATTTTCTTGAGCATTTCTTTGGACTTTGGGATGGCGGGGAATGGGCTGATGGGTGCTTGATCCAGCTCCGATAAGCCTCCGGGAAAGCGCGGATTCATGATTGCCAAGCCCGAGTCAGTGAAGGATGCTGCCTCAGTTCTTGATGGTCAAAGGTTAGCGAAATCAAGTTTTTCTGATGTTGCATGTGGTGTTTGACACGTTTCAGGTGTTTATGTTGTTTGTTATGTATGCATAAGCCACATGTTGCAAAGATTCTAGTTGTATGCTTCAGGATGATTCTCATGGTGCAAATGTGTTTCCTTGTTGTTGTCTTCATTGTTCATAGATGTTGTGTACGGTGTTGTATTTTTGGGTATTGCGACAAACATGGTTGATTCACTATGCAATCAGAAATGTAACATCGCCACAGGTGTGACCCTTCCGATATCAAGAGGCAGGACACTGGATCGTGACCCATGATATCCAGCTTGTAGGAAGTCGGGGCATATAATTTACCAAGGGGGACTATGACTGCTTTATTTCGCCAGGTCTTGCAATCCACCTCGATGTACCACAAACTAGCCAAGAAACAAAGAAAAAGGTCCAGAAAAGGAAGGTATTTGGAAACCTCCCGATCCAAGTACAATCAATATCAACAAAGACACAAGCTTCTTTGATGATACCATGTCTGGAGGCACTAACATGGTCGCTTGCGGCCTGGCGCAAGCTCTCTGGCATGAACTTGTGGCGAACGCAGTGACTATGGAGGCGTTGGACATCTAAGAGGAAATTATACTGGCGACGAAGAGAGGCTGTAACCAAGTGATCATAGAAAGTGGCTCCCAATTGGTTGTAAACCTATGCAATCCGATGATGATAAACGCTCAAGTATGAGGTTTATTTGCCAATAAGTTAAGAAATTAGGGAGGTCAGTAGAGTTTTAACTAGTGTTAGCATTGTTCTTGCTGGGTGTGAAGCAAACATGGCTGCCCATCTATGATAGAATGATATGCATGTGGATTAACTATAACCTAGGTTTTATCGTTGATACTCTTCAGAGTGATTGTAATTATGTTAGTTAATTAATAAAGCTCTATGAATTTGAAAAAAGTACATGTGTGCATATCTTTGACCTCCCCATGATTAGATACATCTAAATCCTAAGTTTCGACCTGCCTCGCTCTAGGCTCGGCGTCACCTTCTTCGCCGCAAGTCCAGCGAGGTGGTGCAGAACATGGACATGGATGATGGAGATCAAGTAGAGTTTCTTGCATTGTTGGAGAAGGAAGAGGGGGTGGACCTCTCGGATAAGATCATATGTGGCATGGTACACTCTTGACTTGCCTCGCCAGCGGTCACCTGTGGGGGAGCAATTTCGGTTAATGAGTCATCCTCAAGTTTCTTTCTTTGTTTTTGCCAAGGAAGTTTAACTCACCAACAATCATATCCAGGGAAGAAGGCTTTTGCCATTAAGCCAGGAGAGACGGGAGAGATGGGAGGCGATGGCGGCCAAAAAAAACTATCTAGGGCTTCTGTGGCCTTGGGGCCTTAAAGGTGTGGTGGACCACGTCCTCTCGCCGAAGTTTTCATTTTTTAAAGAAATTTAAAGTGTATTTTTCAGGATAATGAGGAGGTGGCTACATGCTAAAGTTATAATTAGTTCCTCCCCGCTTTTTCCTCGCTCTGATGGTGCGTCTAGCATTGGTAGAGGGCACGTGGAGTCATGTGCCCAGCGGATCTTCTGAGATATGATCAGTTTTCGTGTTCTATGTATTGTCAGTTTTTTTTCGATTTACTGTTGTCATTATTGCGATGGTTACATGTCTAGTGCGCTGGTCCTTTGGGTCTTAGTACGACGATTTAAAAAAAGCACTGTCCCTAAACTCTCCCTTTAATTTTTTTACCACTTTCTTTTTTGAAATGAAAAAAAACTCTGAAGAACCTTGACGTCTGCTCGTGTTTGTTTCAATATTTTCAAAATGTTAGCCCAAGACCAAGAGAATGTATTACTGGCCGCTGGCCAGACATCAATTAAGTTTGAGTATTTCAGGACGAATGGAAAGTATACTGTTTTATATCTGTGCTGCAATAAGGATATATCGTTGGAAGGAAAAACTCATTTCTGTGCCGTAAACTGCTACTGCTGTGTACTGTATTACGCCGCAGCAGACCAGACGAGATGGCGGCGATGCTCCTCCGAGCCGCCCGCGCCTCGCGGTCCCTCGCTCTCCCCCGCTACGTCGGCGCAAGCCCTAGCCCACTATCCTCCTCCTCCTCTTCCGCCGCGTCTACGGCGGAGACGCCGTTCCCTGCCGCCGCTACCCCGGGCATCGCGGCTGACGTCGACGAAGCGGTCATAGTCGGAGGCGAGGGGGACGACCTGAGGAGCCGCGTCTTCCGGCTGCGGCTGGCGAAGCGCAGCGCGACGGAGGCGCTCGGGAAGTGGGCCGGCGAGGGCCGCGCCGCCCCCGCGCCGGAGCTCCGCCGCATCGCCCGCGATCTCAGCCGCGCCCGCCGCTTCAAGCACGCGCTCGAGGTTCGCGCACTCCCAGATCCCTTCTCTCTGCTGATTCCTCTGTATCTGCCCAGTTATAGAAGAGTTCATAGAACGATTTGGTACAGGTGTAAGTTCGTGTCTATGCGGCACTGTGATACGATCCGGTCCTAATTCGTTTGGAAATGGTCATGAAATGTTTGCCGATGTGGATTTATGTAGCAGAAATCGTAGCTAGCATGTTTACTGCCTTCTAGAATGCCTTATTGGTCTGTATCATACAGAGGATGGGGCTCTTAAACCTGAGTTGCGATGTGGGTTTAATTCTACCATTTTCACAGCAAGTGATACTTCCATAGCCTGGGCATATTTACTCTGTAAGTGTCAGTGCAAGCTATGGAACATTTTAATGGAATTTATGTGCTTTGCTGTTCTTCTCTTCAAGTTAAATTGATTGCAAAGGCTGTAGACATGCTCATGTAGTATTGAGTCACAGAGGAGCTGTAAGCTTCTAACCTGCAATTAGTAGCAGGAAGCTAGTTGTCGCCAATTAAACATTTTTAACATCTATCTGTGCCATTTTATAGCGGAATGATGCAGTCCATCATTCTGTCTTGTACCAAATGATTAGACATTTTAATATACTTATCTACAAAAGTGGGGAAGGTAGCTGCTCTTGATATGTTATATTATATATGAAAACAGTACCCTTCGGCCATGAAAAGAGCTAGGCATTGAACTTTCACCTGTTTGATGCTTAAAGCACATACGACACATTCTCTCTATCTCTTCTTGTTTATTCTGATACCTATGAAATGCTCAAAGCACATATTCATAAAGCCCGTTCTATCTGTTTCTTCATAGTGGTTACTTATGAAATGCTTACAAACACAATCAAACAGTTTGATAATGGCTACTATATTTATCCTTTAAGAAAAAAAGGAAGAAGCTGAGATCATTAGTTCTGAACTTTTGAATTTTGCAGGTCGCTGAGTGGATGAAGACACATAACGAGTCTGATTTATCTGAGAATGACTATGGAATGCGCATTGACTTGATTACCAGAGTTTTTGGCGCTAATGCAGCCGAAGATTTTTTTGAGAAGCTTCCACCTGGAGCCAAATCACTGGAAGCATATACCGCACTCCTGCATTCCTATGCTCGATCAAAGATGACAGACAAGGCTGAGAGGCTATTCCAGAGAATGAAGGATGCCAACCTCTCCATCGACGTCCTGGTTTACAATGAGATGATGACCTTGTATATCTCTGTTGGCGAGCTCGATAAGGTTCCAGCTGTCGCTGAAGGACTGAAGCGGGCAAATGTTTCCCCAGACCTTTTCACATACAACCTCCGTGTCAGCGCAGCAGCCGCATCCATGGATCTCGAGGTCTTCAAGGGAATTCTTGACGAGATGTCGAGAGATCCAAACTCCAACGAAGGATGGGCACTGTACCAAAACCTTGCCGGTATCTACGTCGATGCCACTCAGCTCGTCAGCTCTGGGCATTCGCTGGTGGAAGCTGAGGCGAAGATCAGCCAGAGGGAGTGGATAACGTACGATTTCCTCGTCATCTTGCACGCCGGTCTCGGCAACCTGGACAGGGTGAAGGACATATGGAAATCGATGCAGATGACCTCGCAGAGGATGACCAGCCGGAACTACGTCTGCGTGCTCTCGTCCTACCTGATGTGCGGGCAGCTGAAGGATGCCGCGGAGATCGTGGACGAGTGGCAGCGATCCAAAGCTCCGGAGTTTGACATCTCCGCCTGCAATAAGCTGTTTGATGCTTTTCTTGGTGCCGGTTTTACCGAGACGGCGGATAGCTTTAGAGAGCTGATGTTGCAGAAGAGTTGTATACTAACGAGCAGGGCAAGCGAGTCCTCCTGAGCCTGACGCTGTTTTATGGCGTGAACCAAAATAATAATGGACTCGAGATCAATTTGCGCGTAATTCAGTCGAGGCAGATGGGAATATTATTTCCAGGTGTATCATGACCAAGCGCTTGCTTCTGAAGCTAGAGTTGGTAAGGCTGGTGCCAACGCGGGCGGCAGCCGGGGCGGTACCGCCCGGGGCGGGGCGGGAGAGGGGCTGGAGGCGGGCGGGACGGGAGGGAGGGGCGCCGGCGGGGGCGCCCGGCGGTAGCGCCCGCTCCCGCCCGGCTGGCGCCCGCGTTGGCGGCGGGAGGGAGGCGGGAGAGGGGCGGGAGGCGGGGCGGCGCGATGGCGGGGTGGGGCGAGAGGGTGGCGGGCGGTAGGGCGGGCGAGAGCGGGCGAGAGCGGGCGAGAGTGGGGCGGGAGGCGGGCGCTATTCGGGCGAGAAGCGGGCGAGAGCGGGCGAGAGTGGGGCGGTAGTGGCTAACGGCTAGCTGACGTGCCGCGACGCGATTCGTCCACGTCAGCTAGCCGTTGCTGGTTAAAAAAACCCTATAAATACCCCCATATGTTTTCAGTCATTCCACACCTCCACTCTCCATTTCCACTCCACTCTACACCATGTCTTCATCCAGCAGCAGTTCGAGCGACGGAGTGGAGGGTGATTTCATCGCTGCATTCCAGGAGGAGTATGAGGAGGAGATGCAAGCCGAGGAGGTGGTGCCAAGACGTCGGCGCCGCCGGCAGCTCATCGAGCGTGATCGTCCGGGTGCCCACGAGCGGCTCTTCGAGGACTACTTCGCCGACGACCGCAACTATCCTCCGAGCTACTTTCGGCGAAGGTATCGGATGAGACGATCCCTCTTCCTCGACCATTGTGGCTAGATTGGGTGAATACTCTCCGTATTTCACCCAAAGAGATGATGCTCTCAACCGTGCTCGGTTTCTCTCCCTGCAAAAGTGTACTCGCGGCTTTGCGTCCGTTAGCTTATGGAGCCGCTGCAGATACAATAGATGAGTGGCTTAAGTTAGCTAGACAAACTTCATCGGATTGTCTAGATAGATTCTGTGAAGGCATCATTGATTGTTACGGGGAGACGTTTTGCCGTCGCCCAACTGTGGAGGAACTGCCCAGTGGCTCATGCTGGCCAATTCACAAGGGGAGACATCAAACACCCTACCATAATCTTAGAAGCCGTTGCGTCGTATGATCGTTGGATCTGGCATGCCTTTTTTGGAGTGGCCGGGTCCAACAACGACCTCAATGTTCTAGCAGTTCCGGGACGCTCCTACTCCAGGCGTACTCTTGGATTGATCATGCGTGCATGTGTCATTCTGCACAACATGATCATTGACGATGAGCGTGGACAAAATTTGGACAACATCTATGAGACAGTTGCTTCAAATGTCGGCCTCCGCAATACACCACCATGCACCACCAAGCCTAGCAGCCGGGATTCGGATGGACACCGAAATGAGGGAGTCACCGATGTATACACAGCTCCAGCATGATTTGATGGAGCATGTGTGGGCTAATTCCTAGATTATGTAATTTTTTCAGATTTTTATGTAATCTTTTCAGATTTTTATGTAATTTTTTTTTATGATGTAACCGGTAACAATTTTAGTTCAATAAAATAATTTCCTTGCATTATTTATATTGTTGTAACGTAAACAAAGATATGCTCATGTTGAAGAGAGAGAAAAGCTGACGTGGAGGAGAGAGAACTAAAGTTCTCGCACTATACAGCAGTGCGTGGCACCGTGCGTGAGAGTGGGGTGAGAGTGGGGTGAGAGTGGGCCAAAAGCTGACGTGGCGGGGCGGGAGGCGGGCGGTGCGTTGGCACCAGCCTAAGGGCATGTACAACCATATCTAGTCAGCCGTCTGTAATGCATCACACGTAGGAAATTAGATGACGTGTACAAGGGAGAAAACGAAAACTGCCAGAGTCCGTCTGTTGAATTAAAGACGGTCTGTTGCCGTGAAAATCGCTGCTTATAGACAGGCTATTTCCCATTGTATCGATGGCGTCGGTGGTTTGTGGGTTGGACTGCATCTCTTTTCCTACGGATCTACGATCTCTTTCCCGTGAAATTTGCAGACAGTTTGGAGATTATAGACAGCTAAACAGACTCCCCATTGTATGTGGTGTCATCGAGGCTGTCTACATCTGACGTGGTGTGATAGTACAGACACCCAGAGTCAAAACTATTGTACATGCCCTAAGTGATTGCATCTGGAGGCACACCTGTAGCGCACACGAATCGTGTGTGTGGCACATGGTTGCTTCTCCAGGTGCAACTACTCTGTACTGGTAGGCGACACCGTCTCCCAACTGATCACACTACTCTTCACCCTGTTGTCCTATATGCACACTTCACCAGGTCAGGTTGACAGGTTGTTCTTATGTTTCTCATGTTCGTCAGCTGGTGGTGTGGGCGAGATAGACATGATTGCTTTGCACATAAAAAACCTGTCACGATCGGATGAACTTGTTTAAGGATTTCTTGGCGTTTCTTCCATGGCGTCATCGGGTATAATCAACCACATCCACAGCTTTCCAGAACACTGAAATACAGTATATTCTTGTAAAGAAAAGAATGAAGTATTCCCAAATACTGCACTACTACTCGCCTCCCCTGCATCGCGTAACGGTCGGTCGGTATAGTTAGTAGTACTCGCCTCCCCTGCATATCATCGCGAGACAGCATTTAGTGTGTCCCTAAAATTAGTCAACAGAGATCAATCGTGATGTGCGGAAAAAAGAGCAAAAGGGGAAGTGTCCAGTCGTCAGAAGTTTCTACCCTAGAAAGAAAGGGGAGGTGGGAACTTGGGATTTGGGCGCCGCCGCTATAGCGTCGTAGCACACCGCAGTACCGCACCACACCACCGCCTCTCTCGATTGAAGTAGACCCCCGCCGCACCGCGTAGCTGCTAGTAATTTCGCCAGGCGATTGCAATTCTGCTGTTCCGATGATGGGGGCGCGCGGGCACCTCCTCCTGGTCGCCCTCTGCCTCCTCGGCGCCGGCGCGGCCATAGTCGTCGGCGGGCAGCCTACGCCTCAGCCGCCAGCGCCGCCGCCGCCGCCGCCGAAGCCGACGCCGTTCGGGCGCACCATGTCGACGGTGATCACGGTGGCGATCAGCGTCTTCTTCTTCCTGCTCTTCTTCTGCGCCTACATCAACCAGTGCCGCCTGGCGGGCGAGGGCGGCGCGATGCTGGGCCGCAACGTCCCGGTGGGAGGAGGCCCGTCGAGGAGGGGCAAGCGCGGGCTGGACCCGGCGGTGGTGGCCACGTTCCCGATCGTGCCGTACCGGGAGGTCAGGGAGCACAAGATCGGGCGGGGGGAGCTGGAGTGCGCCGTGTGCCTCACGGCGTTCGAGGAGGGCGACGACCTCCGCCTGCTCCCGCACTGCTCCCACGTCTTCCACCCCGAGTGCATCGACCCCTGGCTCGAGACCCGGGTCACCTGCCCGCTCTGCCGCGCCAACCTCGAGAAGCCGCCGCCGCCGCCGCTACCGGCCCCAATTGCACCCCCGTCGCCCGAGCCGACGACGCCACGGACTCCGATCCGGTCGCCGCCGCACGCAGTGGCGATAGCGGTGCCGCCGGCGCAGCAGGAAGAGGGGGAGGAGAGCGACGAGGACGACAGGAAGGAGGAGGCGATGGAGCTGGAGACGCTGCGCAGCGAGCGGCGGGCGGCGCGGCTGCCGAGGTCCAACTCCACGGGCCACTCGCGCTTCGCGGCGTCCGCCGAGGCCGCCGCGCGGAGCGACCACGAGAGGTTCACGCTGCGGCTGCCGCACCACGTGCGGGAGCAGGTGCTCACGGCGCGCCGCCTGCGCCACGCCACCAGCCTCATCGACATCTCCGGCATGAGCCCCGACGGGAGCTCGCGCGGAGGACGGCGCGCCGGGCCCGGGGGCAGCAGCTTCGGCAACCCAGGAATCGGAACCGGCGGCGGCGGCAGCAGCCACGGCGGGCGGCGGTGGCAGGGGTTCCTGGCCAGGACCATGTCGTGGGCCCGCGGGGGAGGCGACGGGTCCGTGCGGAAGGGCTGGGACGGGTCCACCAGGAGGGGCAGGGATGACGCCGAGTCGAGCAGGAAGGGGGCGGCCTCGCCCTCGCCGGCGGCGGCGCGGCCGTGACGGCGTCGGCGGTCGACATCCACAGCCCACGCGAAACCAACAAACCTTGTGAACTGTAGAAATTAATGGCGTGTAATTCGCCGCGTTTTCGTCGAGCATTTGAGCGTTTGGATATATTTTTTTCGTTGTTTTTAGCTAGCCTAGCTAGAACTACTAGAATACAGCAGTATTTGCGTTTTCTTCTCACTTCGTTTGACTTCTGGCTGGATGAAATGTTTGTTCGATTGGACTGTAGATTCTCTCCGATGGGATTCCACTGATAACCTGAACAAGGGAGAAGAACTGGAAGAAGGTTCCCCTCTCTGGATATCTTGACCTTTTTCCAGTTACAGATGATAGCCTTCTCTTTTCTGAAAGATCGAATTGCTTTCAAGAACCTTTTGTAATAGACAATTGTTAGTGGGAGAAGAAGAATTTGTGCCACCCCTTTTAATCATTTTCCGGGAGATTCTTTAGCCCCAAAAGAGATTCCTGTTCGTAAACTGGGGGCTGTGAAATTGTCGGGTTGTTTAATGGATGGTTGTCTAAGATCCGTCAATCTCTTGTTTACGATCAATCAATCTACATTTGCAGACAAAGGGCAAGTGGAAACATCAGGGTAGTTAAATCTTAGTTGCAACCAAATGTGCGCCTCAAAAATATTCCTGTTATTGTAGCTCATGGATAGCACAACGAAATTCGTCCTCTCCAACAACCGCGACCAGATCCGGGTTCCCCTTCGCGCCCTCTTCCACCTCCCCTGAAGTCCGGCGCCGCTTCCCGGCGTCAAGGCCGCCACCATTCTTTCTCGTCGAGACGAAGCTGGAGCCCATGGTGGGCAGTCTGACGGGCAAGGGCGGCATGTAGCAGCTGTTTCGGCTGTTGCTGCGGCAATGCCGCGCCCGGAGCTTCCGCTCCACCTCGACGCGCCTGTGCTCCCCAAGCCGGCGGTCGTTTTGCCGCAGACCGCTGAAACTCCCCCAGCTCCTCTCCCTCTTCCACTGGGGGCTGTGAAATTGTGATGGTTGTCTAAGATCCGTCAATCTCTTGTTTACGATCAATCAATCTACATTTGCAGACAAATGGCAAGTGGAAACATCAGGGTAGTTAAATCTTAGTTGCAACCAAATGTGCGCCGCAAAAAAATTTCCTGTTATTGTAGCTCATGGATAGCACAACGAAATTCTATGGTTTGGAAGTCCACAGAAAACTAAACTGAGGTTCGGTTCAGAACAACACAGCGGATAAGTACGTGGCATGATTACGAGCCGCCAGTATTGTATCTAGCGGCAATGCCGGGAGAACCCACTACAGGACAGATGGAGAGACTGTGCAAGATATCACCATGACAGCGTCGAAAACGAGTGGATGAGTGAGCCGCTTATCTGACGTGGAAGACACGGAACGAAGCTGTTCAAGTGTTGATGCTACGGAACAAAAGCACACGACCCATGGACGCAATTAGATCAGCCATTACTTGTGACAAGCAGGATGTGTGCCCCATTATATATGGCTGATAGTCTAAATTGGCACGCGAAGTCTAGATTAAGATGACTTTCTTTTGCTTTTTGACCGTGGAATGAGTTTGGTTTTTTATTAATGAAACGAATTAGCAGCTCTCTTTGGTACTTTGGTAGTGCCTCTACACAAAAGATAAGGGAACAACGCGCGGCGAAAGCGAGAGTATAGTTTTCCTTTTTGTTGTTCTTATAATTCCTTCCCAAAAGTAGCATGGACAAGCCAATATCCACTTTTTTTTAAAAAAAAAGACAAAGTCGGCATCCTTTATAATTAGCGCACAGTAGCCATCGGTCGACATGTCTTATATTTCTAAGAGTTTATTGCACCTTTAGACCTTGCGACAATTGTTAGCAATTTTTAAAACACATTAGCCTCTTTTGTTCCTTAGTTGTGATATTGTTACATCTTTTTCTCTATAATTTGTCTATTCTTACTCTATAGTAAGAGATTACCATGTTGGCAATGGCCCTAACGATTATGTGCTCAGTTGTTTAGTACTATTTATCTGCAGCATTTATCTTGAGAAATGTGGATCCACCTTATTAGTCTTGATAAATAATAAGAATAATAATAATAATAGAGGGTAAAAATTATCAGAAGAATAACACAAAATTAACGAAAAGGTGAACATGTCATGTAACGAAAAATAGGATCCGCGCCCTCTACGAAGGGCCCATGCAACAATTTATACTGTCCGGGCACCTTAGAGCAGCCAAAGTGTTGCCAAAAGTCAAATATGCCACGTAACGAAAAATAGGTTCGGTGTCAGATTACTAACTTTCGCACATTGTGTAGATTGCCAAAAAAATCTAGCACCAAACCAACAACACGTTGAATTTGTTTTAAAAATCTATGTTCTCTCTTCTTATTTTTCCATAGCCCAAAACAAAGAGAAACGCTATAAAGAGAGGAGAGGAGAAAGACATGTAACTGGTCCAATGTTTAAATGGCTGCAGAAATTTGGCGGCAGGAGCAACTACTTTTTTTCTCCCACGTCATAATTTCAATGCCCTCACAATGTTGCAAAGCGGAGCCAATTTCCAAATTTGCTATTCGGCATAGCTATTTGGCGCATATTGTGGCTGCCCTTAGAGCATCTACATCGGAGCGCCCCATAGCATAGTATTTTGGGGGCCGGTGGCCAAAAAGGGCTCACACGGCGCGTCTCAAAAAGCGTCGGCTAGTTTTCGAGCTCAATAGAAGCGAGGCAACCCCATGTTGGGCCCTTCGTAGAGGGCGTGGATCGGGCGCGTCGGTGCCTCGCAACACGTCAGAAACTGGGCGTGGGCTCCGCCTGGCAGCCAGACGCACCGCTTTCCCCACCTCCCACCCACGCGCGAGCCGACTTCCACCCCTCTAGATCGCCACCATCGCCGTCGCACCCCTGCTTGCAATAGACACCGCCGCCTGTCCAGGAACCACCGTCCATCGACACGGCCGCCACCCCCTCGACCGACGGCTTCTGTTTTGACCAGAACAGAGGTCGCCGCCACCGCCGCACAACCACCCCGCCCGCAAGGTGTTCGTCGGATTGCCGCAATGGACAACGACGACGAGATGATGGTGCAGCTGTTCACGGAAGAGAAGAATGTTGAGGCTGTCCGGCGGCAACAGTAGCAGCTGATTCTGACGATCTTGCTCCGCGTTCGCTAGCCTTTGTTCGTCGTGCCTCGATGTGGCGGCTCAAAGTCGGGCAAGACGAAGAACATCAAGCGGCATCGTCAAGCCGGCGCCATGCTGCTTGACGCCGACTACTTCACCGACGACGCGACTCATTCGCCGAAGGAATTTTGGCGCCGGTAATTTAGGATGAAAAAAGATCTGTTCATGAAGATTGTCTTTGCCGTCAGGGAGTACGACGACTATTTCATGATCAAGCAAGATTGCACAGGTTTGTGGGGCTTCACCTCAATTCAAAAGTGCACTGCTGCAATGCGCTGTCTTGCATACGGAGCTCCTCCAGATACAACCAATGACTACTTGCGGATGGCGGAGTAGACATCTTCAGAGACTCTCTACAGGTTTGGCCGAGCCGTCACAGCGGTGTTTGGTAAAGACTATTTGAGAGCACCAAGGGCAAATGATACAGCTCGGATCCTGGAAAATAATGCAGCACGGGGGTTTCCCGGGATACTCGAAAGCATTGACTGTATTCACTGGGGCTGGAAGAATTGCAATTTTTCTTCGCAGGAGATCTACAAGGGCATACTGGTGAGTGCAGTGTCATTCTAGAGGCCGTGGCAGACCATGACCTCTGGATTTGGCATGCTTTTTTTCACATGGTAGGAACAAACAATGATATCAACGTGCTGCAGCGTCCTCTGGTGTTTTCCAGGCTAGCTGAGGGACAAGTTCCTGCCGTGAACTTTGAGGTAAACGGTCATGCATACAACAATGGGTTCTATCTAGCTGATGGTACCCGACGTAAGCTACATTTGTGAAGACAATCTTGGCTCCAGCTTCAGAGATGGACGCTTATTTTGCAACATGCCAGGAAGCAGCTGTTGACGTCAGAAACCCCCTGGCGGGCAGAGACGGGCAACACGGTAGAGTCGGGAACAACTAGGGCTGCGGCTGGCCCCAGTCCCTCTGAGCGACGGCCCGCAAAGCCTCCTGGTCGCACGCACCGATGTTTATCACAAGGGCGTGCCACCCGACCTATACCTGGTCGGAAGGTGTGGATGATGCCTCGCTTAGTTTCCTGCAGGGCACACACGTAAACGTTAAATACGAGCCTCGATCGGCTCTCGGGTTATCCCGTGAATCGGCTCAAAGAGCCGATCCACCCATGATTCAGACGGGGTGTCCGAATATATGGTGGTCCCGCTTGATCAAGGTAAAGCTAATGAGATCTACGACGATTTAGGGTTTTCACCGCATAATCGGATCATCCTACTCGAGATTGGGCCTCGCGCTCGCGCACGGTGATCGTAAGCCGGTCCTAGACAAGGCCTAAAAACCAACACGAGGTTGATCCCCGGAACATCCGTTCTAGGACTAGCAAATGCCACCCTACACGCCGCCGGATCCTCCGACCCCTTGTAAGGCCTAACTATTGCAGATATTAAACTAATCCTTGTAGAACAAGGAGCAATCGTAACGGATCGGATCTACTAAACTATGATCAAGCGGGTGTCGCCCCTACACCTAAGATAGGTGTAGGTGGCTAGACATGCAAGGGTTGCACTACGAAAGCATGTAATATGAAGAACAATGCTAACCCTAACATGTCTAAGATAACTACGTTGCTCGCCATCAAAAAGGCTTCGAGACGAGCAACGCATGAACAACGTAGGCAGAGCTAGTCTGCCTAGATCACAAGATGCGATCTAGGCAGCATGATGCTTACCGATAGAAACCCTCGAGACGAAGGAGTTGGCGATGCGCCGAGATTTGTTTGTGGTTGAACGTTGGTTGTTTATTCCATAAACCCTAGATACATATTTATAGTCCAGGGGACTTTCTAATGTGGGCGTGCACCAAACCGTGCACGAGATAAACTCTAACTTTTAATCTAGATACAATCTACTATAATTAAAGATACATGGGCAATCTGGCCCAACTTCACCGAACAGGGCCGCTTCGTAGATCCTCCACGTGTAATCTTCCAAGCCCATCCCGATCGCGGCCCACCTCCCCGATTTAGCCAAAATCTGGTGATAACACATGCCCCCCGGTTTTGGTAATGATAATTTCAAAACCACTCGTTTTTCCTTCGAAGGGTCATGTCGTGGCAGAGCAGGACCGTCGCAGTATGTTTCATCATGACGACTTGCCTTCCCCACTTCTCTGCACGATTTGACAGTTTTGGCACCATGTCCTCGACAACTGCTCGAAAATTAAAAACCCCCATCTCCTTTTATTTAACCGCATCGAACAGTTCTCCTCTTCACCCCTTCCGCATTAGCACTCCAAAAAAACCCTCCTCTGCAACCATGCCTTCTTCCTCTTCCTCTTCTTCTTCATCGGATCTTTCCCACGTGTCCTCTCCCATCCGGGAGTCGACGCCCTCGTGGGGTACGCAGGCGGCGTACGACATCCTCGCCCAACGGCGTGGGACAAAGAGGACCACGACTCCTCCGTCTGGTCCGAGGACGACAAATCCCTGACCGACGGGGAGAGCAACCTCCGCTTCCTTGCTGACGGGGAACCGGAGGAGGAGAGCGATGACGATCGCTTCTCCTGGGCAGACTTCACCACCTCCGAAGAGGTGAAGGAGGAGGAAGAGGAGGAAGATGACGACGACAGCCTCCCCGACGAGCCGCCGGCCAAGCGCCATTGCCCCTGGCCGGGGAATCTGAGTGACTTCGACAGCGACGGCGACGACGACGACGAGGAGGATGAGGACAACGAAGGTCCTGCCGGCAGCCGCTGGAGCAGCGACGACGAGCCGACCGGGAGCAGCTCCGACGGCGGCGATGAAGGCGATGATGAGGGCTGTGATGTGCCGTAGATAGGACCCCTAGCTAGGATCAGTAGCAGTAGTTGGGGCAATGTATCCCGTTAGCACTCCCTTTTGAGAGCAATCAGCTCTTTGGTGTAAGAAATCTGGTACATCAATGAAGAAATTCCCCAATTCGATTTTGCCGATTTCTTCTAAGATAATTTAGCCGATTGTCCTTCGTATCGATTCTCGCCGATCGTCAATCCGGTCAATGCCCAATAAGCCGACGGCAGCGTGTCGGTTCCTCACGATAAATTTCGAGATGGATCCACCCGGACCCAAACTCCTCGTTGAACAAGGCCAAGCCATAATCGCGCAAATCCTAGGACTTGCAAATGCAGATCTCTCACGATGGCATGTTAAACCTAGCGGCAAAACTCCTGAAATAATGTCCGGTCTCCTTATTAACTTTAAATTTCAGACATTCTTCTGCTGCATCATCCCCTCCGAATTCCGCTCGCTCAGCCCCGGCAGCTTCCTTCTGCAACAATCCACTGTCTTTCGAACGAGCTGTTATGAAGAGTGAGCCGATTTCGACAAAATCGGCTAAACCATCGAGGGCGAGCTGCCCCCCGAGCCTTAGCCAAGGCGAGGAAAAGCATGGACCATCACCGCGCTTCCAACTCGTGGTGCCGCATCCACCGATTCCAACAAATCGGTTCCCCGGATCATTGATATTTCGGGCGGGCTCAATCACGTCCAAAAGAGCTATCCTGCAGGGTCACCGACCGATCACCTTTCTTCCGTTGACGGTCGATACGGTGGATGATTACCCACGACTCCATGGTCACGGCTGATTTGCATGCCAACATTCCTTTGATAGTACTGCTGAACTGGCGACTTGGCAACTTTGCGCACTTGTACTAAGGTCGATGACCGTGCATCGGCTCTGCATCATGACACATCTCAAAAAGGATCGTTGATCCTGATCATGACTCTAACCAGCCCATCTACCAGCTTCAGGCAGGTGTCCACGACAGAGCCCTGGGCTTGTCGCTGAATAAACTCGGCTTCCTGTAGCAAAGGATCCTTCAGGGCAAACTGCCCCCCCCCCCCGAGCTTCTTCAGTTCAATCCTTGCGCCTTGTTGATTAGATCGGCTCATTATCTTTGGTAGGCTGCAGTAACTTCCGGTGAGAACGTCCTCGCATTTCTGACGCCCTCCAGACTCTCCCCTGGAAGTGACAGTTGCTGAGTCAAAACGTGACAGCCGATGGCTTAGTCATCGGCGGTTCTCCTGGTCTTGGAAGAGATATGCTCCCTTCGCTGCTAACGCCGCCGATCTTGGAGACTTGCGAACGGGAACTAAGGGTCCTTGAAGGGAAGACCCACCCCCTGCTCCATTGATTCTTAAGTCGATGTCTGCACATCGGCTATGCTTGAATTTTTTTTGAATTTTCGGCCGATTTGTGTATCGGCCCCCATACTCCAATATCCATCATCAAAGGATGAGACTGCTTTTCCTCGTGTTTTATCCTTCTATGTGCCCCCCGAGCCGATCTCGTCAAGAGAATTGATGGTATCGGCTCCGTTGGATCATGTGTTGAACCCGAGCAGGATGGATGGTGAGGATAATTTTGGCCGATTGCTGGAATCGGCCTCCACGTTTGCTTGCTCGGTGAAGGCTTTGTGATGTCCCTTCATAACTTTTTGGAGCCGATTACAAGGATCGGTCTCGCCACGTTTGTTTATCGACGTTTGTCATGTTACACAGTCAGGCCTGTGGATAAAACCAGCTCGACCCCGTTCTTTCTCACGTCGATGCGCTCGCAGATCGTCCAAATTGATGCCCGAGAGTGGCTCTTGGCCTGATGTCTCCCAAATGTCCATGCCGGCCGTTGAAACCTCGACCGAATCATCCTGCACGGACGACTTCTACTTCATCTCCATCCCATCGTATCGTGCATTGGTGCATCGTGGATGGAATGCAACGATTGGCGTGGATCCAATCCCTCCCTAGTAGGACAGCGTAGGTACTCTTGCTATCGACGATAAAGAACGTCGTAGGCGACGTTTTTCTTCCTACGGTCGGATCCACATTCGGAACACCTTGCGCGTCGGATGCTTGGCCGTTGAAATCGCTCGTTGTTACGTTGGTCTTGATCAGATCCGAGCTGGAGCGTCCCAACCGACGTAGCATGGAGTATGGCATAATGTTGACTCGCCGCTCCGGTGTCTACCAACATCTTGTTGACAGGCTGCCCATTGATGTAGCCTCGCAAGTACGAGGCCTTCGCATGCCTGTAACTTCTTTCTTTTGGCTTCTCAAAGATGACCGGCCGTGGGCCGCAGTCTAATTGGGCCACATGTGCTTCATACAATCTTGGAGCGCTAAACTCCGTTGGAAGAACGAAGACCATGTTTGTGCCAGCCGATGTATCATCATCGGCTTTCTTCTGCTTGGGGCGCCACTCTTTTCTTTGTGGCCGACCCTCTTCATCCAGGGTTCGCCGGATTTTGGCGGCCAGATCAGGCCGTGCCTTCCTTAGCGTGTGCAGGTACAATCTTTCGGCTTCTTCCAACCCACGCAGACGCTGAACCCTTCGCTTTTGGGAACGGCTGAGCCCATCAGGGCACCACCTGGGCCGATGATATTTATCTTCTTCATCGTCCTCTCGGTTCCTCGAGATCTTCCACCCGAGCGGACTCGCCGTGCTTGTTCCGAGGCGGGAGAGGCCCTAGACGCTTGAACACGGACACGTTAGCGGCATCCTTCTTCCTTTGCTTGCATTCTCGGCGCTTCTCGATTGTTGGCAATCGGCTCGTTCTCGAGTCCCAAGAATGTTTGAAGAACGGACGGTCCCAGTGGTTTGTCCATGTCATCCTCGCCCCATTGATCCTCCTTCAGCCGCGACGATTGTACCCGTCGTCGCGTTCGTCATGCCGACGGTACCTCCGACCTCTCGCATCGACCGACAATTCCTTTCATCATCTACGCCGTAGTGTCGACGCTCGGTCGTGCCGCTGCTCATATTTGTGAAGGAGGTGCTCGGAGAGTGGACGCCGATAACGCACGCGTCTTATTCCCTCCCCGTCGTGTACCGCCTGTCATCATCTCGGGGCCGGTCGCGTGGATCGGCCCCTCTTCATCGTTGCCACGGGAGTGGCTGCTTTCTCGCTCGTCTTTGCCGTGGCGGCTTGCAAGCCCTGCCATGTTGACACCAAAGGAGAACTTTGGCTGGCCTATGGAGTGGCTGAGATCCACCATGTTGATGCCAGGCGACGGACGTGAGTCGTTACCGAGCTCGACACCGTGCGGCTGGGTCTTCTCAGAGGAGCCGATGAGTTCGGCTTCGAGGGTTGCCTTGATCTCGTCATGTTTCCTTTTGAGCTCCTCGGGCAGATCCTCGTACTTCAGCGACCTGGTGCGTTCTTCTGACGGGGCGGACCGGTCCACTCCATCGAGTGCGCCTTCAGGTATGAAACCCTTCCACCTGACGCCATGGGAGCAGGTTCGGTGGAAGGAGCCGATGAGTTCGGCTTCGAGGACCGCCTTGATCTCGTCATGCTTCTTCTTGAGCTCATCAGGCAGATCCGCGTACGTGACCGGAGTGTCTTCCGCCATCTCGGATGTAGATGGCGATGTCGTGGATGTCGTCGACCGTCCCACCGGTGCGTGCCGAATGTGTTGACGTCAGAAACCCCCTGGCGGGCAGAGGCGGGCAACACGGTGAGAGCCGGGAACAACTAGGGGCTGCGGGCCGGCCCCGCCCCTCTCGAGCGACGGCCCGCAAAGCCTCCCTGGTCGCACGCGCCGATGTTTATCACAAGGGCGTGCCACCTGACCTATACCCGGTCGGAAGGTGTGGATGATGCCTCGCTAGTTTCCCCGCAGGCACACACATAAACGTTAAATACGAGCCTCGATCGGCTCTCAGTTATCCCGTGAATCGGCTCAAAGAGCCGATCCACCCATGATTCGGACGGGGTGTCCGAATATATGGTGGTCCTGCTTGATCAAGGTAAAGCTAATGAGATCTACGACGATTTAGGGTTTTCACCGCATAATCGGATCATCCTACTCGGGATTGGGCCTCGCGCTCGCGCACGGTGATCGTAAGCCGGTCCTAGACGTGGCCTAAAAACCAACACGAGGTTGATCCTCGAACATCCGTTCTAGGACTAGCAAACGCCACCCTACACGCCGCTGGATCCTCCGACCCCTTGTAAGGCCTAACTATTGCGAGATATTAAACTAATCCTTGTAGAACAAGGAGCAACCGTAACGGATCAGATCTACTAAACTATGATCAAGCGGGTGCCGCCCCTACACCTAAGATAGGTGTAAGGGCGGCTAGACATGCAAGGGTTGCACTACGAAAGCATGTAATATGAAGAACAATTCTAACCCTAACATGTCTAAGATAACTACGTTGCTCGCCATCAAAAAGGCTTCGATCACGAGCAACGCATGAACAACGTAGGCAGGCTTGTCGCCTAGATCACAAGATGCGATCTAGGCAGCATGATGCTTACCGATAGAAACCCTCGAGACGAAGGAGTTGGCGATGCGCCGAGATTTGTTTGTGGTTGAACGTTGGTTGTTTATTCCATAAACCCTAGATACATATTTATAGTCCAGGGGACTTTCTAATGTGGGCGTGCACCAAACCGTGCACGAGATAAACTCTAACTTTTAATCTAGATACAATCTACTATAATTAAAGATACATGGGCAATCTGGCCCAACTTCACCGAACAGGGCCGCTTCAGAGATCCTCCACGTGTAATCTTCCAAGCCCATCCTGATCGCGGCCCACCTCCTGATTTAGCCAAAATCTGGTGATAACAGCAGCACGCAAGGATGTTGAGCGTGCTTTTGGGGTGCTTCGGCAGTGTTTCACGTTGTTAGGTACCCTGCTCTACTTGATCCGAGTCTCAGATGTGGGAGGTGATAAACGCATGTGTGATCATGTACAACATGATCATTGAGAGCGAGCGCGATGAACCTGTGCATGATGATCAACCATTTCATTATCAAGGGCCTCTTGTTGAGGTAGAGCATATACCCCAAGAATTTGGCGCTTTCTTTCACATGCATCAGGACATCCGAGATGCAGCTGTTCATGCTCAACTTCAGGCGGATCTAGCTACACATTTGTCGGCAAGAAGAGGAGTGCCAAGAATGCATGATTTAATTTGGATTATTATATGATTAATTTAATTTTGTGTGATTGTATGAATAATTTATTTTATATTTGTGTGATTGTATTAATAATCAAAATATTGTATGCATAATATATGTGATTTATATGTTCTTTCAAAATATTGTAAAAAGAAAAGAGAAGTTTTTGGGGCCGCCGTATGGAGGACGCCGGTGTGGGAACAGCATCCCCAAATGTAGGATGTAGTGTCGGCACCCTCCACCCCCCATATGGAATTGCCGACGCCCCTGCCGGCGTCTATTTGGGGAGCACCGGTGGAGATGCTGTTAGAGCTCAAGGGCGTGTTTGGTTACCTGGGCTGGATTTTTTGCATCACTAGCGCAGTGGGAACAAATCCACATCTCATTCTAGATGGGTCACGATGCAGGTTTGGGTTGTTGTTTGGTCGCCTGGGCTGGCCTTTTTTGCACCGGGTAGGGAAGCGAGGCCCCATTTTTTGGTTGCCTGTTTCCAGCCCAACTTGCGCACAGGAAAACACGAATCAGATGTTTGGTTGCATAAATCACAGTTCCATATCCTTACTACAATTCAAATAGGGAGATGATACGTCCAAATTGCATCACTATTTTATATCATAATTTGTTGTTATTCATTGATATATTTCATATTGGGACACAATACTTATGTTATTTCATCTATTTTGCATGTTTCATGATTATTTGGAGATTGAGCACCGGAGCCAGGATTCTGCTGGAAAAAGCACCGTCGGGATGCGATATTTCGGAAGATCAATTGTGGAAGGAAGTTTCTGCAGAAACTCCTATTTTTCCGGATGACGGAGGAAGCCGGAAGGGGGAGCCAGGTGGACCCGAGGTGGGCCCACACCATAGGGTGGCGCGGCCGAAGGCTCGGCCGCGCCACCATGTGGTGTGGGGCCCCCTCGGCCCCTTTCGCCTCCTTTTCTTCGCGAAACCCTTCGTCCCGAAGACCGAAGCCACAGAGGAATCCTCACGAAGGGTTACAGCCGCCTCTGCGGGGCGGAGAACACCAGAGAGAAAAGAGCTCTCCGGCGGGCAGGAATCCGCCGGGGAATTCCCTCCCGGAGGAGGAAATCGACGCCATCGTCACCGCCATCAAGCTGGACATCATCTCCATCACCATCATCATCATCTCCACCATCATCACCGCCATCTCCTCCGCAGCACCTCGTCACCGCCGTAGCAATTTGGGTTTGATCTTGATTGTTTGATAGGGGAAACTCTCCGGTATCTATTCATACTTGTTGTTGATGCTATTGAGTGAAACCATTGAACCAAGTTCATGTTCAGATTGTTATTCATCATCATATCACCTCTGATCATGTTCCATATGATGTCTCGTGAGTAGTTCGTTTAGTTCTTGAGGACATGGGTGAAGTCTAAATGTTAGTAGTGAACTATGGTTGAGTAATATTCAATGTTATGATATTTAAGTTGTGGTGTTATTCTTCTAGTGGTGTCGTGTGAACGTCGACTACACGACACTTCACCATTAATGGGCCTAGGGGAATGCATCTTGTACTCGTTTGCCAATTGCGGGGTTGCCGGAGTGACGAAACCTAAACCCCGTTGGTATATCGATGCGGGAGGGATCGCGAGGATCTCGAGTTTAAGGATGTGGTTAGATTTATCTTAATTACTTTCTTGTAGTTGCGGATGCTTGCAAGGGGTATAATCACAAGTATGTATTAGTCCTAGGAAGGGCGGTACATTAGCACAGAGTTCACCCACACAACACTTATCAAAACAATGAAGATTAATCAAGTTGTATGTAGCGAAAGCACTAGACTAAAATCCCGTGTGTCCTCGAGAACGTTTGGTCATTATAAGTAAACAAACCGGCTTGTCCTTTGTGCTAAAAAGGATTGGGCCACTCGCTGCAATTATTTCTCTCGCATTTTACTTACTCGTACTTATTTCATCTGTTACATCAAAACCCCTTGAATACTTGTCTGTGAGCATTTACAGTGAAACCTTCATCGAAACTGCTTGTCAACACCTTCCGCTCCTCGTTGGGATCGACATTCTTACTTATCGAAGATACTACGATACACCCCCTATACTTGTGGGTCATCAAGACTATTTTCCGGCGCCGTTGTCGGGGAGTGAAGCGCTATTGGTAAGTGGAATTGGTAAGGAAACCTTTACTTGTTTGTGCTGATTTTATTTACGCTTGCTTGCTATAAGTCATTATGGAGAGATCTTCTCTTCAATTTCTATTTGGGAAATCTACTACTACTGCAACGGTAGTGGATGAGGCGCCAGGTGAGAAGTAATACCATATAAAATACCTACGAAAATTATTGAACATGTTATGGATAACCGCAATGAAGGGGATGGAACTGTCCATCCTGGTGATCATTTACTGTTTTTGCATGAATTATGCGGGTTATTCAAATGTGCAGGTATTGCTATGAATGAAGTTAGGAAGAAGCTATTCTCTATATCGTTATGCGGTAAGCGGCGCATTGGTATAAATTGTTGAAGAATGGTGATTCTCTTGATTGGGAGGACATTGTGCCTTTATTCTATTCCAAATTTTATCCTCCAAGTGAAATTCACAAAGATCGGAACCGCATATATAATTTCTGGCCTCATGATGGAGAGAGTATTGCCCAAGCTTGGGGAGATTGAAGTCTTTAATGCTCAAATGCCCCATTCATGAGCTTCCTGGTAATATTATTATTGATAATTTCTATGCAAGACTTTCTTTTCAAGACAAGACCTTGCTTGGATACTTCTTGTTACGGATCATTTACACGCAACAAAGAAGAGTTTAAAAGGGACCTCCTTGATCGGATCCAAGAAAATACTGAAGGATGGCAGAACGACAAAGATAGAGAATCAGGTATAATTTATGATTATAAATGCATTGAAGCTTTTATGGATGCTGATACATTTCGTAATATTAGTGCTACATATGGTCTTGATTCTCAAGTTGCTGCAAACCTTTATAAATCTTTTGCCTCTCATTATGAATTGCCTAAGAAGAATTTTGATAAGTATCATGAACCGTATAAAGATAAAATTGATTCATCTATTAATAAGTGTGTTGTAGTTGAAACCGCTGATCGTGTTATTCCTGAAGCTTATATTGAAAAAACTTCTTTCCCTGCTAAAATGAAAGAGTACTCTGTTATAAATAGTGCGGTTCATAAAAGTGAAAAGAAACCTAGAGAACCTGAAGAACAAATAAAAGTTGAACCTGCTGTTGCAATAGTTAAAGATCTTGTGACTGAAAATATGGAGGATGGTCATATTATTTTCTGTGAAGATGCTTCTAATATTGTTTCACATCCTAATAAACCCAAACAAGCTAGTGTTCCTATGCTATCTGTTAAAATTGGTGATCATTGCTATTATGGTTTATGCGATATTGGTGCAAGTGTTAGTGCTATACCTTATGAGCTATACACGGAGATTATGCACGAAATTGATTCTTGTGAACTTGAAGAAATTGATGTGGTTATTCAGCTGGCTAATAGAGAAACTATTTCACCAATTGGTATTGTTCGAGATGTGGAAGTTCTATGTGGTAAGATTAAATATCCTGCTGACTTTTTGGTACTTGGTTACTGCTGCTAGTGATTATTGTCCTATCATTTTTGGTAGACCTTTTCTAAATACCTGTGGAGCTATTATAGATTGCAAGAAAGAGAAAATTTTGACCAAATTTGCTGGTGAATCTTATGAGTTTAACTTCTCTAAATTTACTAAAACTCCTTATAAAGCTGATTTGCCTAGTAATGATTTTAAAATGGAGCGAGTGTGCATCTATTGTTCTTGTTCCTAACAATCCTTTGCGGCAACATTTGGAGGATAGCGAGAGTGAAGTTTTTAGGAAGGAAAGAGAGGAGCTTGAGGAGATTTTTCTTCGCCAACCTATTCTCAAGCATGATTTACCGGTGGAAGATTTGGGTACAACACCGCTACCAAAGGAAGATCCTGTTTTTGATTTAAAGCCTTTACATGATAATCTTAAATATGCTCATATTGATGATAAGAAGATATATCCTGTTATTATTAGTTCTAAGCTTACAGAGTTTGAAGAAGAAAGATTATTGCAAATATTGAAGAAACACCGAAGTGCTATTGGCTATACTCTTGATGACTTGAAGGGGATTTCTCCCTCTATTTGCCAACACGCCATTAATATGGAAGATGATGCGAAGCCTGTTGTTGAACCTCAGCGTCGTCTAATTCCTAAGATGAAGGATGTGGTAAGAAATGAGGTATTACGACTTCTTGAAGCTGGTATTATATATCTTATTGCTGATAGTAGATGGGTTAGTCCTGTGCATTGTGTTCCTAAGAAAGGAGGAATGACTGTTGTGCCTAATGATAATGATGAGCTCATACCTCAAAGAGTAGTTGTAGGTTATAGAATGTGCATTGATTATCGAAAAGTTAATAAAGTTACTAAGAAAGATCATTACCCTTTACCATTTATTGATCAAATGTTAGAAAGGTTATCTAAAAATACTCATTTTTGTTTTCTTGATGGTTATTCTGGGTTTTCACAAATTGCTGTTAAAGCTAAAGATCAAGAGAAAACCACTTTTACTTGTCCCTATGGAACTTATGCTTATAGGCGTATGCCTTTTGGTTTATGTAATGCTCCCTGCTACTTTTCAAAGATGCATGTACTGCTATTTTTCATGGCTTTTGTGAGAGTATTGTGGAAGTATTCATGGATGATTTTTCTGTCTATGGGAATTCATTTGATAGTTGCTTGCGAAACCTTGATAAAGTTTTGCGAGAGATGTGAAGAAACTAACCTTGTTCTTAATTGGGAGAAATGCCACTTTATGGTTAATGAAGGAATTGTATTGGGACATAAAATTTCTGAGAGAGGTATTGAAGTTGATAGAGCTAAAGTTGAAGCTATTGAGAAGATGCCCTATCCAAGGGATGTTAAAGGTATTCGTAGTGTTCTTGGTCATGCTTGGGTTTTATAGGAGATTTATTAAAGATTTCTCCAAGATTTCAAAACCTCTTACTAATCTTCTTCAAAAAGATGTACCTTTTGTTTTTGATGATGATTGTAAGGAAGCTTTTGAAACTCTTAAGAAAGCCTTAACAACTCGCTCCTATAGTTGAACCTCCTGATTGGAATTTACCTTTTGAAATTATGTGTGATGCTAGTGATTTTCTTTGTAGGCGCTGTTCTTGGACAGCGAGTAGATAAAAAATTAAATGTTATTCATTATGCTAGCAAGACTCTTGATGCTTGCTCAAAGAAATTATGCTACTACTGAAAAAGAATTGTTGGCTGTAGTCTTTGCTTGTGATAAATTTAGATCTTATATTGTTGATTCAAAAGTTACAATTCATACTCGATCATGCTGCAATTAGATACCTTATGACAAAGAAAGATGCTAAGCCGAGGCTTATTAGATGGGTACTTCTTTTGCAAGAATTTGATTTACATATTGTAGATAGGAAAGGTGCTTGATAATCTCATTGCTTGATAATTTGTCTAGATTGGAAAATATTGCTTATGATCCTGTTCTCGGTTAATGATAGTTTTCCAAATGAACAATTGGCTGTAATAAAGGTGAGCTCGCGAGACAGGTCCTTGGTATGCTTGATTATGCTAACTTTATTGTTTCCAAGTATTTGCCTCCAACCTTTTCAGCTCAGCGAAAGGAGGAAATTCTTTTATGACTTGAGGCATTATTTCCGGGATGACCCACACTTATATAAAGAAGGAGTGGATGGTATTATGCGAAGGTGTGTTCCCGAATATGAACAACAAGAGATATTGAGTAAATGTCATGGCAGTGCTTATGGAGGACATCACGCCGGAGATAGAACCGCGCAAAAGGTTCTACGATCAGGTTTTTATTGGCCAACTCTCTTCAAAGATGCAAGGAAGTTTATTTTATCTTGTGATGAATGTCAAAGGGTTGGTAATATCTCCGAGACGCAATGAAATGCCTATGAATTATACTCTTGTTATTGAACCATTTGATTGTTGGGGATTTGACTTCATGGGACCTTTTCCCTCTTCAAAAGGTAACACTCATATACTTGTTGCTGTTGATTACGTTACTAAATGGGTGGAAGCTATACCTACAAAAAGTGTTGATGGTGAGACCTCTTTAAAAATGCTTTTAGATATTATTTTTCCTAGATTTGGAGTACCTAGATATATTATGACTGACGGAGGTTCTCATTTTATTCATGGAGGTTTTAGAAAAACTCTTGCTAAGTATGGTATTAATCATAGAATTGCTTCCGCTTATCACCCTCAAAGTAGTGGCCAAGTAGAACTATCAAATAGAGAAATTAAATCTATTTTGGGAAAGACTGTTAATAAATCTAGAAAGAATTGGGCTAGTAAATTGAAAGACGCACTATGGGCTTATAGAACTGCTTATAAAAACCCCATGGGAATGTCACCTTATAAAATGGTTTATGGAAAAGCTTGTCATTTACCTTTAGAATTAGAACACAAAGCTTATCGAGTTCATTAGAGAATTAAATAAAGATCCTAAACTTGCCGGTGATAAGAGGTTGCTACAATTAAATTCTCTAGATGAATGGAGAAGTGAAGCTTATGAAAATGCTAAACTCTTTAAAGAAAAAGTTAAAAAATGGCATGATAGAAGGATCATCAAAAGAGAGTTTAATATTGGGGATAAAGTCCTATTGTATCGGTCTCGTCTCAGATTCTTTGCGGGGAAATTACTCTCAAAATGGGAAGGACCATATGTTGTTGAGGAGGTGTATCGTTCAGGAGCAATTAAAATTAGCTCTCTCCAAGGCAATGCTACGCAAGTGGTGAATGGACAAAGACTCAAGCATTATATCTCGGGTGATTCTTATAATGTTGATGTTGATATTATTCGAGTGGAAACGCCGGAGGCTTTCATCAAAGGACAAATTGACGATCCGCGGAACTCAACTTTGAATAGGTAACTAGATGCGAGTAATGAAAAGTTCGCGATTTACTTTCCGAACATTATTTTTGTTGTTTTTGGAAAATATGAAAAATTACGAGTTTGAAACGGAGTGGAAAAGACGCACGAGGGCGAGAAACCACGGGCCGGCGCGGGCCCCGGCTGGCCGCGCCGACCTATGGTCCGGCCGCCTCGTCGCCCCTTTCCGACTCTGGTTCGATCTCGGTACTTTCCGTTTGTTCCGAAAATTTTTATTATAAAATCCCTCGGACCCCCGGAGGTCCGTATATCGTTTTCTCGACGTGTTTTGTTTCGAGCTGTTTACGCCAGGATCTATTTTCGAGTTTAGAGGCACCATGGTCTCCAAGAACAAGGGCAAGGAGCTTCGGATGAAGATAATCGGGATCGTGAGTGGAAAGAAGAGGACAAGAGCGTCAAGGAAGAAGCAAAGGAGGATGAAGAGGAAGTCGAAGAAGTTCCGCAAGAGCATCCACGCACCACCATTGCAAGCGTCGAAGTGGTGAAAAACTCGCTCAACGCCAAGAAGAGCGCACGGATTAGGACCGGAGGAGGACTTCCCCGCCATTACCTAGCTCCAAGGACATCTTCTTCGAGGCATTCACCATCCTTTCCACAATCTAATCTACAATAATCAAATTGAAAGGACTCCCAAGGCAGCCATCGCCTAGCAATTGGGATATAGATCGTTCTAACAATGCAGGAAAGACGGAGCCCGAAGCTGAAGGTTGGGGAAATAACTCCAAGAGTTGGGACTCGTCGTCGGACAGACTTCTTAACCGTGTCGAGCACAATTCGGAGATGATTCGCAACCTCATATACAGGATTGATGAGCTTCAGGAGCTTATTGAGAAGCTTGTCAGGAATTCATCACCACCATCACCAAAGGAGTAATCCATCATCGGTATTGGCATCCCCTTGGTTTGTTCCAAGCTTGGGGGAGTGCCGTGGTATCACATTATCATTACCTTTTACTTTTTACTATCAAGTAGTGTCATATCATGAGTAGGGAAGTTATCGTATGAGATGGGTTGCAGTATGGAAGTATCTCTCCTTTAGTTTGTCTATGTATCCCTTGGTGTGAGTTATCGTTATGGAATATTAATGAGAAGTCTTATCATTTACATATTGCACACCTTATTTTAGTTTGCAATTTCTACTATATGATTGATCTTGATTTTAGTATTGGTACCACTTTGGGAGCATTGAGTTAATCTATTTGGTTTTGGCAAACTTAGCAATGGTCAATAGCAACAACACTTTGAGTTTAAGAAGAATAGAGGAAATAAATGTAGAAGATGCTATTATCATTCTTATCAGTTCTTAGCTTAGTATTCTAAAAGTTAAAACTGTTTGTGCTTACAAGTAAGATGCATGATTGTTTCTATCACATGTATATTTGTTTGTTTCCCTCAACTCTTATGCTTGCTAATTAACCTTGCTAGCCAAAGACCTGTCTTGAGAGGGAATACTTCTCGTGCATCCAAACACTGAACCCAAACCTATGCCATTTGTGTCCACCATACCTACCTACTGCATGGTATTGTCTGCCATTCCAAGTAAATACTTCATGTGCTACCTTTAAACAATTCAAAACTTATTACTTCTTATTTGTGTCAATGTTTTATAGCTCATGAGGAAGTATGTGGTGTTTTATCTTTCGATCTTGTTAGGCAGCCTCCACTAAAGGACTAGTGGCTTCATCCACTTATCCTATAATTTTGCAATAAGAGCGGCAACGGGGTTCCCAGCCCCAATTAATCAACTTTCATTAATAATTCTCTTCACATGTTTTGCCCTGATTCATCAGTAAGCAACTTAATTTTGCAATAGACACTCCTCCATGGTATGAGATTGTTGGAAGGCACCCAAGGATTCGGTTAGCCATGGCTTGTGTAAGCAAAGGTTGGGGGGAGTGTCACCCTTAAATAAACTAAAATACATGTGTAAACAAAAGAGAAGAGGGATGATCTACCTTGCTGGTAGAGATAACGTCCTTCATGGGAGCCGCTCTTTGGAGGTTTGTTTGGCAAGGGGGTTAGAGTACCCGCTACCAGTCGTTGACAACAACAAACACCTCTCAAAACTTTACTTTTATTCTCTTTATATGATTTCAAAACTGAAAAAGCTCTAGCACATGATTTAATCTCTGCTTCCCTCTGCGAAGGGCATGTCTTTTACTTTATGTTGAGTCAGTAAACCTATTTCCCTCCATCTCAAGCAAGCATTTGAGTTGTTGTGATCAAACTATTATATTGTGATTTGCTTCATCATGTCTTTACTCTTTCTTGTTTAGTACAAGTTTTACTTGAATGAATATAGCTTTGAAAGTCATCAATGATTAATATGATTGAGTATGCAAGTTTACCATAAGCTTTAATATGAGAGCACTGCTCAATAGATGAATATGATCTGTTAAATGTTCTCTGACCAAGAACAAAGTTTGCCATCACCAATTATGATTCCTTATGCACCTTTATTTGTGATTACCTTATACTTGTTTCAAGTTGAGTTATATGAGGAAGTTGTTTACTATAATGTCTTGTGTGAATGAATATGATGCTTCTTGTCCGTATTTTATTTATCGACTCTTCACTCCATAAACATGTGGACCTGTTTACGAGTTCGGTTTCGCTTGGGGACAAGCGAAGTCTAAGCTTGGGGGGAGTTGATACGTCCAAATTGCATCACTATTTTATATCATAATTTGCTTGTTATTCATTGATATATTTCATATTGGGACACAATACTTATGTTATTTCATCTATTTTGCATGTTTCATGATTATTTGGAGATTGAGCACCGGAGCCGAGGATTCTGCTTGGAAAAAGCACCGTCAGGATGCGATATTTCGGAAGATCAATTGTGGAAGGAAGTTTTACAGAAACTCCTATTTTTCCAGATGACGGAGGAAGCCAGAAGGGGGAGCCAGGTGGACCCAGGGTGGGCCCACACCATAGGGTGGCGCGGCCCAAGGCCTGGCCGCGCCACCATGTGGTGTGGGGCCCCCTCGGCCCCTTTCGCCTCCTTTTCTTCGCGAAACCCTTCGTCCCGAAGACCGAAGCCACAGAGGAATCCTCACGAAGGGTTACAGCCGCCTCTGCGGGGCGGAGAACACCGAGAGAGAAAAGAGCTCTCCGGCGGGCGAGGAATCCGCGGGGAAATTCCCTCCCGGAGGCGGAAATCGACGCCATCGTCACCGCCATCAAGCTGGACATCATCTCCATCACCATCATCATCATCTCCACCATCATCACCGCCATCTCCTCACGCAGCACCTCGTCACCGCCGTAGCAATTTGGGTTTGATCTTGATTGTTTGATAGGGGAAACTCTCCCGGTATCTATTCATACTTGTTGTTGATGCTATTGAGTGAAACCATTGAACCAAGTTCATGTTCAGATTGTTATTCATCATCATATCACCTCTGATCATGTTCCATATGATGTCTCGTGAGTAGTTCGTTTAGTTCTTGAGGACATGGGTGAAGTCTAAATGTTAGTAGTGAACTATGGTTGAGTAATATTCAATGTTATGATATTTAAGTTGTGGTGTTATTCTTCTAGTGGTGTCGTGTGAACGTCGACTACACGACACTTCACCATTAATGGGCCTAGGGGAATGCATCTTGTACTCGTTTGCCAATTGTGGGGTTGCCGGAGTGACGAGAAACCTAAACCCCAGTTGGTATATCGATGCGGGAGGGATCGCGAGGATCTCGAGTTTAAGGCTGTGGTTAGATTTATCTTAATTACTTTCTTGTAGTTGCGGATGCTTGCAAGGGGTATAATCACAAGTATGTATTAGTCCTAGGAAGGGCGGTACATTAGCACGGAGTTCACCCACACAACACTTATCAAAACAATGAAGATTAATCAAGCTGTATGTAGCGAAAGCACTAGACTAAAATCCCGTGTGTCCTCGAGAACGTTTGGTCATTATAAGTAAACAAACCGGCTTGTCCTTTGTGCTAAAAAGGATTGGGCCACTCGCTGCAATTATTTCTCTCGCATTTTACTTACTCGTACTTATTTCATCTGTCACATCAAAACCCCCTGAATACTTGTACGTGAGCATTTACAGTGAAACCTTCATCGAAACTGCTTGTCAACACCTTCTGCTCCTCGTTGGGATCGACATTCTTACTTATCGAAGATACTACGATACACCCCCTATACTTGTGGGTCATCAGGAGAATACCATGTCATAGCATGTTACATACGATCACACACCATTCAGAAGAACAAGATCCTCATGATCTCCATGATGAGGAAGACGATGATGTAATCTTTGCCTCGACTCTGACGTATCTTCGGCGGTGCTCCTTGTAGAGCATGCACTTCCTCCGGCGGTAGCTATGCTAATGGTACTGGCTCATCGATGGCGTGATCTGCCAGGAACTCATCTTCCAGGAAGGTGAGGTACTCTTGATGTGTGATACGTCTCCAACGTATCTATAATTTCTGATGTTCCATGTTTGTTTTATGACAATACCGACATATTTTGTTCACACTTTATGTCATTATTATGCGTTTTCCGGAACTAACCTATTGACGAGATGCCGAAAGGCCGGTTCTTTGTTTTTCTGCTGTTTTTGGTTCCAGAAAGGCTATTCGGGCAATATTCTCGGAATTGGACGAAATCAACGCCAAACCTCCTATTTTTCCCGGAAGGCTCCAGAACACCGAAGAAGAGTCGGAGAGGGGCCAGGGGGCCACCACACCATAGGCGGCGCGGGCCGGACCACGGCCGCGCCGGCCTAGGGTGAGGGCACCCTGTCGGCCCTCCTGCGCGCGCCTCTTCGCCTATATAACCCCTTTCAACCTAAAAACGCAGTACCTCTTGACGAAACTCCGAGAAAGACTCCGGGGCGCCGCCACATCGCGAAACTCCAATTCGGGGACGAAGTCTCGTTCCGGCACCCTGACGGGACGGGGAATTGCCCCGAGTCATCTCCACCGCCGTCTCCACCGCCATCTTCACCGCCATCGCTGTCTCCATGATGAGGAGGAGTAATTCACCCCAGGGCTGAGGGCTCCAGCTGTAGCTATGTGGTTCATCTCTCTCTTTATGTGATCTAGTTGAATATCATCTATGTGCTACTCTAGTGATGTTATTAAAGTAGTCTATTCCTCCTGCACGGTGTAATGGTGATAGTGTGTGCATCGTGTAGTACTTGGCGTGGGTTATGATTGTAATCTCTTGTAGGTTATGAAGTTAACTATTGCTATGATAAGTATTGATGTGATTTATGCCTCCTTCATAGTGTGTTGGTGACAGTGTGCATGCTATGTTAGTTCTTGGTGTGATTGTGTTGATCTATCTTGCACTCTAAGGTTATTTAAACATGAATATCGAATATTGTGGAGCTTGTTAACTCCGGCATTGAGGGTTCGTGTAATCCTACACAGTTAGTGGTGTTCATCATCCAACAAGAGGGTGTAGAGTAGTCCTATTATGTGATCATTGTTGAGAGTGTCCGCTAGTGAAAGCGGGATCCCTAGGCCTTGCTTCCAAGCATCGAATCTCCGTTTGTTTCTTGTTTTGTTGCATGTTTACTCGCTGCCATATTTTATTCAGATTGCTATTACCACTCATACTCATCCATATTACTTGCATCTCACTATCTCTTCGCCGAACTAGTGCACCTTTACATCGACAAGTGTATTAGGTGTGTTGGGGACACAAGAGACTTCTTGCTTTGTGGTTGCGGGGTTGCATGAGAGGGATATCTTTGACCTCTTCCTCCACGAGATCGATAAACCTTGGGTGATCCACTTAAGGGAAACTTGCTGCTGTTCTACAAACCTCTGCTCTTGGAGGCCCAACACTGTCTACAAGAATAGAAGCTCCAGTAGACATCAAGCTATTTTATGGCGCCGTTGCCGGGGAGGAAAGGTAAAAGGTACTCACACTCCGGATCTCGGCTACTAAGCTATTTTCGCCGTTGTAAGTACTCGAAGCTATGTCCTTTAGATCCTGCAATTGCATCTTTTTGTTTCTTGTTTTACACTAGTAAGGCATAATGGAATACAACTATGAGCTTTTTAATTTATTTCCTAAGTTAAGACATGAATTGTGTGATGCGAAAATTAAAGAACCTATGGAGCCTCAATTGCATGCTAGTAGCAATGTTATTAGTATGAACGCAATCACTTGCTAATGCTATGGATAAGTCTAAGCTTGGGAAGCTAGTTTACGTGATCTTTTTAGCTTCCCATCCTTAGGGGAGAAAATTTGTTACGATAATGCTTTATCTCCCATATGCGATAACTCTAATGATGCTTGTGATATTTTAAATCCACCTACTGCAAGTACTTGCTTTCAAGATACCCATGAAAATTATTGAACGTGTTATTGATAACCGCTTATGAAGGGGATGGAACTGTCCATCCTGGAGATCATTCTTGTTTTTGCATGAATTATGCGGGTTATTCAAGTGTGCGGGTATCTCTATGGATGAAGTGAGAAAGAAGCTATTCTCTTTTCGTTGTACGGTAAAGCGGCGCATTGGTATAAATTGTTGAAGAATAGTCATTCTCTTGGTTGGGAGGAAATTGTACCTCTCTTTTATTCTAAATTTTATCCTCCTCATGAAGTGCATATTGATAGGAATTACATTTATAACTTTTATCCTCGTGATGGAGAGAGTATTTCTCAAGCGTGGGGGAGATTGAAGTCACTAATGCTCAAATGTCCCAATCATGAGCTCCCCCGTAATGTTATTGTTAACAATTTTTATGTGAGGCTTTTAGGACAACACAAGGACTATCTGGATGCCTGTTCAGAGGGATCTTTCACAAGCAAGGAGGTTGAAGCTAGGTGGGATCTTATTGATCGGATTGAGGAGAATCTTTGAAGGATGGGAGAACAACAAAGGTGAAGAGTCGAGGTATAAATTATGATTATGAATGCATTGAAGCTTTTATGGATGCCGATAAATTTCGAGATATGAGTGCTACTTATGGTCTTGACTCTCAAGTTGCTGCAAATCTTTATAAAGCCTTTGCTTCTCATTTTGAATTGCCTAAAAAGAATTTTGATAAGTATCATGAACCTTTTAAAGAGGCTTGCATGAAGAATGAAATTGTTGTTAATTATTGCAATAAGCATGCTCAAACTCCTAAGAATGCTATTTCCTATAAGCATGTTAATTTTTGTGGAATACATAGACCTTGTGGAATTAATTAAATCAAAGATGAATATTGTATCCATCATGCTAATGAAAAAACTAGAAAGTGGTTTAGGGCTCTAGATGATCTTGGTAAAAAAGTTTGTGCCCTCTATCCTTTTATTTGTGAAGTTTGCCATGAAGTGGGTCATTTTAATTTTCAATGCCCCTCCAATGATAATTTGAACCCAATGAGTGCTGCAAATTTGTATTGTGACGATGAAATTACTCCTAATCGAGCATGATGAACTTACTTTATTTTTGGGGTGTGAAGAACTGTCGAGAAAAATCTCTTTGTTACATATGAGTGATCTTGATATTGATGATGTCCTGCATGGGTGTTTTCTTATTGCATTGATAATAGCCATACAAATACTTACATACAAAATATTTTAGAAGATGACACCTTGCCAAAATATGATAGGACCGCTGTGTGTTTTCAACTAATTAATGAAAAGGAGGGATCCTCCCAAGTTTCTTCTATTGTTTATGAAAGTAAATCAGGTTATGCGGACAAGCCACCCTTCAAGCCTCTTCCTCCTAAAGAAGGGAACGAGGAGAAGGAAGAGAAGAAGAAGAAGAAGAAGAAGAAGAAGAAGAAGAAGAAGAAGGAACGAAGAAGAAGAAGAAGAAGAAGGAGAATAAAAAGAAAGAGGTAACAGCGTATCCCCGCGTGAATGAGATAACGCTAGGTAACCGTAAGTATGTTGCTCCTAATGATTATTGTGATAATGAATCTGAATACGATGATCTTCCTATGCCCTTTACATACATTAGCGATCATGATTTGAATGAGCACACTACTTTTGATATTACAAATCTGCGGAAACTAATTACGAAAATGATGATAATAATTGCCATAGTGTCGGTGCTATCCATGCTTCCTCCCATAATGATATAGAAAGCTCTAAGCTTGGGGAAGAGGTGTTTGAAAATCCTTTTGCTACTGATCATTATGTGTTTGATACATCTCCTTCTAATAACAATGATGGTATGGACACGAGATAAACCAAGCTGTGAAAGATAACTATTCTATTTCTTATGATGACACTTGTGCCTCCGACCTTTGATGATTATTATAAAGAATGCTATGATATAGGTTATAACTATCCTTATGAAACTTGTCATAGTTATGATTGGATTACCAAAAACAATTCCCTTAGTATGCAACTTGTTTACCATGTTCAAATTCTTGATAATAATCTTGCTCCAATTACTATTAATGAGAATAACTCTTCTTATGCCAAATTTAATGATACTTCCATGCATATGAACCATGATAAGAATGTTTTAAGTGATGGGTATATTGTGGATTTCATCAATGATGCTACTGAAAGCTATTATGAGAGAGGGAAATATGGTTATATGCATCTTAATAATATTAAGTTTCCCCTCTTTATGTTGAGAATCTTGAAGTCACTCGTATTTTATCCTCTTATGCTTGTCACTTTGTTCTTCATGAATTCATTTGTGTACAAGATGCCTCTTCATAGGAAGCATGTTAGACTTAAATGTGTTTTGAATTTGCCTCTTGATGCTCTCTTTTGCTTCAAATACTATTTCTTGCGAGTGCATCATTAAAGCTGCTTGAGCCCATCTTAACGGCTATAAAGAAAGAACTTCTTGGGAGATAACCCATGTGTTATTTTGCTACAGTACTTTGTTTTATATTTGTGTCTTGGAAGTTGTTTACTACTGTAGCAACCTCTCCTTATCTTAGTTTTGTGTTTTGTTGTGCCAAGTAAAGTCGTTGATAGAAAGGTTGATACTAGATTTGGATTACTGCGCAGAAACAGATTTCTTTGCTGTCACGAATCTGGGAAAAATTCTCTGTAGGTAACTCAGAAAATTATGCCAATTTACGTGAGTGATCCTCAGATATGTACGCAACTTTCATTCAATTTGAGCATTTTCATTTGAGCAAGTCTGGTGTCCTTTTAAAATTCGTCTTTACGGACTGTTCTGTTTTGACAGATTCTGCCTTTTATTTCGTATTGCTTCTTTTGCTATGTGGGATGGATTTCTTTGTTCCATTGACTTCCAGTAGCTTTGGGCAATGTCCAGAAGTGTTAAGAATGATTGTGTCACCTCTGAACATGTGAGTTTTTGATTATGCACTAACCCTCTAATGAGTTTGTTTCGAGTTTGGTGTGAAGGAAGTTTTCAAGGGTCAAGAGAGGAGGATGATATACTATGATCAAGGAGAGTGAAAGCTCTAAGCTTGGGTATGCCCTGGTGGTTCATCCCTGCATATTTCAAGAAGACTCAAGCATCTAAGCTTGGGGATGCCCAAGGCATCCCCTTCTTCATCGATAAATTATCAGGTTCCTTCTCTTGAAACTATATTTTTTTTCGGTCACATCTTATGTACTTTACTTGGAGCGTCTGTATGTTTTTTTGTTTTTGTTTTTGTTTGAATAAATGCTTGTGTGGGAGAGAGACACGCTCCGCTGGTTCGTATGAACACATGTGTTCTTAGCTTTTAATTTTCATGGCGAAGGATGAAGCGCTTCGTTAATTGTTATATGGTTGGAAACGGAAAATGCTACATGTAGTAGCTTGGTATGATGTCTTGAATAACTTGATACTTGGCAATTGTTGTGCTCATGTTTAAGTTCTTGCATCATATACTTTGCACCTATTAGTGAAGAAATACATATAGCTTGTTAAAATTTGGTTTGCATGAGTGGTTTCTCTAGAGTCTAGATATTTTCTAGTGAGGTGTTTGAACAACAGGGAAAACAATGTATAGTCTTATAATGCTTATAATATGTCTTTTATGTAAGTTTTGATGTACTAGTTTATGCTTGTGTTTGCTTCAAACAACCTTGCTAGCCTAAGCCTTGTATCGAGAGGGAGTACTTCTCATGCATCCAAAATCCTTGAGCCAACCACTATGCCATTTGTGTCCACCATACCTACCTACTACATGGTATTTCTCCGCCATTCCAAAGTAAATTGCTTGAAGTGCTACCTTTAAATTTCTATCCTCTACCTTTACAATATACGCTCATGGGATAAATAGCTTAAAAACTATTGTGGTATTGAATATGTACTTATGCATTTTATTTCTTATAAGTTGCTTGTTGTGCGATAACCATGTTCCTGGGGACGCCATCAACTACTCTTTGTTGAAAATCATGTGAGTTGCTATGCATGTTCGTCTTGTGTGAAGTAAGGGCGATCTACCACTTTATGGTTAGAGCGTGCATATTGTTAGAGAAGAGCATTGGGCCGCTAACTAAAGCCATGATCCATGGTGGAAGTTTCAGTTTTGGACATATATCCTCAATCTCATATGAGAAAATTAATTGTTGCTACACGCTTATGCATAAAAGAGGAGTCCATTATCACGTTGTCTATGTTGTCCCGGTATGGATGTCTAAGTTGAGAATAATCAATAGCGAGAAATCCAATGCGAGCTTTCTCCTTAGACCTTTGTACAGGCGGCATAGAGGTACCCCTCTGTGACATTTGGTTAAAACATGTGCATTGCGATAATCCCGGTAGTCCAAGCTAATTAGGACAAGGTGCGGGCACTATTAGTATACTATGCATGAGGCTTGCAACTTGTAGGATATAATTTACATGATACATATGCTTTATTACTACCGTTGACAAAATTGTTTCTTGCTTTCAAAACCAAAGCTCTAGCACAAATATAACAATCAATGCTTCCCTCTGCGAAGGGCCATTCTTTTACTTTTATGTTGAGTCAGCTTACCCATTTCTCTCTATCTTAGAAGCAAACACTTGTGATTAACTGTGCATTGATTCTTACATACTTGCATATTATACTTGTTATATTGCTTTGCATTGACAATTATCCATGAGATATACATGTTACAAGTTGAAAGCAACCGCTGAAACTTAATCTTCCATTGTGTTGCTTCAATGTCTTTACTTTGAATTTATTGCTTTATGAGTTAACTCTTATGCAAGACTTATTGATGCCTGTCTTGAAAGTACTATTCATGAAAAGTCTTTGCTATATGATTCAATTGTTTACTCATTGCATTAACATTGCTTCGAATCGCTGCATTCATCTCATATGCTTTACAATAGTATGATTAAGATTATGTTGGTAGCATGTCACTTCAGAAATTATCTTTTATCGTTTACCTACTCGAGGACGAGTAGGAACTAAGCTTGGGGATGCTGATACGTCTCCAACGTATCTATAATTTCTGATGTTCCATGTTTGTTTTATGACAATACCGACATATTTTGTTCACACTTTATGTCATTATTATGCGTTTTCCGGAACTAACCTATTGACGAGATGCCGAAAGGCCGATTCTTTGTTTTCTACTGTTTTTGGTTCCGAGAAAGGCTGTTCGGGCAATATTCTCGGAATTGGACGAAATCAACGCCAAACCTCCTATTTTTCCCGGAAGGCTCCAGAACACGAAGAAGAGTCGGAGAGGGGCCGGGGGCCACCACACCATAAGGCGGCGCGGGCCGGACCACGGCCGCGCCGGCCTAGGGTGAGGGCACCTGTCGGCCCTCCTGCGCCGCCTCTTCGCCTATATAACCCCTTTCAACCTAAAAACGCGGTACCTCTTGACGAAACTCCGAGAAAGACTCCGGGCGCCGCCACATCGCGAAACTCCAATTCGGGGACGAAGTCTCGTTCGGCACCCTGCTGGGACGGGGAATTGCCTCCGAGTCATCTCCACCGTCGTCTCCACCGCCATCTTCACCGCCATCGTTGTCTCCATGATGAGGAGGGAGTAATTCACCCCGGGGCTGAGGGCTCCAGCTTGTAGCTATGTGGTTCATCTCTCTCTTTATGTGATCTAGTTGAATATCATCTATGTGCTACTCTAGTGATATTATTAAAGTAGTCTATTCCTCCTGCACGGTGTAATGGTGATAGTGTGTGCATCGTGTAGTACTTGGCGTGGGTTATGATTGTAATCTCTTGTAGGTTATGAAGTTAACTATTGCTATGATAAGTATTGATGTGATTTATGCCTCCTTCATAGTGTGTTGGTGACAGTGTGCATGCTATGTTAGTTCTTGGTGTGATTGTGTTGATCTATCTTGCACTCTAAGGTTATTTAAACATGAATATCGAATACTGTGGAGCTTGTTAACTCCGGCATTGAGGGTTCGTGTAATCCTACACGGTTAGTGGTGTTCATCATCCAACAAGAGGGTGTAGAGTAGTCCTATTATGTGATCATTGTTGAGAGTGTCCGCTAGTGAAAGCGGGATCCCTAGGCCTTGCTTCCAAGCATCGAATCTCCGTTTGTTTACTTGTTTTGTTGCATGTTTACTCGCTGCCATATTTTATTCAGATTGCTATTACCACTCATACTCATCCATATTACTTGCATCTCACTATCTCTTCGCCGAACTAGTGCACCTTTACATCGACAAGTGTATTAGGTGTGTTGGGGACACAAGAGACTTCTTGCTTTGTGGTTGCGGGGTTGCTTGAGAGGATATCTTTGACCTCTTCCTCCCTGAGATCGATAAACCTTGGGTGATCCACTTAAGGGAAATTTGCTGCTGTTCTACAAACCTCTGCTCTTGGAGGCCCAACACTGTCTACAAGAATAGAAGCTCCCGTAGACATCAATGTGCCTCCTCCAATGTTTCATACCCTCGGTAGCTGTTGTTGGAGTAGCCACTGACTTGGTCTTGACAGATCCTCAATGAGCTGTAGATTCCTCGAACCCGTCCGAGGAAAACCACATACCACTAGCACGGCATAAGAAGAACAAGTAATCGATCACATCCATGAATCAATTCATAACAGAGCAATAGAACTACACAAGTGTTGACAGCAAATGCTAAACTAAGAAGGGATGCATGATCATCCAAAAGTGGATCACAAGTTCATCCTACACTACTATGGTGTCATCCTACCACCAAAATAAAACTGGGTGTCATCCTAACACCGTAAATTCATCATCATCTGAGGGGTTAGTATATATCACTTCATCATAGTTACAAAAGGGGTCATCAAATATTTTTCAGCCGTAGATACTGCCAAAAGTACATCATCATCATCATCATCAAGTTCATCACCTCCATGCAAGCATCCCCTAAAAAATTAAAATTAAAAATATTTGAGCACAAAACAAAGAAATTTCTAACGTAAATTAACCGTACAGAAACTAGAATTTAAATATATAAATAGCCAAAAAAAATATCGATGTCAATAATTCTCGGAGGTAATAGCGGAGATTTCAGTTTCTTCAGGAATTTTGGAGATTCCGACCGACAAAAAAAAAACCTGCTCGTTGCACGGGCTGTTCCCGGCTTGGGTTGTTCGGCGTATTTTCTACGGAGTTCGAGAGAGAATTGTACTCCTAAGTCCTAATGTTGACGATGCTCATGTCGACTCGCTGGGAAGCACGAGTTATGAGTTGACACGCAGCTCCCTACAACTGAACGTGCTTTTTTTGGGAGATTTTTTTTAAATAATGCGAATTATTTTATAAAATGCAGAAGTGTCATGCGTTTTTAAAAATTTGCAAAATTGTGACTCGGTCGGTCACACGTCGACCGATCGGCGATCAGCAAACCGATCGGTGATAGCCGATTGCTGGTGGCCGATCGGTGCTGCTGCGCGGGCAAGCAGCGCAAAAGCCATGCAGCAGCATGCGCGCGCGAGCCGCACCACGCAGCAAGCTAATGCATGCAGATCGACAACAAAAATGTGATTACATGATTAGTTTTGAGATGTGATTACATGATTAGTTTTGAGACAGACTTAGGTATCTCCAACGAGGCGACGCAAACGGATGCTCAACGACCATTTGCATCCACGTGGACCTAAAATGCGTCAGGAATTAGGTTCAGCGGCCTGACGCATAGTGACCGGTCGTTCGCGGAGACACAAACGCGATGCATATTTGGTCTAGGATGCGACGCGGCGGACACGGCAAGTGACTGCTCGCTTTTCCATCGGGTCCGCTGGAAGCGAGCCATAGGGTTGTATCGAGCACATCGCTTCCGCGGACGTCGCTTCGGTGGTCATCGCTTCCGCGTCTGCGCCGCTGCCTTCACCATCAATGTCGTGACTGCCTCTTCTGCACGCGCACTGGCAGGCGGCGGCTGGGCTTCTGCGCCTCCATCAATGGCATCGTGTCTCGCGCGCGCCTGGCTTTTAAAAGTTGACGGTCATCGTCCCTGCCATCGCCCACACCACCGACACCTCCGCTTGCACCCGCACCACCGCGCGCCGCCACATCACCATGGGGAAGAAGAAGAACGACTTCGAGGCGTCCGGCAGCGGCACCAAGAAGGAGGCGCGACCAAATAGGGTGCTGGTGCCCATCGAGGTGGCGCGACTCATGCACCAGAATTGGACTCATCCTCGGTGATAGGGACTTCCCGTTTGACCGACCACCGCCGCCTCATCGTAGAAGACGGCAGCCGCCGACGCCTCCACAATACGACGATGCCGACGAGGACTGCGACGCGCTCCAGAACTCGACCCCGCAACCGCCGCCTCCAACTCCACCTCCACCTGGGCGGCTCCACCTCTACCTCCACCACCGGTGTGGGCTGCTCCACCTCCACCACCGACGTGGGCTGCTCCACCTCCACCTCCACCACTGGCGTGGGCTTCTCCACCTCCACCGTCGGCTATGCAAACCTACGTGCAGCCTCATCATCCATCCTCTTCTAATTCACCTCGCGATTTCGAGCTTGTTCCGCCCTTAATTTCTGGATCTGCTTCTCTCGCTCTGCTTTAGCATTAGCACGAGCCTTTTTCTGACGCTCCTCCTCAAAGAAGGTTGCCCACGCACGCCGGTGTTTCTCCTCAACCTCCTGGCGCGCCCAATCCGGCTGCTCCGTGTCTATCAAGTGAAACCATCTGCATAGGGGCAGTGGAGACTGCAACACAAACAGTAACATTAAACCATATTCATAAATAAAATTATGCCTAAATAAAATTAGGTCAAAACATACCGGTGGCCTGGTGGACGACGAAGCTGAACTTCGGGGTGGATCATGCTCATAGTTCGCACACATGAAAAATTTCATGCCAAACTGATCAGAGAAATCCTCCACCTGCTTAACCTTTGCAAGACTGCCGCACCAACACCGCTCCGCTCTCACACACGGGGGCAAACTTGCAGCCTTAGCCTTCGCCGGCCTAGACTCCTGGTCAGAGCACGGCACGCTCATGCTAGCTAAGTGTGAGATGGCACGAAAAAGAGGGGTAGAAGTACCTATGCACCGAAATGTGTCGATCCATGCTTTTTATAGGCAAAAATCCGAGAGCGTGGCGGGAAAATATGGCGGGAGAGCGGTGGCGGGAGATCGGTGGCGAGAGAGGGGGAAGATATGGCGGGAAAGCGGTGGCGGAAAAAGAATGGGGGAGAAGTGCCAGAGATATCATTAGTACTAATCCAAACTAAATCCATGCAAATCATCAGTTGGTCGGACAGTAGAAGGCCGATCGGTCGTGACCAATTGGTTAGCTATCCACCAATTACACCAATTGGTCAGCTATCCACCAATTACTTCTTCCATCTGACAAGCCACAGCAGCCGACTCGTAGTTGGACTACTAGTGACCGATCGGTCAGCTAATGACCGACCGACCGGGTCACAGTTTTGGAATTTTTTGAAATCGCGCGCTATTTCTGGAATTAAATAAAAAAATGTGTATTATTTTAAAAAAAATCGACTTTTTTTGGGCGAATTTACAACCGAACATGTTGGAATAATAGAAATGGTTTCAGTACGAATATAGGAGTATTACAAATCTGTCACATATTTATCCGGTCAACACAACTGCAGCCTACACAAGCGCGTGCAGCCACCGATCCGGAAGAGGTATTGTAGCGCGGGAGCTCTCTCCATAGAAAAGTCAATTCCAAAGTCAAAACTACTCAACCGACAGTAGTTATCAGTTCACAGATAAATTGGCCAATAAAATGTAACACTTGTTAGGTCCGTTACCAGCCAACCGAAGACCATATACGTAGTACTCCGTATTAGATTAGGACAGATAAGACCTGATCTAGATATAACAGTAAAACATGATATATAATAAATTATTTTTTAGTCTTATATTTAGTAACGAGACATCCTAAATATGTGATGAGAGAGATTGTGCTAAGAGATACTACCTCCGTTTCAAGGAATAAGACGTCCACGTTTTACGTGTTTTTTGTTTGACCAAGAATTACTTCAAATATATAAACATTATTTGTATAAAATTAGTATCATTAAAAAGTTCTTTTCAATATGAATCCAACGATACTAATTACATATAATATAATTAAAAATTTGTTGATCAATTTTTATTGTCAAAGTTCATCTTGAAATACGTATGCGCCTTATTTCTTGAAACGGAGGTAGTATCCTACGTGGCAGTGCTAAGATATCACCATTGTACGTGCCCTTAGGGCATGTGCAATGGTTGATAAGACTGTCTTATCTTAACTTTGCCATGTAATCTAGATATGATAACAAAATATGATGTACAATGGGTTATTTTTTAATCTTATCTTTAGTAACTAGTCATCCTAAATATGTGGTGAGAGAGATTATGCTAAGAGATCATCTCTTAACTAACAGAAGGCAAAATCTTTTTCTAACTTCCTCTTTTCTCCACATTAGCATTTATCCTACGTGGCATTACTAAGATATCACCATTGTACATGCCCTTAGGAGTTATCTTTAGCTTTATAAATCTTTTCCGATCTCCTTCTATACCGATGTGATACTAAATCCCACAAATTCTTCCCTTGCACACTCGTCACCATAGGCCCGCTTAACACAACATTTTCGGCCCACCACCGTGACAAGCCACCGTGAGTACAAGAGATAAAGTAATGTAGCAATTATATTTTAGAGTGCTAAAAAAGGTGTCCCTTCAATACCATTGAACATGCCTAAAGCATTTACTATAACCTTTAGATTGTGTAATTAATTTTCCTTCATGCGCATATCTGTTATTTTAACAAGTGAAATATTTTAATATTGTGAAGATAGCAACTACACCATGCATCTGCAACAACGCATTGCCCTAATGGCAATACGGGCGCACACAACCAAAAAAAAAGAGGAATTACAAAAAAGAAAAATCCCCGATAATTATTTATTCCTTGTAGAAGTAGACCAAACACCACACCACCATAAATCCATCTTCTTCAAATGCGACGCCTTCAAAATGGAAACATTGCACAAACGGCATCGGCTTTCTGATCATAGATCGTAAGTTTACACCGTGGAGAAGGTCCACGCTCTCAAAAGCAATGCCTAACAAGGCTATTACTAGGCACAACCAGTTAATGTTAGACCTTGGGATTTCACTCCGAAGATTAGACTCTGAATTTCTCATGCGCCGACGCCCCCACTTGCCGATGCAGCTTCTCCAAGTCACGAATCACCAAGCTAATCCCTCATCTCCACCATGACTCGAACCACCAATATTAGTCCTCAGATCTCAACTTCCATGCCATTCTCCGCCTATGATATGACCATGAAACTAAAGACATATCCACGATGGCAATAGGAGCTTCACATCGCTTCCTCCGAAACCCAAACGATAAAAAAACACGGTTGCGCGCTATCGAGTCCCATCCGATCTGACAATCTCTAGGCATGAGTTACCCAGTGGAATTCGCCATCGAAGCCTTCTGGAACACGACACGTGGGCCAGATCAATGAAAACATGCGTCAAGTAGAACTTCGTCTTGGCTTGAGACATACTGCCTCCTTTATTGAAGCCGAGCCACTAACCCCCATGCCACCCGCAAAGACGATGTCTTCGACAAGGTAATGACATCGCTCCCAAGTGTGACGATGAGATAAGCAAAGACGATATCTTCAACAAGGTAAAGACGCCGAACGACGCCGCCATCGTCTACCAAGACCGAAGACGAGGCGCTGTTTTCATCGGCTGCCACATCACCCTATACTCGGCAGCGAGACTACCCGGTTACCTTTTTCTTATGATATCTATGGACTTAATTAGATCTAATGCACAGACAGATGTGACAGCGAGAGAGACATCAAAACGTGATTCCAGGAGAGTGTTCTTCTCATCTCATGCATACTGCAAATTCCCCTGAGCAAGTTGTTCCGCCCCCTGCCGGGGAACAATTCAGTGATACCTTCGTGCTGTCTGTCAGGAGTATGATCTGTGGCGCGAGCACATCTCTGAATCTCTATTTGCACTTGTCGGAAAGAAAATTGATGCCACAAGAAAGCTAGTGGAAACATGAGGAGATCTTCATCTGCACTCTGCACTAGCGCGCCGTGTTGACCGAAATGATTTTTGCGTAGTTGATCAGATACGCCTGATCAAGCAACCCCAAGCTAATCATGTGCTGCACCACTACCACATGGGAGCATGTTCAGACGATTAGTTACTGTAATCAGAACATAGATTTCAAGGATGAGTAAATCAAATCTCTCGTGTCTACAATTTCATGAAGTTGGGACAGACGATGAGGCTCCCTCCCATGTTACTAGACTTAGTTGAAGAGAAAAAAATGCACTCCCTCTGTACATAAGAAAATTGTCGAAGGTTTGTCCAATTTCTAATGTATGTACTAGCACAAACTTTGCCATCCTTTTATAGTAGTAGAGTGAAACAAAGAAAGAGCACAAAAGTGCAATGTCTGCTTCGCCCAGAAGAACATCATCTTCCCACATCTCTGTCTCTCTATTCTTGTTTTGGGATGATCTCTGTTCTTAATTGCACTTGAAGGAGAACAGGACAGCAACATCAGAGATCAGAGAGTTCAGAGCTAAAAGCGCAAACAACAAATCAGGCTTGGTACGGTAATTGGACTGGTGAGCCTGATGAATCCAGTTTGCAGGGAAGAACGACAAATATGTACACTGTGCAAGACGCATGTATGAACTTATCGATTGCAGGTTTCTCTTTACTGCATTCCGGGGTTTAAACTTGTAATCACCAGTTTTGAGATTACAGGTAGCAAGGAGTATATTACACACATGGAGCCACTACTGATGACGGCACGTTATTAGCAGCACTGGATCAAAATTCAGCCCGGGATCTCGGTGGCCGGCCGTCACAAGGGCAGCACAGAGCTCCGAGCACGGCAATGCCGCGAGAAGAAGAACCTCGGGGGACCGGCGGCGGGCGCGGGCGTCTCGGTGCTCAGGTCCTTCTCCCTGTCGCTCTGCTCCCCTTCGGGGGCCGCCTCCGGCAGCCGATCCAACGCCGCGACGTCCGCCGCGGCCGAGACCATCGCCGCGTCCATGGAAGCCGCGCGCCGCATGTTTCGCGCGAGCGGGCACGGGGGCTGCGGCAATGGCAATGGCAATGGCTCTGGCGAGCTGGGTTGGTGGTCGCGCTGGTCTTCTGCAACGTGCGATGCTTCTTGGTCGTTGTCCTCGTCTTCCTGCTCCAGCGTTGGATCGCTCGCGGCAGCCAGTTGCTCGGCTGCGGCGTTGGCGTTCGCAACTGGATCAGTTACTGGATCGGCCTCGACTCCAATAGCAGCGGGCGTGGCGGCGGTGTCGATGACGTCGGAGCGGCAGAGCGGGCAGTTGACGTGGGCGCGGAGCCAAGTGTCGATGCAGGGGACGTGGAACGCGTGGCCGCACTTGGGCAGCAGGCGGAGGAGCTCTCCATCTGCGAACTCGCCGAGGCAGACGGAGCAGTCGGCCTTGCCGAGGAGCCCGGGCGCCCCCGCGCGGTACCTTGTGGCGGCGATGGACTCGATCGCGGCCGGGTCGAGCCCGACGGTCCGGATGTACCAGACGTGGTGCACCACGCCTCCGCCGCCCCCGCCGCCGCCCTCCGGGTCGTTGGTGGTCGCGGCGGGCGCCGGGGCGAGGAGGGCCTGCCTGCGCCGCCGCCGTACCTGCCGCCGGCGGACGGCGACCGAGACGCCGAAGAGGATCAGGGAGAGGAAGGCGAGCGCCGCCGCGGCGATGAGGACGTTGGTGACGAAGCGGCGGTGGTGGCCGTCGCCGCCGCCGGTCGGGGCGGGGACTGGCAAGGGAGGGTAGGTGTTTGTTGCCCACTGGTTTCTGCGGCCTGCGGCGGGCTGGCGATCGGGGGACGGGGCCGGCGCGCAGCCCGGGACGGGAGGGGTGATCAGGAATGACCAATCGGAAGGCGAGGGCGAGGGGGACGGGGTTGGGGTTGGAGGGAAGGTGTAAGGAGGCGGGGAGGGAGGCGAGGGGCAGCCGGCCCAGGGGTCGCAGGCGCCATGGTCGTCGTCGTACTCGAAGAGGATCCGGCGGTGGTGGCGCGGCATGGCTTCGATCAGGCGGGCGGCGACGCCGGCGGCATCGGCCGTAGACCGGTAGAGGAAGAGCGGCCGGGGAAAGTGGGAGGATGATCGTGCAAGTGCGCGTGCAGTTGGACTCTTTGTTTTTGTTCGCGCTGGGGTGGGGACATGACATCAGCGGGCGGTGCGTCGACTCGAACTCGACTCGTCTGGGGAAGGCGAGAGGGAACGGGCGGCTCGGGATAGTTGGATGGTTGGTTGGTGGCCAAGTTGGACTTGGCGCGTAGAATATTTTGGCTCGAAGATGGTAAAAGCAGTGGATTTCCTCGCCCAAGTGCGGGGTACCGGATGCTGCTGGTGGCGGTGGACGGATAACTTTCCTCCGCCGTCAATCTTCTGACCTGGAAACCCCTGGCCGCCTGACGAGACGATGACTCCAGTTGTGACGTGCCCGGCAGCCCTGGCATGAGCTATGTCCAGATTGTTTTTTGAGGGTGAGGTATGTCCAGATGTGATGCTGCATCTAACTTTTGGTGGTACTCCTCACTCCACCTGCTGAATTTTTGGGTCTCGGGCTGTCGGCGGCCCATTTTTATCTCCTCCAAACGACAAAACTTTATTTTTTTGGTAAACTTCAGCACAAAATAGCCTTGTTTTGAAATTATTTCTAAATTTACTGCAAAAACGTAGCGCATGCAACTGGAACGCTATCGTCTGCATCATAACCCCGTGATCCATGCCCTATGCCTTGCTAGCCAGTGGCGGAGCCCAAAAAAAATTCTTTAATGGGCCAGGCTAAAGGAAAATTAAATAATTGTTCTCAAACACACCACTTCACTAGAAATCAGTCATTGATCAAACCACTCTATTCCCATTGGTTATAAACTGACCGGTTCATTTGTCTGAAATTATTGCGTTGTTGCTATTCCAATTGCCTTGTGCTAGGGCAAAGAATAATTTGATGCTGCCAACGGATTTTCTATGAGGAGCCTTTCTTATTGCTATTGATTGTTGCAGTTTGCAAAATTGAAGAACAAATTTCCGATTCAGTCAAGTATGAACAACATATGATATAAATTACGAACTAAAAAAAGAAAGAAGATTATCTTGGCAGGGAAACTAGAGAAGAGAAGGGATCAATTAGGTCGCATATAGTACCATTGTGTCGCACCATTGGCTACCGGCCGGCCCCGTGCATGTGGGACGCGATGACTCCCTGGCCGGCTGCCACCCCTCCCCCATGCGGCCATGCCTCCTCTGCTTCACTACCTCATCCAAATTCCCATGTGTACTTGATACTAATAGGTAAACCTAGGAAGTAGCGACGCACACCATTGCTTCTCTCGTGATTGAGAGAGAGGAACAAATGAGTGACAAGGAAAATGCAGTGAACATGGGGCTATTTTCTTTTGATGAATTGTACATGCAGCCGAGGGAGGCAATGCGTGCTTATGGTGGTAGGTTGGGTCTTAGAGGCTTGGATGCATAGGGGTTAACTTTTTGCGCAAAAAACATGGGCGGGCCATGCCCTAGTTTGGCCTTAAGGAAGCTCTGCCAGTGCTGCTAGCATGGCACAACCTGGTCCAGCGTTACCCCATGTTCGGTAGCACCGTTACCCGTGGCACTATGCTGATAAGGGATTTCGGAGAGCTTACTGGGTTGGGCTTTGGCAAAAATTTCCAAGTCAAACAGGGTTATGGTATAACATCAACATGTCCTTCTCCTTGACATTTGGGTACATGAAACGATATATAAGATTGAGCTTCTAAAATTTTCAGTAAAAATTGAGATGTCATGGACTTGTGTTCAGTTAAAAAATGCTAGAATCATAGCAATGCACTCAAGAAATTGAGTGATTAAAATGGCATTTAAATCTAAAATTTATGGACGGAGGAGTTCTCAAACATCCAGGATTTCAACAACACGACAACGGACTTCTCCGGCAAGTTGCATTGGGGCCGCCACGAGTGCTGGAGTATTGTTTGTCATGACAGGGTGCAACGCCTAGTGCTTTTGGTTGAACGAGGATTCTCAGCTCCACTCCTTGTCGGCTAGCCACGATGACGATGGCTTCCCACGGCCGCACACCATGATTAGGCTCATGATTTGCTTCCGGAGACTCTGGTACATCGCGGAGACCGCTTGGATGCTGCTGATTTTGTTCGTGATTGTCTGGATGTCGTCGAAGTACCAGTCGCACATCTGTTCCATTTGTATCCATCGCAGAGGGTAGCACCCAGTCCACTCCAAACACTCCGTGAGCATACATAGGGTAGCGCCCCAACATATAGCGCCATCGTAGAGGCCGATGGGCTTAGGTATGCCATGCTAGCAGATCCATGGCACCTCGTAGCTCGGCGCTACCATGTGGAGGTCAACCCCTAGCCGCGTACTACGGATTATTCAGAAAAATAGTTTTCCTAAAAGTTCTATTTTTACTGAAGTTTGACCAAGGGTTGGTTTTTGTCGTTTTCACCCATTTTATCTCCCGTATGAATAGCTCGGACCGAGCCCCGTTTCGCTGCCGGAGATAAGTTGAACTAACACGCTCACTCCGCGGAGATTTGTTACACTGCCGAATCAATCGAGGAATTTCATAACTACTATACTAAAGTGCAACAACTTCGATTTTTCTCCTAATTTTGGATTATTTTTTGGGTTAATGTTGAGCTGACACGTATGTTTCCTTGTTAGTTTGATCTACATAGATTCTTTACTGTTTATGGTTCGGTGCTCCCTAGCATTTACCTACATCTGCTATGGTATGCTTTGGTGCATTATTAGTGTGGCTTTTGCTGTTAGTGGTGGACCAGCTTATCAACACCGCTTTGACTCTGATGTCCTGCCTCCTTTCTCTTCTCACCTCCTCTTGGATTATCTACGCGCGACGGCACGGAGGATGGGAGGGGGTCGGGCGGCGCCGCGGGCTGTGGGGACGAGCGGCGCAGCGGTGCGGAGGATGGGCGGCGGGGCGCGCAGACGGACGGCGCGGCGGGAGGTCGACGGGCCAGCGGCGCGCGGGCGGCGCAGCGCGGGGACGGGCGGGAGGGCGGCGCGGCCGCGGGCGGCCACGGGCGGCGAGCGGCCGAACACACATGGGCGGCGCCGACGCGCGGAGAGGCGGCGCGGCCGCGGGCGGCCACGGGCGGCGAGCGGCTGAACACACATGGGCGGCGCCGACGCGCGGGAGGGCGGCCGGGCGGCGCGAACGGCGCGGCGCCCTCCACGTCGCCATGGGCTTGGTCGCCGGCGCTGCTCAGATGCCGCACCTCCGGCTGATCCTCCTCGTGGAGCAGGTATTCCTTTACTTTGCCTGCATCTCATGGAGCCCAAGCTCCTTCTCCACTACATCGACGCCGGTAGCCACCTCCTGGAAACCCCCTTCGGCCATGTCGTCCCTTCCCATCGGTGGGTGGTTGGTGGTTCTCCGTCGGGGAAGCTATCTGGATGGCCGCCGTATCCCCTACAAAGCCCGCTGGTACGCATCACTCTCCATATCAACATGTCATGAATTTAGGACTCGATTGTCTGCTGGATGATTTAATTGACCAAATTGTGTAGGAAGATGATGTTCTGGAAACCAATCTGAAATGGAAACGGCCTCTGCCGACACCGTGACCTCCAACTGAGCAGCAGCAGGAGAGGAGCAAGAGGAGGAACTCCCTCCTGTGCATCTTCTCGGTAGATGGCAGGCTGTTTGCTCCATTCCTGTTTTTTCGGTTCGTGCATCTTCTCTCGGTTGATGGTAGATTTTTTGCTTCGTTCCTCTTTTTCCGATCAGTCTTGACCATGGTTGTTTCAGCTAGGGTTCTTCATCTGTTTTGCAGGTTGGTTCTGTCTGGTGCTCTGGTGATGCACATAGAGCAAGGAAGGCAAATTTTCTGCCATCCGCATTTTCCCTCCCTTAGATTCTTCATTGTGCGAGGTGTGGTATGTCTCCTGTGTACATTCTAATTTTTTTTAACAAGACATTCTAATTTCTAAGGTTTGCTACCTGTGGCTGAAATTGGTAAATATAACTGGATGGTTGTACAGTTGAGGTAATAATATTTGGTAACTACATTAGTTTTTTTTTACAGGAGATACACTGCATGAGCTCTGGGTTATTTGCAGCCTTTGTCTACATTCTTTTATTGGCAGGGGATCCTTGGTGATGATTCATGTATTACTCTGAGTAATAACTGAAACTTCAAGGAAAATGTCAATCCAGAGCATTATATTTGCAGGTCGTAGTTACTTAAGCTTAGACCTTTTCTATGGTTTTCTCCTTTTCATACAAATTTATGGGTTTAATTCACACCTGAACGTACTTACAGAGTGCAGAGTTTTGGAAATGGATATGGAGCTGGACGGGCTATTGTCTAAGGAAGTCAATCGTGGATTCTTTGTATCAATCCAAAGCATTATATTTGCAGGTCGTAGTTACTTAAGCTTAGACCTTTTCTAGGGTTTTCTCCTTTTTATACAAATTTAAGGGTTTAATTCACGCCTGAACGTTACTTACAGAGTGCAGAGTCCTGGAAACGGATATGGAGCTGGACTTAGTAGGGCTATTGTCTAAGGAAGTCAATCGTGGATTCTTTGTATATTGTATCGCATCTATCCTTTCATGTAACGACAAATACTTTTGTTTGGATAATATTTTTGAGGGATAACATGAAAAACATGGTTAATATCATGGGTATATCAATATGGTTAGAGTCATTTCCATCTACGTAAGTTGTTTTGTTGGATTAATTTGACTGCATATCCATTTGAGGATTTTCCTTTTTTTTGATGCAACTTATTATTTTCGTATAAATCATCTTATAAATGTAACTTGTTTCTATGTTTGCCTCTAATACGGTAATACCATGATGATCGTTTAGGATTAAATATAGTTAGTTAAGCTGAATTATGTAGAGATTTGATACATTACTAAAAACATTTCCCGTCGGGCAAAAGTGGGTATGTGTTCTATAATAAATACCAACTAAGATTAATCTTTCCTATATTTATATCCTGAGACTAATACTGTGGACTTATTGACATTATTTCCATGTCAGGTTTGCACTGTACATTGCAGTGGATATTGTTCTTCAAGAACCAACAGATGTGGTGTGATGATCCAATAAGAACATGAGCTGAATTGGAGTCCTCGATATTTGGATTCCTCGGTGTCAGGTCTCCTACAGTTTCTCTGGTTACCAAGTGTGTCGAGTTCTCGAATTCAAGGTTTTTATTGTTTCGTTTATGTTCAATGGTGTAGTAAAATTTGAGATGTGTTCTATAATAAATACCAACTAAGATTAATCTTTCCTATATTTATATACTAATACTGTGGACTTATTGACATTATTTCCATGTCAGGTTTGCACTGTACATTGCACTGGATCCTGTTCTTCAAGAACCAACAGATGTGGTGTGATGATCCAATAAGAACATGAGCTGAATTGGAGTCCTCGATATTTGGATTCCTCGGTGTCAGGTCTCCTACAGTTTCTCTGGTTACCAAGTGTGTCGAGTTCTCGAATTCAAGGTTTTTATTGTTTCATTTATGTTCAATGGTGTAGTAAAATTTGAGACAGATCTAAATATACGGGTTCAGTTGAATGTCTGAATGTGTAACTTTGTGAAACACACAGTTAAATCCATCTAATATACCAAGCAAGCACGTGGAACCCTTTCTAAGATATCCATTATACCTTTCTGAAGGTTGTGAAGGCTGCTAGCCAGCAATATTCAGGTACCCCTTTAAAGTGGGCAGTTGGTTTTATAAACCCAACGATCAAGAGCACGAATTGGCTCCCCGTCAACTAAACATTCTTTCTTTTTTCAGAGAACTCTGCAGTTTGTTTGAATTCTCTTATATCCGCATGTTTATCTCTTTGCATGATTTTGTATATGATTCATTTATTCTCGGAAAGTATTGAGTATTGATTGTTGGACAGGTTTCTCTGAGATGTTGGGCAGTTGGTTCAATCTTCAGTGTTCCTCAAGTACTACTGATTTGGTAACTGATGGAGTAGCCCTAAAAGATTTGGTTAGAATGATTTGCGTGTTCTGTCTGTATAGCTGCATGAGGTAGCTTTTCTATTCGTCAGGTGCACGGTCAGTTTCCAGTTTCATGTAATTGCTAGGTGCATTTTTGCTTCCCTAATTGTACGCATTATGGTAGTTTTTGCTCTGCAAATTTTGCTTCATCATATCAGTGCAGGTTTCATGCTCTAATGCTGCGATTTTGCTGTTTCAGTCCATGAGTTTTTGACAGTGTCACTCCACCATGCTTTATCTATGCTACTTTCTATGTACAGATATATTATTGTCAATACATGGTGGCATGCAATCCTTTTTTTATCCATTTATTATTTGAAACATCTTGCGGTTGTGGAAAGTTCACTATTGCTCCATATACCCTGATATGCAAAACAATTCATGTAGTTCATCTACACTTTAACTTACTTACCACAGTTCAACATGTCCGTTGTAAGCTGTCAAACATAGTTCAGATGTATAATTGAATATTGTCCTATTTGAGGCAAGTAGACTTATCTCATGTCATGTGCATTTCCATTGAGAGAGTTCAGAATTAGCCTACTGAAGTTTTTCCATGGCATACAGTTTTCCTTTTATTGATTCAATAAGTCTCATATAAGGTCACCATATAGAAAATATCCAGTATTGTGCTGGTCAAGTTTTCCTTGCACAATGGTGGCCCATCCACTCACTTTCATTATCAGATATAAGTAAAACTTGGATCCCTTGCACCATGGACTTCCTGTGTAGAATAAATCCACAACATTTTCAATGGTGGCCCATCCACTAATTTTCATTGTCAGATAAATAAACCTACCACATTCATTGGAGTTTTACCGTTAGTATCTACTCCAACATCTCAGTTTCCACAAGTGCAATGGAGACAACCTCCATTTCGGCCGCTCCAGCTCCAAACAATGAGATGGCGACTCCAACAATTTGTGCTCGCAATGTACCAACTCATCCACACAAGCACCAACATAGAGCATGCATCATCGGCCATGAGCAATCCTAGAAACAACCAACCCTGCCACTTCAAGGCACCTTGGTTTGGAGTCATTACTCCTTAGGCAAGACTACAAGACCTACGGTATAACGACCCGTGAAGTAGTGCTATGCTTTTAAAACAATAAAATCATTACAATCAAGCGAACATAATTTAAAACAATAAAATCCAATTCTCTTTCTAAAATATGTACCCCACATTTCGTTTACTAAATCTGTTGTCGCCTGTATTTAGGGTCAACGCTATAAACTATCTGTTAGAAATGACCGAACTTCAGACAGAAAAGCGATGGTACTACATGAGCTGCACAGCATGTTGGAAGAAAGTGATCCTAGAAGATGGAGATTACAAATGTCCTCGATGCCCTACAACTGTACCTCTCCCAAGGTATGGCCATCTATACTCCATCTCCTCCTAATTTATGGTATGCTTATTACACATAAACTGCTGCCTTCCTCGCAACAATTTCTTACACAGCTTCTGTATCTCCTGTGTTACAGCTCTATCAGATACGGATTTATCACCCGAGCAATTGACATCGACTCAGCAGATAATGAGGCTACAAAATTTGCCGACCTGTATTTCTTTGGACCTCGTGGAGAAATTGTTGTTGGAAAAGAAGCAGTAACGCTTTTATCAAGCATCAGGGGACAAGCCAACACAGTGCCTCAAAACCTACTTGCAATTGTGGGAAAAGAATTCAGAATTGTTGCCACTCCAAGACGCGAATCATTAGATTCATTGCACATCCATTTGCAGGTACAGATTGCTGAACCAACTGTCAGTACTAATGTTGCTCTGTGACAAGGCATAGATGATCCGGCGACAGGACAAGTCCATGAAGAGCTCCACGCTCCTCAAGCTACAAAATAGGTTTAGATCCCTGACAAAACAACTCCGCCGCCATCCATGGATCTTACACCACAGCATGTACCATCATCGTCATCTACAGCTGACGAGGTAAAATTTGATTTGTCCTACCACGACACCTTCTTCTCGCTCCTTGACTAACTATGTATTCTTGCTGCTGCAGGTTCCTCCTAATTTATCTGCAAAAACAAAGCGCAAAAATATTGCTGGCGACAAGAATCCAAAGTCAAAGAAAGCACTCCACTTTTCGGATGATGATTAAGTTCTCATGAAATTGTCTCCAATCGGTTCCTATCTCGAAATTTCTCCCCGTTTGATATCGAGTATGAAGGCTCCTGTACACGCTCCGTCTTGGTTGTTTAAAGCGCATCGCTTTGTACTATAATCACTTCTAGATCTCTCTGTATCTAGGACCACTCGACCTTTGAGACAATATGTTTTAGTCCCATGTTTTAGCTGGCCTCCCCAGTACTCTTTCTGCCATGCTTAGTTTATTGTCACCTTCGTTGTATTATACCTGGTTGTGTAATCATCTCCTTAGTATGAAGACTCTGTTTATGCAACAACAGTTGGTCCAGTTTCATCTCATCGTCAATGCACATACTATTCTATGTACTTTCATTCAGTTCATACATTAAAATTCACTAGCAAGTGAATGTAATTCTCCTCCCTCTGGATATATATTAGAGAATATAATCTGTTCATATCGACCTCAAATGCCGTTGTTTACCAACAATTTTTTTTCCAAGACAATACAAAAAAATTCTTATTAACCAAAAAAAACATTAACAAAACATTTTCCACGATCTGGCGCGGCGTGCCGCCGCGCCTTTATTTGCTAGTGTGCTATTACCACTTTTCGGTAGCCTTCCATTTCGATTCACAACTACTGGCAAACTCGACATGGGAAAAGCAAAATGACAAATCGAGATCGGCATTCCTAGCTAACGAAGATACGCCGCTGCGTCATACATGATGTACTGAAGGTGCTTGAATCGCAAAAAAAAAAAAAAAAAAAAAAAAAAAAAAAAGTAGATCGATACCAATCAATCGACTGTATAGTACCTACTACTACTGTACTGAATTAACTGAAAAGCAGTACCAATCCACGCGTCGCAAGCGTGGCCAACTATCTCTCTAGAGAATGAGAATGATAATGATGTAATCTACTCCCTACAAGTATGGGCGTATGGCAAGACAGACGAAGCAGCAACGCACCGAAAACACACCGATCAATGGCCGCGTCTCCTCACGACGACGGCATGGCCGAGATCGTGATCTCCTCGCTCCCGCTTGAGACACGGTGCCCGCCGTTCCTGCTCAGGCAGTACGGCGGCTTCTGGATACCCGAGCCGTTTCTCCCTGGCGTAGCCGCCGCACAGACGCGGTTCAAGCCGAGGCCGTCCGACGTCCTCCTCGCCAGCTTCCCCAAGTCCGGCACCACCTGGCTCAAGGCTCTGGCCTTCGCCACCCTCAACCGCGTCAAGCACCCGCCGCGTCATCCTGGCCACCCGCTCCGTCGTTGCAACCCCCACGACTGCGTGAAGTATTTGGAGTGGGATGACCAGGGCGACGTACTGGAGGCGCTCCCTTCGCCGCGACTGCTCGCTACGCACATTCCCTACACCCTCCTGCCGGCACGCGTCACGGCGGTGGACGGCGGGTCCGGCGGCCGGATCGTGTACATCTGCAGGGACCCCAAGGACGCGCTGGTGTCCATGTGGTTCTTCACCAAGAAGAAGCTCGCGGACGAAGCCTACACGATCGAGGAGGCGTTCGAGCTCTTCTGCGACAGCCAGGCCTTCTACGGGCCGCAGTGGCATCACGTCGCGGGGTACTGGGAGGCAAGCCAGAGGCGGCCGGAGGAGGTGCTGTTCCTCCGGTACGAAGACATGCTCCGTGACCCCGCGGGCAACGTGAGGAAGCTGGCGGAGTTCATGGGGTGCGGCTTCTCCGGCGAGGAAGAGGCGGCGGGGGTTGTGCAGGACATCGTGGAGATATGCAGCATGGCTTCCCTGAAGAACATGGAGGGGAACAAGAGTGGTTCTCAGAGAAACTTCAGGAATGGAACTTTCTTCCGGAAGGGGGTTGCCGGGGACTGGAGCAACCACTTGACGCCGGCGATGGCAGAGCGTCTGGACAAGATAGCCGAGGAAGCCCTGCGAGGATCGGGGTTCACGTTCGCCGCCACCGAGTCCACGTGAGCCACCGGCCGGCCGGCCAGCAAGGAGTACGTACGTATAGATATGCTACTTAATTAACGAGGACTAGTGGGCGATCAATGCTGAGAAGAAGCAAGCACGTATGCACGACCAGAGATGCAGGATTCGAGGAACAGTAGTGCGCCATCGATCGATGACCGCGCACAAAATAAGCAGTGTATGACTATGGCATTGCCTTTTTTGGGGTAAATCAATAAAACACCTGCGTTGTCATGTTAAGAAGACTAGCAATGTCTGGCGCGGCGGCACGCCACGCTTGTGCTCTGGCTAGTGGATGAAAAATTGCTTTTTTTTTTTTAAAATGGAACATGCAAGTGATAGAGCTAAGGTCTGAAAAGTACCATGGATATGTCATCTTGTTTATTGTAGGCACTGCAACAACAGAAACAGCTCAAATGGCACGCTGCCTACCATGCATTTTAAAATTGTGATCCATATAGCATCTATCTGCTGGCTGAGATCTAAATAATTCTATAAACTAAACATATACTAACAAAGAGCCATGTGTTTGCTGCTATTACTGCGGATTAGGCGTCAAGCTGGAACGTAGGGCTTAATGAGGCATGGGAGGTGAGCACGCATGTGTGCTGTATAAGCTGTGTCCAGTGTCAGATTGCCTAATAGGTATCGGTGGCAGGAGTAACTTGCACCTTGATGAAATGACAGACGCCGCGCCCGTGCTGGCTAACACGTGCTCTGGAGTTTGATTTTGTTGTTGTTGAAAACGAACATCTAAAACTTGTGGCTGAAACATCCAACATCGTATTTTTTTTGGGAGGCCGATCTTCTTCCCTGGAGGATGGTTCCGTCGTGATATGCCTTTGCTGGATCCTTGCAATATGATCCACGTGAGTGGTGGGCGGAGTTGTGGTGGGGTAAGAAATAAACGCATTTGCAGAATGGGGAAAGGGGTTTCGGCAGAGGGAAGCAAATACAGAAGGAGTAAAGAACAATTACCTTACGAGATACGGATGCAAAGGCACGGTCGGTGAGCTTCTCCACCTTCTCTCCTTGCAGCGACTAGGGTTCCTACAGAGGAAGGAGGAGAGGAGATATCTGGTGGTAGGTGAAAGGAATAGTGAGTGACTCGGTGGTACATGTAGCAAAGAGACCTTCCCACTATGTCTTAACCTCTGTTAGCATTTATGTATTGGTGGGTCGGTGCGTGTACTGTTACTAGTAGTACAAAAGTAATTGATTGGCACCAGTAATTAAGTGGTTGAGTTACATTCAAGAAAATAACAAAGAAATGTTGAAAAAAAGGTAAGCCAAGTATTCAAACATTATGGAAGTAAAAAATTACATGTGGTAAATACATTGAAAAAAGAAAGAAAAAAAAGATATGTATTTTCCAGGCATTTTCTAATTCAAGTTTTGTTTGTGCAGATGCACACTGCATTTGGCTATGACAGCAGGCTTCCAACCTCTTCTATAGATACCAATGCCAATGTAAGATTTTAACAATGTTATTTGTCTGTTATTCATAATGATTGATATGATTTTTCTGCTTGCTTTCCACAAAAATGCAGGGTTTGTCTGTCCCAAGGCATGAATATGTCATACACTAACATGCTGCTCTGTATTGACAATTTTTCGCCACCACTCTCCCAGGTAAAAAACAAAGAAAAAAGAGATCTTGTTGGATGTATAATTTTTGAAAGTGAATAAAGATTCATAATAGAAGCTAACCAAAAAATAAAATTATATTATGTGCAGCCATATTACAGCAAAAATAGCAGCACAATGATAGAACCAATGGGGCCTCAGGTACACTTGTGTTTGCTTGTTGACATTGATTTTCCCTATTTTTTCAACTCTTTGAACGAAATTTGTCAGTCTGAAAAATCTTTCACTCTGTAGAACAGTCATCCTCATTTATGCTTGACGAATAAGATGATGAAGAACCTGATGAAGAACCACAGTTTGCTGATGAAGATGAGCCAGACAGAAATGAAGACACATTTGACAACAGGGACTGGGATCATAATGAAGAATGCAGTGATGAAAGAACAGCTGATATGTGAAATATACAGGACCAGATAACATACCTCCAGAAGATGAGCCTGTAACACCGAAAGCACCAACACAGCAAGAAGATGTTGTCCAAGATGAGAGTTCATCTGTTGATATTGAAATGCCTGAAGGGGTTGAGCAGCTTACTCAGGAAGATATCAACCTTTTCCTAGAGCATGAAAGTGTTACTGCGGTAGTTCGGCAGAGCCAGGAAGGTGTTAGTCACCATGTTCCTGTAATGAACATGATTTTTGACACGGACGATGAAGCCTATGCTTTCTACAATGAGTATGCTTTTGCGTGTGGCTTCTCAATTGTAAGGTACAACACATACAATGGCAAGCGTGTGAAGGAACAGACTTTCACATGCAACAGAGGAGGGAAAGTTGTGGATGAAAAAATAAAGGAAGAGAGAAAACAGAATAAGAAAGAAAAGAAAGCAGACAGGACAGGGAAACCAGTACCAGAAGAAGAGACGAAGCGCAACAATGTTGTTGTTCTCACTGGTTGTGAAGCAAAAATTGTTGTGACACGCAAAGATCCAACGACAAAATGGACAGTGACAAAGGTAGAGTTGCAACACAACCATGATATGTGCCCCCCCTGAAGAGACCAAATTCCTTAGGTCGCATAAGCACATGACTGCATAAGAGAAGCTATTCATAAGGACATTCACTTATGTCAAGTTGGCAACTAGAAAGATCATGGCAATACTAACCTACTTGAGAGGTGGCAACCCAAATAATGTTCCCTACACAAAGAAGGATGTGAGCAACCAGATGACCAAAATAAGGCAAGAGAACAACAAGAACGACATGATGCAGGTCCTAGAATACTTCAGGAAAAGAAAGGAAGATGATGCAGAATTCTACTACTCATTCGACTTAGCAGAAGGAAATAAAGTCCAGAGTATTTTCTAGGCTGATGCCTTCTCATGCAAGATGTACAAACTATATGGAGACTGCCTGAGCTTCGACACAACATACAACACCAACAAGTATAACCTTCTGTTTGCCCCGTTTGTTGGGATCACAGGGCACGGCCAGAACTGTTTGTTTGCTTGTGCAATATTGCATAATGAAACTGCTGCAACTTTTGAGTGGCTGTTTGAAGAGTTTTTGAAGTGCATGGGCAGGAAGCAACCAAAGATAGTGATAACAGACCAGTGTGTGTCAATGAAGAAGGCAATTCCTAAAGTTTCCACAAACTACAGGCACAAAAATTTCTTTTTCCACATAAAGAAAAAGTCTGAAAAGAAATGTGGTGGAAGCTTTGGCAAAATACCATACCTTCATGTTGAGTTCTCGGATATATTGCGCAACTCGTTGACAGTTGAAGAATTTGAGACCTTGTGGCCTACAATGATTGAAAAATACAATGTTGCTCATTTCAAGTACCTGCAGAGCATGTGGACATTTAGGGAATGTTTTGTTCCAGTGTACTTCAAGAGGGATTTTTATCCATACATTCATTCAACAGCAAGAAGTGAGGGCACAAATGCAATTTTCAAGGACAACGTTGGTTCAACCTTTAGTGTGATTAGTTTCCTGGGTTAGTACCAAAAAATTTCAGAAAGCATAGAGGAAATGGAGCGGGAGGAAGATTTCATAAAAAAGACAACTAATCCAAAGTTCTAGGCGCACACAGAGTTGGAATTGCAGGCTGCACGCCTGTACAACCGCAAGTTTTTCTACAGGTTCCAGAAGAAAATAGAATTCACAATAAAGCTCCATGTTGACGAGATAGACAAGGGCGTGAGGTATGAAGTCTACAAAACAGAGATGCTCCAACTAAGAGATTTCAGGCCAAGAAGGTATGTTGTTTTTGTGGATCTGAAAGAGCAAGCATTTGTTTGCATCTGTTGCAAATGTAAGAAGGACGGGACTGTTTGCGGACACATACTACGGGTGCTGGTGCATCTAAACATTCCTGAGCTGTCTGAGAAGTACTACATTCCTAGGTGGAGACCGAATGACAGGAAAGAGATTAGAGAGAAGCAATTCAATTCACCAGTAGACCTGACAACAACAAACAGGCACCTACGGTACATCATGCTTTCAAGGCGGCTAAACAACATAGCTTCAGATGCATCTCTGACAAATCGTAAGTGCGCATATGTTGTCGACAAAGCAAAGGAGATAGAGGAAATGCTCGATGAAATGACTTTGGAAGATGAACTGGCTGAAAACCAAAACAAGACACAAGCAAATAACAATGACAGTGTTAGGCAAGAACATGATGATGGATACGGTGACTTCCTGCAAGACCCAGATGTGGCTCCATCAAAAAGCAGACCATAAAGTGTAAACAGGCAGAAGACATTAATGGAAGAGCTCCAGACAACAAACAAGATAACGTGCAGTCATTGTGGTTCGCACAGGCACAATATTGCAACTTGCACACTCTTGCACATCCCGAAATCAGATTTTGCCAAGAAAAATGATAAACAGAAGACTACAGATGGTATGTGCAGATAAAAGTTTGGATCAACTATATTGTAAAAAAAGTGTCTCCCTTCTAATGTTCTTTCCAAAATGTGTGCATGTGCAGGATCTTCTGGTAGCAAGAAGCAAAAGAAGCAATCGGAGCCTAGGAAACCGAAGAAAACAAATAAGAAGCCGGCCACACCAGGTCCACTGTGAAACGAAGAACAGAACAGTGGACTATAACAAAAATAGACATTTCCTGCCTTGTGTTTCATTAGGAATTACGTATTGATTAATGATAAGATAGAAAAGCAACGAGAATAGTGTAATAGCTTGCAGATAGGTTTTCATCATGTGGGTACTAACCTTTGAGAAGTGGTTTTCTTGCATATTAGTTGCCTCTGGCTTTTGCTTGCCTTGTGTACCAGTGGCACAAAAATATATCTGCAATGAACAAACAAGCTAGTATGATCATATCCCGGAGTCCGGACCGAGAAGAGGACGTGACGTGAACCGACGAACCAGCACCGACGGCCACGCATTCGTGCACGGGTGTCCCGGTACGAGTGCCGGCAGATCGTCCGCATTTCGCGCCGAAAAGGAGACCGGACTTGCGGCTTTGCTAGCGTCTATGGGCCAGCCCGGCTAATTTGTTCCAGCAGGCCCAAGTAGAGCACACATCTGGCACTGGCGCGGGAGAAAAGAGGAAAGCTTGCGAGGGCCGAGCCCACGCCGCCCCCTACCGTTTTGAGCTTTTCGTCGGGACGAAAGGAGGCCGGCGCAGGCGGCGCCGCACAACCACCACCAGAGCTCGTGCGCCTTCCCCGCTACAGCTCGGTCCCAAGACACATCCCGCTCGCCGCTCGCAGCGCCCGCACCATGGCGGCGGTCGTGAGCTGGTACGGGCCGCTCATCGACCTCTCGGCGGCCGCCGGCCATGTCGGCGGACTCGTGCAGCTCCTGGCGTCCGTCCGCCGTGTCCTCCCCCACCAGGTAATTAGCAACCTGCAACCCTACTTCGACTCAGTAGTCAGTAGAATCTTTGGTGTAGTTATGCTTCGATGTGGAAAAGGGAAGTAGAATGGGAAAATACATCAGTGCACCAGCACACCCTATACATGTAAACGAAATCAGCAATTCAATAAAAAGTTAAAGCTTCGGTAATTCAATACTAGAATGGTTTTTACGATACCTACACATGTTGCGTCTTGTGGGCCTGAGGCTAGACCCCTCCTTCTGTTTTCGCAGGAGCAAAATGCCGCGACCGGAAGGACGTACGAGAGAGTCATACTAGAAGTTGGTGACGACACGAGATCGAGTTTCTCTGTATCTCTATGGTCCAACAGTACTAGTTCGACCATAGTGGCGGGCGACGTTTTGCTGTTGCAGAGTAAGGAACCGAAGGATTTGATGGTCTCCCTTTTAACCTGGCATTTGGCCTATGAGATGTTTTCCGTTTTAACGAATTAGCTTCTTTATTATCTGATAAAAAAGCGAAGTAGGATTGCTAGTTACCTGGTGCCTGGTGGGGGAGCATTTGTTGTTTAGTTGATAAAAAAATGGAGATGCCCGTTTTATCTGCTACTTATCGGGCATCTCTCTTTATTTTGCTTCAGATATTAAGATAGTAGAATTCAGAAATGGCTTGGAGGGGAGAGCTACTCAGACATCTGCATCCCAAGTATTGCTGAACTCCAAAGATTTAATGCAACCCGAAGGTATGATGTGGTGTATGTTTTATTTATGAGCACACTTTAGATGTTACTGCCATTGTCTTGGTTGCATTCCTTCTGAATGCCAGACACATGAGCAGTTACAATACATTTTTACAATCTTTACTATCTAGCAATTGGGCAACATGTACTAGGCAAACAGTGTTTCTTCCAGCCCTTAAACACATATTTTTATTTTTATTATCTTGGCTAGTTCTTGAAATCTAGACCTTTTTCCTCCGGCACCTGTTGAGTTTCATGCACGAAAAGATAGCAATGTGTTCCAACATGTCTCATGGTTTGTTGTTTGTTCTTGTAAACAATATCCTTTTCAAAATATTTTATGCTTGTTTTTGTGGGTCACCTATTATATTAACCTCTACTTTCGTTTTCCGCAGCAGATAATTGTGTTTGAGAAGAAAACAAACTGTATTAATCGATAACTTAGTGCATGAGCTGTTTTTATCAGGGATTGATGAACTAATAATTAATTGTAAAGTCGGAGCTGCTACAAGATCCAAGTTAAGAAGACTGTCAGAGTGGATCTTACACACCAAACGTGCTTGCACGGAAAATCTTCATCAGGTAAAAATCTGCCCGAGGCAGTAAAATTTCAGTTTCATTTGGGATAGGTAGCAATCGGCATATCTAAATTTCTCTTTCTTCCCTTACATTTTGTTTAGAGATTGAAAGAACGAAGTTTCAACATAAACATGAGCTTGTTTCTTAGGATTTGGCAATAGAAGACTTTTGGATGCGGCTCCTGTGTTTCTCATTTCATCTTGCATCAGAATTACATCATATGTTAATTATTGAACCATGCAATCAAGGCACCATTAGTATTTACGTGATATGTCACCTAGCGATAGAAGTATATCAAAATTATCAAATTTGCCTTATTGTATATCTTCCAGAATTAACATTTTGCTTTTAAAATCTATACTGTGTAAACAAATAAAACTCTTACGTATAATATTGTACTGCAGGTGATGTTGAAGAATTGGAAAGAAAGAACAGAAAATAATTCAGCAGACTTGTCCATCTCAGAACTAATATCTCAGAGCAAACCATGCAATTTCAATATTTCTGCTTCTATTGGAAAAATCGTATTAATGGGTTCTCTTACCCCCTTGAAGGAGCAATTGACAGTAATCGAGAAACTTTCTTTGAATGAACATAATGATATTGTCAGAGATTTCATTACTACTGGTTGCAAGTTATGTGGTTTACCTCTATACCGAAAGTATGCACATGCATGTCTTCTTATCAACATTTTATCAGTTATATGAACCAACTAAGAAAATTGCCCTGGCTGTCATGATATAGTAAATCTTTATGCAGAAACCTTCATGGAGACAGTACTTGTCCAATTGATTGTCCAGATAATCCTAAGTATGTCCACGCTGTTGGCCAGATATACAAACCATTCATGGTAAGAAGTTGTACACCCACCTCAATTTTTTATTTGATGAAAATAATTAATAAAACCATCTTTGCACGATCTGCAGATCTATGTGCGAGACCAATCTGGACAGGTTCCTGTGCTTGTGAGGAATAAAGTTGCCGAGACCTTATTTGGAAATATTATCGCAGATGATGTGTCTGAATGCTACAAGAGCCGCCACTGCATGCTGTTAGAAACTTGTGAATCTGGCAGCCCAAGCACTTCTAGGATGCTAGATGGCACTGGCAAGATAGGGATTACTAAAAGGAAAAGAACCGGAAAAAAGCCAGATTTTCATCTTATTTGGCTCATTTTAGTGAAATGCCTTCTGAACCCAGGCAAGAACAGTCCATTCTGTTTCCAGATTTCAGTCAGCCCTGAGAAGAATGTTGAGAATGGCCGATTTGAACTAGTCTCCTTGACAATGCCAATACCAAGAGAGGGGAATGTTTCCTCTACCACATATGTCAATTCAAATTAATTGCAACTTGCTTGTACAGAAGGAATTGGAAGTCTTATTTTCACAGGCGATTTGCTGATTACACTGGAGGAACTTTGCTATTCTGATGGTTTGCACAGTGACATGGTTGCAATGACAGGACCATTAGACTAGTAATCTTCAGTTTGAGCATGAATGACTAAGCAGAAACTAGACCTGGCTCGCTTGGCATCAATACAATACTGGACAGAGGACATAGCCAGGTGAAACAGAGGTCAAGAAGTGACGCAGTATGGATCTGTACCCGGATCGGCTCTGAGAAACATTGTTGCAGTTCTGGTCTTTTGCCAGCCTGCAAAGAAAGCTGAGCTTTCCCTCTCCCCTCCTGCAAAAAAGTTGTGCTGGCGATGTACCATAGCTGGCTGATGCTTACAGTTTCTAACTAATACTGGAAAAGGATAGGCCATGTCTAGAACTCAGCTGCATGTGGATCAGCACTAGCTTGTGATGCCTGGTATACAATAATGAAGGTCCTTACTTGATTGATGAGAAGGTTATGAAGTGTTGCATTTGCTAAATCAATATTGCTGTGATTCAGTGCTCGTGGCAAACTAGTTAACTCGTATTTTTTCTCGCTTTTATCTGACTGCCTTTTGGAATGCAAACGCTTTAAGAAGACGGAGTTGTGAACTCATTTATTTTCCATCCAATGGCAGGTATACTATGTAATCCTTTAACATTCAATAGCTTTCTAGATTCCTATTGCTTTAAGCAACATGTTTTGTTTTCTGTGTTCCATCTCCCGGCACATGATATCTCCAGATTTTATGTTTCTTTATATGTTTCCCATTACCTGTTGTGTTTACAGATTGCGACGAATAGACGGATCATGGTGGCTGGCAATCCTATTAGAAGATCCCTAGTGAATGAAGGAAAGGAAGCAAAAAAAAAATGCAATGTGGCTAATGAAGTTTGTGTGATGTGAATGGAAACAAAACTGATTAGTACATTTCAACGTTTCACTTTTAAGAGTTGGGATGCAGATGCTCAAATGATCCACATGCAGTTAGCACACAAGCATGCAATCCGTTAACTGATTTTTCTATCATATACAGCTAGATAGTACGTAGAGTCTGGCAATGCTGTCATGTTCAAGATCCGGCTAGAGTTACTTGAACCTCATCTCTACAGTTTGTGACGAGATCGTGTGAGTCGCGTTGCCTGTATGTACTTCCATATAAGCCAAGAAACGATCTGGAAATAGACAAGTACTAGCATGCGTCGCCAAAACTGTGTGGGCTCCCATATCTATGACTTAATAGTATGTGGCTATATGTTTCCTCGTGTGTGGCGTGCTGTTGGATGCTAGCCCGAGATCTAATAATTCCCTCTTTGGCTGTTGCCTCCTAGTCCAAAAACCAATAGTTCTCGTTTTGTCATTTCCTTTTATATGATTGGTGCAGACTGCTAAGAGCTCAGTTGAGTAGATCCCTGCTCAAGAAAGGAACATAGGGAGATTTCCCACAAGCTCCAAACTCGTTGGCCTCAACGTTGAAGAAGGCAGCCGAGACTACTTCAAATTCTCATGGCGATCCTCATAGCTTGCGTTGCTTCCAAAGCTTTGGCGCCATACATTCCAGAGGTTTCTCGGCCACGACGGGGCACGGGTATATCTGTATCAGCTCAACGCCGGCAAACCCTTGCCGGCTTAACCATGAAGTCTTGGGGCATCAACCGTGCCCAGCCGATTAGAAGAGCAACACAGTAAGTGCACGCTATGCTATACTACATGTGTCCCATTTGAAGCTTCTTGTTCTTAGGATGAAACAACTATATCACATACCGTGTTAAACATTTTCTTTCTTATGGAAAAAAATTCACATGTTTTCTTCCAGAATCCGTGTAGTTGGTCCACCAGGCCCCGGAGTACTGCCAGCAGGAGGAAATTTCTCGTTGCCCGACCTATTTTCCAACATACCTTCATGGTGCGTACGTGCAGAAAACTTGCACAGTTGCATGCGTTTCTCGTCCACATATTCTTGATTCGTTTCATCACTCTCCTTCTCACATTCACAAGCTACATATGATCGAGCTTCTCAGGGTCACATTCGTCGTCGGTGCCTGCTTTGCTGCGGTGCCTTTCTACAGACAGATGAGAGCAATGCAAGGTAACTCGGAATCAGATATACCACTTGACACACTTGTCTATCATGTGGATCTTTAGGGCGCACCTTGATTACGAATTCTCTCTGCGTGTAATAAAATCGATCAAATAGATAAGGCAGAGGAGACCGCAGAGGCAGCAATCGAGGTGGTCGACAGGGTGGCGGAGGCGGCTGAGAAAATCGCCGAAGATGTCTCCGAAGCGTTTCCCGAGAATCAAACCATAAAGAAGGCAGCATCCAGGATCAAGGCCGTCGCTGATGAGATCGAGGAGGACGCGGACAAGGCCGAGGCCTTACTTCGTAAGGTTAGGACTGCCTACTAATTTTACTTCCTGTTAGAGCATGTCTAACAGATCCCTTATTTTTCTACCCCTTAAAACACGAGTAGAGGGCCCTGTATTCACTTTTCGCTGGCTAAAAACTCGTCTGAGCTAGCAGACCCCGTATTCCCACCCCGTAAAACAGAATCCAACGGAATATTCTGTTTTCAGCGGCGGCGCGCGGGTGGCTATGGCGGCGGCGTGGGGAAAACGGTTGGGATTTCCGAAATGTCCGCGCGCCATAGTGAAATGGGATGAGGGGTTGGCCCTGTATTCAGCCTCCCGCCCCTTACAAGTAAGGGGCGAAGAGCCGCCCCGTAGCCAAAACTGTAAAAAATCGATGCGGGGGCTTGTTTTACAGGGTCTGCTAGACGGCCGGGTAGCGCCCAACCCCTTATTTTAGTGGTTATTATACGGGGTTGCCCCTTTTACGGGGTCTGTTAGACCTGCTCTTAGAGCAGCTGTTTCTCGCAAAAAAAAAAAGAGCAGCTGTTGATGTAAGTGTTGCTTAACTAGCTCATGGTGCAGCGGTGCAATAGCTGGTAGTTGGTAATTATCGGAGAAAAATGCATGCATGTTAAAGACCTCTTTTTATTCAAAAAGGACTTCCTACGATTGTCACTTGTCAGGAATTTTTCTGTGTAGGTCGTTGATTCACAGGACTAAAATCATTTGGAGTTCCTGTTAAGGATTCTTTTACGCACTATTTGGGAGAGGAATTTTGTTCTTCCAGTCAAACCTCGTGCAATAATATTTTTTATTTTCTTTTATGTTTCACTCCTTGATGCTGCTTCATGTAGTTTTCCAATGCTATAGTCTTCAGGAATATACAGTACGTCTAAACTCCATGCTTTTCATATTCCTATACTAGTATATTCTCTAAATATTGCAAATAAAAGAGGCCACAATATAAGTAGTGTACTTGCGTAGGACACGTGCAAATGTTGAAAGAAACGAACGCACCTAATAAGACTAAAGCAAAACTGTTCTGTACTGAGTAATCAGTGCAAGTACACATGAGGTGATTTACTGTGTGAATATGTTTTGATATGGGAGCATCGTTCCGGCTTCTGCATCAATAGATGCACACAGCCATTTATATCCTACATACATTAAACTAGTTTATTTTCTTTCCTGGTTCAACGCAGCTTGATCAGATAGAGGAAGAGGTGGACCAAGTAGTGGATTCTTTTGCGAAGAAGAAATCGGAGAGAAAGAACCCATGAAGAGGAGACAAACGGGATGACAGAAGAAAAGTAACACTTACTGGTAGTAGGTGTTAACAAAGTACAGAGGGAAAATTCATGATTCATTGCCATTATCTCGATCATTGTTTATTTGCAGTCTGAATCCATTCATCCGGAAAAGATAGGTAAAATCACTTTGAATTGTTCCGGCAAACATAATTTACTTCAACTATTTTTATGCAAAGGAAATGGCAAACTGGTAATGCCCGATCTTGTTTCAGAAATTGTTGTGCTGAATGATGTTCCTGCATCCCTCCATGTCTGTTGCAGAACATTAGTAAGGGCATCCCAGCGGCGCGATCCAAACGGATCGAGGCGGTCTATTTTAGTCCACTCGGATAAGAGGACACGAAAAACGTGTTTTAGTCCGCTCGGATAGGAGGACATAAAAAATGTGACTCAGCGGCCCGACGCAAATGGACCGATCCATTCTAGGCCCAAATTTGGAATATGAATACATCTGCGCGGACAACGTGTGTCCTCCCACGTTAAGCTCGGGTCCGCCTAGCAGTGACCAAATGGCCGCTTCGTCTTATGTGTTGCATAATTGGTGGTGGATTGCGGTCGGGGTTGGTCTTCACTTGGAGACTGTTGAATATAAATATAGTGTCTAGCCGCTTTTCATCAGATCAGTCTTTTGAAAAACTTAGCTAGTGTATCAATCATATATAGTATCAGAGCCAAGAGGTTTTAAGTTCAAGACCTTGCTCACGCAGTATTAAAAAAAAGATTCTACGGCCTGTCCACCGAACCCACGCTAAGGACTAAATAGGCTAGACGTGAGGGGAAGTGTTGAATATAAATATAGTGTCCTAGCCTCTTTACATCATATTGTTCTTTTAAAAAACTTCGCTAGAGCATCAATCCTATAGAGACCAGTGTTGGCACTGACGACAGACGCATGCTCATCCTTTTGAAGGCATGCGGCCTCGCCTTCCACTGCACACCCGTGCCATTGCCACATCTAGAGAGTTTTGCTCCCCATAACACAAGCAACAACACCGTGCGATGGGCACATCCTGGCCACGGAGGATGGCTGCAACGACCACGAGGTGGGGGTACTCACACCGAGTGGAACATGCGTTGCGTCTCAGTATCTGTGGGAGACGAGGATGATAGTGTCGTGGTCTGACGTGAACCTTCCCGCAGGCTAGCACCTGAACAGAGGGTGCCGGTGCCACGAGAAGGACAAGCGCGGCACGATGAGATCCGCCGCCAGCGGTCCCTCCTCCCGCCCGATATGCGGAACGACTCTGCGTTCACCCCGAACTTGTACACCCGGGACATGTTCGGGTCTTGGGAGTTTGACCCGCACGCGGTGCCGCGCCGTGTGCCTAGGCGATGCCGAGGACGGCGGTGGCAAGGACATGGAGCCGCTGAGCAGTAGCGATGACATCCTTGGCGATGGTCCGCACGAAGACACGCTGGACTACCTCGCCCTCCTCGCGTATCAGCAGGAGGCGGGGGCGACCATGAAACGGGAGGGTGAACTCCTCATCCAGCCACCCGAGGTGAACTACGAGGAGGCCCTCAAGTTGGCCATCACGCAAATCAAGCTGGAGGACCTGACCAAGTGGGAGGGCCTCGCCGTACAATTAGGTGAATTCTCTTGGCGTAGGGAAGACCTACCACGCCTCTGGTGACCCATCGTGCCAGCTGGCGCCCGTGCCTGCGCCAACACTGCCGCTAAGCTCCAGCGCCAACGACAGCACCTGCAACACCAATCTAGCCATGACCGTGGGAGCCATGGTCAATGAGGATTAGGAAGCAATGGCTCAAACCCTATATAGCTAGGGTTTATTTTATTTATATTTATGTTTTTTTACTTTATTTTACCTATGTAAATTAAGTTTTAAATCTATCAAAATATTATTAAAAAATATGCCTGACCGCAGGATACATCTCGATCCAAAAGGACCAAAGAAAGATGCTCTCTCATTTTCGCCCGCGGACCAACTCAAACGGACCGAAATAAATATATTTTGTGTTCGAAATAGTTACACTAGTACCTTTTTGTCTAGAAACCTGCTCAGCCTCAATGAGCGAGGCGGGGCAAGGGAACCCGCCAGCACGTGTTCGGTGTGGTCACTGGTCAGGGCAAGTCGATCTCGCGCTTCCTGTCTGATCTCTCTGGCCTCTCGCTGTTCGGATCATGGCCTCATTCCCGGATCCGCCTTCAGGTCAAGCTCAACAGGCGTAGGACAGCCTGGGATCTGGTGATCGGTACAAAGAGCCAGGGTAGCTACTGTTGCTACTGGCCTACTGCTATACGCTAGCAAGGAGCAATTGTGTCTAATTCAGATAAGAGATTTCGATAAGATATTCGTCGTCTTTTTGACAATACATATTTCCATAGTACGATGCCCATGAACATGAAATGTTGATGGCAGCATTATCCTGTCTGGCTGGGCCGTGGCCTCACCGAGGCCTGAAGTGAAATGACTGAAATGCTCCTATTCCTGAGAACATGCTCATATATACTGATATGATGCAGTACACAATGTCGAGTTATCTTCAGATAATAATCAAGCGATACCATGCAGATTTACAGGTTCTATTCCTTAAAAACTAGAGATGGAACCATAACAAACTGCAATATGCCTTGTAGCTTTGCTTTTACCTTTGTAGCTTGGCTACGTGCTTGTACTACCCTGTCTTCTGACGGTTTTCTCTTGTATAGTATACAAAGACACATGTTTTGGCGTGTGTTAGAGAAAAAGAAACTGCAATTTGCAAAAATTCTAGAAACATATATATCTTGCACAGAGGGTAGCATAAAAATTAAGAAAACTAGCAAACTTAGGACATGGTAATACAGAGAAGCAGCGAGTATGTACACAGCGTCTCCGATTGGACAAATATCGAAATATGAATCAACGATTATGCACACAATACTAGAGCGTTCTAGAGAACAGCAGTACTGTGCACAACAGGTCTCGCGGTCAACGATATGAATCACTCGATAAAATGTTGAATCACTGCTTGAATCCGGCTGTTCGCCACTGCTGAATGTGAAACTGGTCTGAGCTGCTCACACTCTAAAATCAGCCGGCCTAGCTAGCTTGTTGATTAACTACACGAGTAGAAACTATTTGCAGAAGGTAAAATATGCACAAAGCAGACGTAATTAAGAGCATCTCCAGCCGCGTCCCCTAAAGCGTCCCCAAATGGATTTGGGGCGCGCCGAACCAAAAAACCTTTCCAGCCGCCTCCCCCAAAGCCCATTTTTGTCCGGCGCGGCCTGATACGGTGTCCGGCGCCCCGAGCCCGTCCCCGTCCCACAGGGGACGCACCGGGCACGCCGGACACACCGAAAAGCGAGGCGGGCTCCCACATGTCGGCGACTATTTGCATAAACCGTTGGTTCGCGCCTCTTTTCTCGTCGCTCCTTCCTTCCCGCGCCTCCCACCCCACCGCCGCCGCTGGATTTCCTGGCCGTTTGGGCGTCTGATCTGTGCTGAGAGTCGGCACCGTTGTCGCGGCTGGGGCTCCCGCGGGTCGTGCCGCCGCCGCCGCTTCGCCAGCGCGTCCCAGAACGTGCCGTCAAATCCGCCCCACCTCTGCGCACAGAAGGTGCTCGACGACTTGCCAGGTAGGCGCGATTGGCCGCTGACATAGGCATCCCCAATGGGCCTGCCAAAGATAGTACCCGGGGTTTGTTGAAGGCCCACTACTCGAAGAATAAGAAGATTCGGGAACCCAAGATATTGTTAAGGAAAGCTAGAGTTGTAATAGGAAGCAGTATTTGTAATCTTGCGGGAGAAGTTAGAAACCTTCCCGGACTCTGTAACTTGTACAATACGAATCCCTCGGCTCCACCTCCTATATAAGGGGGAGTCGAGGGACAAAGAAAGCATCGAATCACTGTTTCTAAAACCCTAGTTTCATAATCGTCGAGTACTTTCGGCTGAAACCTTCGAGATCTACTTGCCCTCTACTTCCAACTAAACCCTAGTCTACAATCCGTAGGCATTGATAAGTTAATCCCTTGTCAATTGGTGCCGTCTGTGGGAATTAGAGGCGTCAAGGATCCGATCTCGATGGCACGTTCAAGATCGTCGACTTCGTCAACCGCAAACAACGCAATGGATCGAGGTAAACAGATCATAACTGGTCTTGTCGATTTTGTTCCTCACCCGCCCTCCCGTTTGGATGCATATGCATATCTGGAGGAGCCTATGGAGATGACGTTCGGAAGGTTTCACTTTCGCGTCGAGAAAGAAGGATCGTATCGTGTCGAAATTCCGATTTCATCGGGATCGTCGGCGGTCGATTCCGATTTTTCAAGCTATACATCGTCAACCGAATCAGGAGAGGAAGAAACTTCGTCGTCACGCTTCATCAGCACTAGGGCAAGAGAAAAACTCGCCAAGATCTTCAGCGACATATCGTTTGAGTCATCTGCGGACTCTTATATAAGCGATGGCTCAAGCAGTGTCGACAGCTACAACTTTATCGACAAATCTACCACAGTGGGCAAGGTCTTCGCCAATCTTAATGATGGTGTCACCAAACCCAACATAGATCTGGATACAAAATATCATCAGATTTATGTTATCGGAGAACCAAGCCGTGACCAGGAGGAAACATCTGAGGCTTTCGACGATTTGGGAAACCCATACGTCGATCCCTCTAATCTGCGACAAGGTATAGGCAGTAAATACGTCGGACCTGAGCCTCGCGATAGAGTCCAGCTCCCGCAGGCCGCATGGGATAGAGCCGCAAGAGCTATGGATGGCTCAGAAACAATGGCTACAACAGCCACGCCAGCGAGTTGCAAGCATATCAATATAGGCTCGCACGAGCTGCAAGGGAATTGCAAAAACGGACGGATGCTCTAAATAGAAGAAAGGAGGCAGCCTCGCTTCAAGCGGGCGAAGAGCGGAGTTAAGTCGACAATCACGGAACTTCGGGAGATAGCCACGGAGAAGCTCGGAACGGAGCAAGGTCAAGATTGCAACATATACCCGAAGGAGAAAGAGAGTACACGGTTCAAAACCTCGACATGTCTTTTATGTCGATAGACACAAGAGGAAATATTATCCCCAAAACACCAGAAGCTGGGTATATGGCGACACAAGCCTTTATCCTTGCGGCTAGGCCACCTCCAGTAGACCCAAGAGAAGCACTATACAATATGGCAGTGGCAGGAGCCGAAGCCATGGGAACGGCGTTTGCATCAACACCGCCAGAGGGAGCAGCAAGGCAAAATAGTCCACGACCTGCGGCGGCCAGCAGCGGCAAGCGTCGAAGGAACAAGTGGAGCAAGAGACACGGCAGCACAAGCAAGGGTGGACAGAAGCACGGCAAAGCGAAGGGAACATCGGCATTCCCCGAATTAAGCGACGAGGATATGTGCGGTTTGCGCGTGCTTCACAAGGAGAGTACGAAAAACTCGAGTCCCTTCGGGATTTAAGTTGCCCGATAACTTCAAGAAATTCGACGGCTGCAAGATCCGGAGGATGGCTAGTTGATTACCTCGAGACGGTGAAGCTAGCTCGGAGGAACCGGGGCAACAGCTATGCAAAGCATCCAAGTGCATTTAAGTGGAGCCGCACGATCTTGGATCAAAAAGCTTCCTCCCGGGTCTATCGACAGTTGGGATAGCTTCGAGGACATATTCGTCAAGAATTTCAGATCCACCTGCAAGAAACCCGCATCTCTAGAGGAATTACGGGCGTGTCGACAGAAGCTCGACGAGCCAATGAGAAAATATATCCAAAGGTGGAACATCATCAAAAACTCGGCGAGAAAATATATCCGACGAGAGAGCAATAGATGCGTTTGTCGCGAGGATCGGGCGTGGAGATTTTGTCGAGGATTTGGGAAGGACCAATCCAAAAACGGTGTCCGCATTAATGGAAATAGCAAACGAGATGGGCGGATGGAGAAGATGCTGTCCACAACAAACGGCATAGGTCACCGGAGGAAGACCGCGGTCGAAATTATCAACCAAGGCGACGATTTCCTCGACAGTACTCGAGTTATGATGCTCCAGGACAAATCTCGGCCGGTTTCCGAGCAAGTGCAGGAGGAAACAACAGAGATGATTACCAGAGAAGTAATGAGCAACGAGGCGACAATAGAGACGAATCTCGAAACAATAGGCAAAACAGCGGGCCAAGGTTCCAGAGGCTTTTCGTGTCTCCCGAAGAAATGATGAACGGGCCGTGTCAAATGCACTTTTTCCTCGACAGCAACGGAAAAAGACAGTCGGGACATCTGAAGAAGGATTGTCGCAATTTCCAAGCAATGCTAAGATATGCGGGGGCATGCTAATGCACGAGGCAGCGCAAAGAAATCCTCGGGAACCCGAAGTGAGGTTCACTTGCCACCTCCTCCCGCGATTACGGACGACAATCGACATCGGCTCGGAATAGCGGCGGCACTGCACCACCACCTTACGTCGATCCTAATTCTAACGGAGCAGTCTCGATGATTCGGAAGGGAAGGCCATCCAATAGAACTCGAGAAAGTAATCTCGCGGCGGTGTTCATGGCGAGAGAAAATGCCTCCACCAACGAGTCGAGTACCTTAATTGGTCGGGGGAAGATATTGGTTTCACTATAGCGGATCATCCACAACAAGTTCCTCGACCGGGGCGGTCGAGCACTCATACTACCAGCGGTCATCGCGAGGATTTGACGTATCTCGCGTGTTTATAGATGGCGGCGAGCAGCTTAAACCTTATGTATGCGGATACATTAAGGAAGATGAACATATCCCTAGCAAACTTGAAGCCAACGAGACACGAGATTTCACGGTATCACACCGGAAGAAGCCAAGCTATCCGCTGGGGAAGATTAATCTCGACGTTCAGTTTGGGACCCGAGAAAATTACAGAATCGAGAAGTTGGAGTTTGAAGTTGTAGATTTCCCGTCACAATACCACGCTCTGTTGGGACGACCAGCATACGCTAGATTTATGGCGGTACCACATTATACGTACCTGTTATGGAGGATGCCTGGACCTAAAGGACCAATCACAGTTAAAGGAAGCTTCGCCCTAGCCGATAAATGTGATAACGATTTTCATCGAATATCAGAAACTTTCGGGATGCAAGCTGAGTATTTGGCGTCAAGGCTCATGACTGACTACAACGTACTGCCCGACGTTGGAAGGCCAAATAAAGAATCAACTTTCAACACTGAGAAAAATTCTAAGGAGGTCCAGATTCACCCGACGGATCCAAAAAAAGACGACATCCATCGCAAACGACATGGACCTCGCATAGGAAAGCGCGCTCGTCGAGTTCCTCCGTGAGAACTGGAAAATCTTCGCATGGTGTCCAGGCTGACATGCCGGGAGTACCCGGGTAACTTGCCGAGCACCACCTAAACTTGGATCCACTAGCAAGGCCAATCAAACAACCTCGCGACGTTTTCGGAACCAAATCGCAAGGCTATGCTATCAGAAATTGATCGGCGAGAGAAGCTGGTTTTATCAAAGAGCTGCATACAGAAGCCACATGGGTGGCAAACCCAGTGTTGGTGCCAAAGAAAAACACTAAAGTCCTTCGCATGTACGTCGATTTTACGTGTCTCAATAAACATTGTCCAAAGGATCACTTTCCCCTCCCGAGGATCGACCAAATTATCGACTCCACGGCAGGATGTGAACGTCTTTCCTTCCTGGACGCATATTCTGGTTATAACCAGATTAGATTAAAAGAAGAAGATGAAGTAAAAAACAGCGTTCATCACACCTTACAGCGTGTTTTGCTACAGAACAATGCCTTTTGGTTTGAAAAACGCGGAAGCAACATATCAGAGGATGATGCAGAAGTGTTTGGCAACACAGATTGGAAAAAATGTGCAAGTATACATCGATGATGTAGTCATAACGTCAAAAAAGGGGACGACGCTGATCGAAGATCTCAAGGGAACTTTTGACAACCTCGACAAATTCTGCCTCAAGTTGAACCCGACGAAGTGCTCCTTCGGCGCCCCAGCAGGAGAACTTGTTGGGTTCCTAGTTTCAGCAAGAGGGATTGAAGCAAATCCCGACAAAATACAAGCCATCGTAACAATGAGGAAGCCAACCAAGTTGAAAGAAATACAGCAATTAACTGGGCGAGTCGCGGCTTTGAGCAGATTCGTCGCCGGTGCTGGGAGAAAAAGCACTACCGTTCTACGCCTTAATAAAGCAAGGGGAGAAATTCCGGTGGAACGAAGAAGCCGATAGAGCTTTCGAGGATCCGAAACGCACAATCTCGACACCACCGAGTCTTGGTGGCGCCGAAGGAAAAGGAACCTCTCTGCTGTACATCGCAGCCACACCCCAGGTGGTTAACACGGTGCTAGTTGTCGAAAGAGAAGAAGAAGGAAAACTCCATGGAGTGCAAAGGCCGGTATATTTCATTAGTGAAGTTTTATCGCCCTCCAAACAGCGGTACCCGCAGTACCAGAAACTTGCATATGGAGTGATTACAATGGCAAGAAAGTTGCGCCACTATTTTTCGGCACACCCGATAATAGTAGTCAATGAAGCACCTCTCTCAAATATACTAAACAATCCAGAAGCTACAGGGCGTGTCTCCCTTTGGGGAATAGAACTTTCCCCTCGGGACATCACGTATGAAAAAAGAAAGGCAATCAAGTCGCAAGTTTTGCCAGATTTCATCGCAAAGTGGATGGAGCTGCAAAACACGGGACCCCCAGATTTATCGAGAACTTGGACTATGAACTTTGACGGATCCAAGAGAGTAGAAGGAGCTGGCGCAGGAGTGATACTCATATCACCTGAAGGCGACAAGTTGAAATATGTCCTACGGATGACGTTCCCAAATGCATCCAACAATGAAGCAGAATACGAAGCCCTCATACACGGGATGAAGATGGCGAAAGCTTGCGGCGCAACTCGACTTAAAATCTTTGGCGACTCACAATTGGTGGCTCAGCAAGTTATGAACCAATGTGATGCGATCAATGATAGCATGATAGCATACAAGGAGGTGTACAATGAGCTTGAGAAGGCTGTTTGATGGATGCGAGGTAAATCACATCAGTAGATTGAGCAATGATGAAGCCGACGTTCTCGCAAACATCGGGTCGTAGTGCCTTCCAATCCCGCCAGGCGTATTTTGGGAAGAAATAGCGGAGAGATCAACAAAGCCGAAGAAGATGCAGAAAAAAGCAAAGGAAGAAAAAACTTCGGCATCTCTCAAAGAAGCCGTGGAGGACGAAGAGGACCAAGAGCTTGTGATGATGGTAGAAGTTCCTTGGATGCAAGCGTACATATCATATATCCTCAGGAAGGAAATACCCGACGATCCAGTTGCAGCAAGGCGAATTATTCGACGATCCAAAGCTTTCACAGGTGGTCAAAGGGGAGTTATATAAGCGAAGTATTTCAGGCGTCTTGCAAAGGTGCGTCACACCCGAAGAAGGAAGAATAATCCTAAAGGATGTGCATGAAGGAATATGTGGTCACCACGCAAGCAGTCGAGCTATTGCAGCCAAGGTTTTTCGGGCAGGATTTTACTGGTTGACAGCAATCGAGGATGCCAAAGAGATAGTACGGACTTGCGACGCGTGCCAGAGATTTGCCGCAAAACCTCACTCTCCGGCGGCAGAACTGATGCCAATACCATTGTCATGGCCCTTTGCCCAATGGGGACTCGACATGGTAGGCAAGTTGCACAAAGCCTCGCCAGGAGGATATGAGTACCTGTTGGTTGTTGTCGACAAATTCACCAAGTGGGTAGAAGCGAAGCCAATAAATTCACCCAGATGCAGCATCGGCAATAAAGTTTGTGAAAGGCCTCGTTTTTCGGTTCGGAGTGCCTCATAGCATTGTCACAGACAACGGCACTAACTTTACAGCTAAGGAGTTCAAGGCATACTGCGCAGAAGTAGGCATTAAATTGCACTTTGCGTTAGTAGGACACCCACAAACCAATGGCCAAGTAGAAAAAGCCAATGGTATCATCTGCAACGGCATCAAAAAACGTCTGCTAGGACCGCTTGAAAAGGCTCGACATACCTGGCCAGAAGAATTGCCAAGTGTTTTGTGGAGCATCCGCACAACACCAAATACGGCGACACAAGAAACTCCATTCTTTCTCGTCCACGGAGCCGAAGCAGTATTACCAATTGAAATAGAGCACGATTCTCCAAGAGTAACAGAGTATGACGAGGAAACATCACGAAAAGCTCGGGAGGATGATATGGATGCACTCGATGAAGCTCGAGATGAAGTACTGTCACGAGTTACCAAGTACCAGCAAGATCTGAAGAATTACCACAGTCGACGATTGCGGCCCAGATCTTTCCAGGTCGGCGATTTGGTCTTACGGCTCAACCAGCAAAGTACTGAGAAGCTCGAGTCACCATGGTTGGGACCTTACGTCGTCACGGAGGTCATCGACGGAGGAGCGTACGGGATCAAGGACAAGAAGACAGGGGTTCCCGAGAAAAACCCCCGGAACGTGGCACAGCTCAGGCGGTTCTACGCCTAGAGTCGAAATATAGTCCTCCTTTGTAAAAATACAATGTACTGAAATGCCCGCGACTTTTCAGACGCACTCTTTTCCTTTTCGGGGCACCGAGTGGGGCCGGAAAGGTTTTTAATGAGGCGGGCTCGCGGTGCTGCAATATAATAAAGATAGTGAAGATATACTTCTTATTCTTCGACACGCTCGGGGGCTCAGTGCCTTTAAATTACAAAATATATACAATACAGATAAACCAGACTTACCAAAATACTTCGCCTTGGTACAAGAATACCTCGCCAAATAGAACATCGGAAGATAACAATTATAAATATAGTGTACTCGTCAAAATTCTATTGCTTTGGTCTAAAAACCTCGCAACAAAAATATAGAACGTCACAACCTAGACACTCGGGGGCTCGTGTCCATTGACAGCAAAATATATATATTTCCTCGCAATAAGAGAAAAATCTTCGGGATAACAAAACAATATAAGCTCCAGCCAAAGGCTCGGGGGCTTGACGATCAAGAATAGAAATAATACATATTTACAGAGCTGACAGCTTTACAATATTAATCATGTCTACAAAGACATATCAATGGTGAACCTACATCAAGAATAAGGAAAAAAATCCTCAATGGATACCTAGCACATGGTCTATGGTCGTTCGTTCATTTGACGGACGAGTACTATGCTCGGCATAGCTACCCTTCACAAAGAACTCAGCGTCCATCCGAAGAAGTTCATCCATCATATCTTCGGCTACGAGAGTCACCGGATCATCAATTTTGCCCACGTTTCTCTTTTTCTTCGACATTTTAGCCGGGCACGTGGGAACAATTTGATTCATGGGCAATTTTGGATAGCAAATCTTTATCATCATCATAGCAAACCTTGCGCCAGCGAAGAGTTGAGCCCGCACAAAGCCATGGATTCGAGGAGCATCTCGAAATTTTTCCATTAATGCAGGAAGAGTTTCTGGCATCTTGTTGCGAGGGAACATGGTTCCATAAACTAAAAATAAAGTCTTCGTACAGAAGTCAAGGAAGTCACGGACCTGAGCCGCGCGGTCTTGGAATCTGACAATTTGGCGGGTACGCTCAGGAGTGACCCAAAAGTTAGAACCATGTTGTGCAGCCAGTCTGAGCAAAACATTGGCTCGAGCTTCAACACGTTGATCTTCGGCAGCAGTATCCAAAAATGAGCCTGGTACAGCAAATAAACTGTCAAGGAAGGAAGAATAGCGACAACAACATCCAGCATGATTATGAACAGGAAACATACCTGTCATGTCCAGGCTGGCGTCAGTCATTAGCTGAAGCATATAATTTTCTCGAGAGGAAGCTTCGGTAGCCTCAGCAACAGCAGCATCCTTTGCAGCAATGGCTTCTTTTGCCCGTTGAAGAGCGATATTCTCCCTTTCAGATGCTTGTCGAGATTGTTCCATCATCGCAAGAGTTTGTTTCTTCATGGATTGAAGTTGTTGGCGCAGTTCTTGCAAATCTTGCGACAAATGATGTCTTGACGAACCTTCGATGAGGTTATCGTTGACTAGTGTTTTCTTCGAGAAGGAAGTATCGGCAGAATGAGGATTGGCAGAGTAGTTATCAAACACCAACTGGAAAAGAAAATTCCAATATCAAAGGATGGCACAAGACAGAATTCCATTGATCTTCAAGAAATTTACATGGATATTACGAGAGGAGTTCTTCAAAGGATTACTAAGATAATTATCGCCAAAGCTAATATGGCGACAATAGCTAAAGAAACAGAGAAAATAAAAAGAAGGGGCATTCAACTAGACCTCCGGCTTTGATGAGCTAGGAGTTGAAGATGGCTTGATCCCGAGATAAGACAAGATTTTCTTCGTGTTGGGCTTTGCTGCCTTGATCAACGATCGCCATTTTGTTTGTTCTATCTGTTCTGTGTCGTCTACTTTCGCCCAATCGATAGTTTGTTGGCTATCAGCGACCAAGGCAACAGTGCTTTCCACAGCAATTTTCATGTTCTCCTGGCGCATCTTCAGTCCAAGATCTTCTGGTGGATTGAAGTCCTTGGCAAGAGCAAGGAAAGTCTTGGGTTCCGTTTTCTTCGGGAAGGAAAAAGGGAACAGCCGTGACAATCCTGCGTCAGCTTGTTCAATGCCCTCGCGAGCTTCGGTTCCATGAAATTCAAGGACAGCGAGCGCATCAAGAAGAGGATCGTTATCAGGATCTTCAAGCTCGAATTCTTGGTTTGTTTTACCTGTCGCAAAAATATATGTTGGTCGACAGTAAGTAAAGTAAAAAATATAAAAAAAGAAGGAGCAGGTCTAAGAAAAAATAGAATGGATCGACAAAATTACCGACAAAGCGCCGGTTCTGCGCGATCAAGCGCTTGATGATCGCCTTTTCACGAGTAGCCTGCGCAGCTTTGTGCTTGTTCAAACCAGTTTCGGCATCATCAAGTCTTTTTTGAAGATCTTTGACACCAGCAGCTTCTGCCTTGGCTTTATCAGCCTCCGCTTTAGCACTACTAGCATCAAGTTCAGCCTTGTTGCGAGCCGCTTCACTTTGTTCTAACTTCTGAGTAAGCGTGTCGACAAGCTTGTTGGCTTCTGCAAGTTTTTCTGCCAAAATAGTCAAGGATTGTCAAAATTGCAACAAAACAAGAGCAAGAAGTTATAAACAAGAACCATCAAAGAATTATTACCTTCAGTCTGGCTGGCATACTCACGGTACCCAATGAATTGGGCACCGATGCGAATAAGGTCTTTGATCATAGGCTGTCAAAGAAGAATAAAGAAAGAAAACGTCGGTATGGGAAAAATATGATGGCATAAAAAAGCAAACAGAGGAAATATAGACAGTGAGAAGAAAAATAAGAACTTACATCATCCAAGAGAGGGTTAGAGGAGCTACTCAATTGGAGGGTAGGCTCCGGGATTGTTTCAATCCTTGCCCTTTTCGGTGAAGGGACAAGGGGGCTTGAAGGAGGAGTAGGAGCGCCGACGTTTTGTTGAGGAGGCGAGGATTCTTCTCCTTCAACTGGCGTATCCGAAACAACTAGAGTATGTGACGTACTCGTTCGAGCAGCCACATCAAAAGCTGGTACTTCTCCCTCATCATCACTGCGATTAAATGTTGGCAGCATAAAAAGCAAGATAGAAAAAATCTTCGAGTACAAAAAAAAAAAGTGACTTACGAACTGATGAGGGCCTCGAGGTATGGATCATAAGTTGCCTTCTGACGTGAAGGAGCAACTTCTTCGGCTTTGGAGGTGCCGGAATCTTCGACATCATTCCTCTTCCTTTTGTTCTTGGGAGAAACAGCAGGAGGAGGAGATTGTGCCGATGCGAGTGCCTTCGAGGCAGCTTCCTTTTCAGAAGATCCCGCAGATTTGTGAGAATCTGCGGGTTCATTCACAAAAGAGGGGGCATCTTGGTTGTCGTCGGTGACAACGGCCCTTTCCTCGACTTCTCCACCTTCAGGAAGAGGAGGGAGCGAGACAAGATTTGGATGGTTCTGTACAACAACAGGGGAAGATGTCAAAAAAGGAGTTACAAAAGATAGCGAGGCAATAACAAATCAATCGACAAAGTTTACCTTGGGAAGCGCATTGGTGGCGATGTACGGCTTTACACGACAAGAAGAAGGGACAGGATCTTTTTTGCTGAGAGAAGAGATTTTCCGGACAAGTTTCTCTAAGTCCTTGACCTCCAAATCTGCTGACAGCCGATCTGTGTCCTTGTCGCCAGCATACTTCCAAAGAGGGTATTTGCGAGCCTGAAGAGGCTGCACTCTAGTTCTAAGAAAGTATGTTGTGATTTGGATACCTGACAACTCTTTCCCGCGAGTATTTTGCAACTCACGGATGCGAGTCATCAAGGCCTCTGTCGATGTTTTTTCTTCCTCGGTAGCCTCTCGCATCCCGGGAGCGGCGGCGAAGGATTTTCTCGGCACCATCGAAAGGAGGGATGTTGTCTTCAGCACATCCATGGTTTTCCTCCCGAATGTACAACCATTTCTTGCGCCACCCTTGAAGTGAGTCGGGGAGTTTGACGTCGAAGTAATCGACCGTGGGGCGAACGGAAATAACAACGCCGCCTATATTATAGGCGACATTGGGAGAGCCATTGCGGCGACAAAAGAAAATGCGCTTCCATAGCGCCCAGTTAGGCTGGACGCCAAGGAAGGCCTCACAGAGGGTGATGAAAATGGAGATATGGAGGATAGAATTTGGCGTGAGATGGTGAAGTTGAAGGCCATAAACAAAAAGCAATCCGCGGAGAAAAGGATGAATGGGGGCGGAAAGACCGCGGATGAGATGGTCAATGAAACTTACCCGATACCCCATTGGAGGGCTTGGGTAGCTTTCTTCACTAGGGAAGCACAGCGCTTTAGGCTTCTTGTTAATCCCTAGCTTCTTCAGAAGATTGATGTCCTGGGTAGAAATCTTGGACCTTTCCCACTCCGCGCTTCCCAGATCTGCGGCAGCCATTGACGATTCAGGCGTACTGTGCTTGGTCAGCCGACGAGGTGGCATCAACAATGGCGCAGGAAGGCAGCTTGGAGAAGATGAGTTTCGGAAGCTGTGGGGCGCAGGAGGAGGTTTTGCAGAGGAGAGCAGGAGAACGGCGCGAGCGGAAGTGCTCAAGGAAGAAGAAGGAGATCCTATATAGAGGTGCGGCGAAGCGGCGGACCGTTGGATGGAAAAAGTGTGCGGCAGATGATAACCACGTGGAAACAAGGGTAAAAAAGTATTTTAACACTGGAGAAGTTATGATACGTGCGCCAGGAAAAGCGGAGGACGTGTGTCCCCCACTTACACGACGTGTCAAGATAATGGATACTTTGGGCCCGCAAGGCAGTGGGAGAAAACCTCTCGCGATTTTCGGACTCGCAATCGTGGCTATCGTCAGCAATAACGTCACCTTGGCAGAGAGAAAAATTCGACTCAATAGCTGCATAAAAAGGCGACATGCACAAGTATTGGAGAGCCTTTGAGCAAATACAAGTTTTTGGTCAAATGCTCGGGGGCTACTTTGAAAAAATGAAAAGATCAAGAAAGACAAAATAGAAATGGCGTGAGCCTATGACCAAATACAAATATTTGTTCATAACCTCGGGGGCTACTCCCATCGGGAGCGCTGTTCGCGCACCCGAGAAATTATAAAACTTCGGGAGAGAAAGAAAATATAGCGGCATAAGGCGTGGAGCCTACAACCAAGCACAAGTCCTTGGCTGTAGCCTCGGGGGCTACTCCCATCGGGAACGCCGTTCGCGTGCCCGATGAAATTGTAAGAAAAGAAAAGAAAGAATGATAAGAAGAAAGATAGAAGAGCAAGAGAGTATATTTCGAGTTATAAATAACTCTGCATATACTCCCATCGGGAGAGCAATATAAGTCATCTTTGACTCAACAAAATGTGCCATTCCAACAGCCGAATAAGCACTCGACAATATATTCTCAGAACGCCAAAGTTGTGATCAATTTCTCGAATGCCGCAAAACTTTGCGAAGGTAAGACCCCGGATCCATTCCGTGAGGCGTGGCGCCGTCTCCGACGTCGGTTTGCTACTTTTATCCGTATCAACGGATACGAAGAAAAATCCTAACGGACGCGTTAGGTACCCGATAAATATGATCGGGACTCGACGGAATGGTAAGACCTTAAGCGGCACTCGTCGAAGTTTACACCGATATCCCGAAATCATGTCCAGGGACGTGATTTTTAAGTAGGTTTTTGCGGATTGCCACTAGAGCGAGTTAACTAGTACCTCGATCCGTCAGATGAACTAGCCCCAACTACCATTATCCCTGTACAATATAGAAATTTATGTGAAGAAATATAGAAAAGTTTTAAGTTGTCAGGTAAAAATAAACAGTGGAGATTTTCCCTGATTCTATGATTCAAGCAAAATCTCGGGGGCTACTGACATAGGCATCCCCAATGGGCCTGCCAAAGATAGTACCCTGGGTTTGTTGAAGGCCCACTACTCGAAGAATAAGAAGATTCGGGAACCCAAGATATTGTTAAGGAAAGCTAGAGTTGTAATAGGAAGCAGTATTTGTAATCTTGCGGGAGAAGTTAGAAACCTTCCCGGACTCTGTAACTTGTACAATACGAATCCCTCGGCTCCACCTCCTATATAAGGGGGAGTCGAGGGACAAAGAAAGCATCGAATCACTGTTTCTAAAACCCTAGTTTCATAATCGTCGAGTACTTTCGGCTGAAACCTTCGAGATCTACTTGCCCTCTACTTCCAACTAAACCCTAGTCTATAATCCGTAGGCATTGATAAGTTAATCCCTTGTCAGCCGCTGTTTGTTGCGTCTGCTGCCTTGGCGCAATTTTAACCATTGATTTTGCTTTAGCCATGGACAGCGACGATGAGATGCTTGCCCTGCTGCTGGAGGACGAGCAAGCCTTCGATGACGACCTGCGGGGGCATTTGCTGATCATCGCGTCCCTCCAGGACATGGTTGACGCTGAGGCGGAGAAGAGGAAGAGGCCACGCCGCGGAGGATCAAGGCCGGGAAGAAGGAAGTAGAAGCCCCGGCAGAGGATGGAGGGGCATGCCATGCTGCACAACGACTACTTCGCCGATGATGCAACACATGCCGACAATTTTCGGCGCCGGTACAGGATGAGCAAGGGGCTGTTCATGAATATCCTCCACGGCGTTCGAGAGTTCGACCCCTACTTCAAGCTCAAGCTCGACGCCGTAGGCGTTGTCGGGTTCTCTTCCATTCGAAGTGCACCGCCGCCATGAGGATGCTTGCATACGGAGCACTCGCCGATACACATGACGACTACCTTCGCATGAGTGAGTCTACTGCCATTGAGTGCATGTACAAGTTTTGCTGAGCTGTGGTGGGAAAGTTTGGCAAATACTATTTGAGAGGGCCAACCGAGGAAGAGAGCTGCAAGGATCATGGCACAAAATGCTGCCGAGAGGATTCCTCGGAATGCTTGGAAGCATCGATTGCATGCACCGGGCATGGAAGAACTGCTTGTTTGCTTGGCAAGGTATATACAAAGGGCGTCATGGATATTGCGAGTGTGGTGCTTGAAGCCGTGGCAGATTATGACCTCGTGGATTTGGCATTCTTTCTTTGGCATGGCGGGATCACACAATGACATCAACGTGTTGCAGCAGTCTCCGGTGTTCAGCAGACTAGTGGAAGGGCATGCTTCACCATGCAACTATGAGATCAATGGCCACGAATATACCAAAGGCTATTATCTAGCCGATGGTATATATCCAAAATGGGTCACTTTTGTCAAAACAATCTCGAATCCATCGAGTCCGAAGAATTCCCACTTTGCTACGCGACGGGAGGCTTGCGGGAAGGATGTCGAGCGGGCATTTGGTGTGCTTCAAGCACAATTTGCCATTGTCCGGTACCCTGCTCTAAGCTGGTCTCACGACCAAATGTGGGAGGTGATGCAGGCTTGTGTGATCATGCACAACATGATCATCGAGAATGACCGCAAAAATCATGCTAGGTCACATGTTGGTCCCTATCAGTGTGAAGGCACTCTTGCGGAGGTTGATCATGAGTTGCCTGCAGATTTTGCTGATTTTCTCGCCATGCACCCAGAGATCCGTGACAAAAATGTTCATGAACAACTTCAAGCTGATCTCGTTGAGCATTTGTGGAGGATCAAAGGAAATGTCGTGGCACCTTGATCTAGCATCTAGCCATATTTATTATATTTGTTCACTTGTTTGTTGTAATTTAATTTGAAAACAATCATCGCAAACATTTTTATCCATATGCTATATTTGATAAATGGTTCTGTGTTAAAAACAAGTATTTTAAATGTATGGGGGCGACGTTTGGGGGACGCGGCTGGGGAGCGACGTCCCCGAAAGGAGGCACGAACTAAACGCGTCCCTCAAACGCTCAATCCGGCGCGGTTTGGGGGACGCTTTGGGGGACGCGGCTGGGATCTAACATCTCAATATATAGGAATGAAAGTACAAAAGAGCCTAAATTAGACCAGGGGGCAGGGCTGTTACTCAATCCAATGAAGTAGGATCTACTCACCGGCTCTCTTCCTCTCCCCCTCTGCTACAGTAACCGTAAGCGATTCTGAGAAGACTGGCCCGATCCCGAGCCCCTCCGGCGGCGATGCCGGCCGGAGGTGGCGGAGGTGAGGCGCCGGAGTAGTTAGCCTAGGTTAGGCATAGTTCCCGATGGTTTGCCGGTTAGGTTTGGAGCTGAAGCCTGGTTTCTCGGCCAGATCCAGTGCGAGCCGTGGCTGGTGGTGCTCCTCGCTGCTCCGGCGGTCGGAGCTCAGGGCGCCTCCACCTCGATGAGTCTCTGTAATAAGGCCTTCGTCGTCTCCATCAAGCTCCTCCTGTCGCCTCTTCTCCTGCTCCTGGCCGGCCTTGGTGGCGAGGGGGATTGGTTGAAGATGCCGGCAAGAGCTTGATTTGGAGGTGGCAGGGGCAGTTTGCCGGCCTGGTGATGTGGCGCGACATCAGTCGGCTGGTCGCCGGCAGCCTCCCTCCAGATCCATGGAGGATCTTGGACTGGAGCTTGTTGGCGGCGTTGCCCTTCGATAAGGCGCCTAGGAGTCTTCAGCAGGAGAGAAGGTTGTCTCCTTGCTTCCTTGGCCGGCCATGGTGGCGGGGGAGGCGTGCAAGGAGGTAAACTGCTTGGTTCCCTTCTGGCCTGGCCGGCCGTGGAGGTGAGGGGGGCGGAGGTGCTTTGCAGTTGTTCTTCTTCCTCTTGCTGCTGACGCTGTTCTCCTCGCCGACGACTCTTGTTCTCGCTGCAACAAGCCCCGTGGTGGTGGTTGAGTAGCGGGAGCCGATTGTTGCCGGCGGCGGTTTCGTTCAGGAGCTCCTCTCCGACGTGTTCTCCGCGCGTCGGACCAAACGGCAGTAAGGCTGTCGCTCCGATGCTGCTTGCTCTGCCAATGGTTTTTTCTGTGCTACGTCGCCAAGTGGCTAGTTCCCCGGCGGCGAAGTTGCAGTCTGTTGGCCGGAGCTTGATCTGGAGGAGGATGCTGGAGGGCTGGATTGCGTTTCTTAGTTTCCTCTAGGGTCCTCTTTGTTATTTTCTTGGACTTATCTGTAATTTGTCTCCAGATTATCAATAGTAGCTTGTGTCGGGTGTTCTCACCCGACGACCCTTGTTCAAAAAAAAAAAAAAAATCCAATGAAGTACAAAAGGTGTGCGGTTGCTTCGGGGAAGAAATATTATTGAAGTCAGTCGGTGATGTCGGATGCCAAGCTTCACGTTCTTCCTCTCCGATTTTCTATAGCCACGTCTATATAGATTTAGTCCATTCCCATAAACCTCCTCTCTGTTATTCCTTTTTAAGGCCCAAGCTGATACCAAACTAAAGGCAAAATGAAAAAAAAAAACTAGGAGAAGGAAAGGGAAGTAGGATTTGGCCCATCTATACTTCTTATAAAGCAAAACCCCACTAACTGTAATTAATGTTAGTCTATCTCTACATGCAAGCTGTCCATATCATCTATTCCGTTAGCCAATCAAATGTTCATGTCATCTCCACTAACATTCATTATTGATGTATTCTTGCATGCAAGCTATCTATGTCGCCATTTTTTGATTAAAATATCCACATAGCTAATTTATAGCCATCAAATATAAAAAATAATGTGAATTAAATTTAGCATCTCAACTATTTTGACCAATTGAATATTGCATATTTCTATAGACAATTCATATTACATATGTATTATACCATTTCATTTAGACAATATAATTTCTTAGAAGATTCCCGCTGCAACGCTCGGGGTATCATTCTAGTTCTATGAAGTGAAGGGGGGGGGGATAGTATTCTGTCCACTTGGAGAGAATGTAGAGAAAGGAAAAAAGGAGCGACTGCTCGAGGGCGCCTCCGCGCCAAGGGGTTGAAGGATTTGCAGTCATACACTAGGTTCTCGCCACACTGGAAGATGCATTTGTTTCTTGAACCACACCAAAATATGTGTCATTCATTTTACAATAGAAAGGATACATCAAGAATACGCCAAATGCAAAAGGAAAAGCAAAGCAAATAAGAAGTGCATAATAACCCTACAAGAAAGACTAAATAAGGCTTAGAGCCTAACTATCAAATGAGGGCGCACCAAGATGTCAAGTACAATACTAAAAGCAAGGCAGCAAAAACCAAAGAAGTACATGACACTACAAGAAAGAATAAAAAAAGCCCTAGAAGCCGCACTATAAAAGAAAGACCAATATGTGTTGTCAAGATTATGCTAAGTATAAAACCGAAAACAAATTAGTGAAAAGCCGTGACAGCTACAACGCTAAAAGGGATTAACCAAAAGAACAAAAGAATACAACATTTAAATAAAGGCCCCATCCCGGCATCTGGAGGCCTCACGTGTATTGAACTATACAGGATTGTCTTTCTTGGGCTTATGAGTATCTACACCAATGTCACAAATCAAGGAAAGAGTTGGTTATTCTCAAATTGGATTTTGAGAAGGCTTTTGACAAGGTGGAGCACAGCTTCATTATGCAGGTTCTGGAGCACAAGGGTTTTGGACATAAATGGTGTCAGTGGATAAGATTGATTCTTAATTCAGCTACTTCTGCAGTCCTTCTTAATGGAGTTCCTGGTTCTTTGTTTCACTGTAAAAGAGGAGTTAGGCAAGGGGACCCCCTTTCCCCTCTTCTCTTTGTGCTAGCTGCTGATTTCCTTCAGACTATTGTCAATAAGGCCATGAGAGATGGGTTTATATCTAGGCCTCTGCCTTTATCTTCTTCTTTGGATTTCCCAATCATTCAGTATGCTGATGACACTCTCCTTATCTTACCTGCTGATGAGGAACAATTGGTATTTCTGAAGGAGCTTTTGATTGCATTTGGCAATGCTACAGGACTGAAAGTCAATTATGGTAAATCAAATTTGATTCCCATCAATATTTCTGAGGAAAGGTTGCAGATTCTCATGCAGACCCTTCAATGTCAAAAAGGCTCTTTACCTTTCACATATCTTGGGCTGCCCTTAAGTACAACCAAGCCTGCAAAAGAGTTCTTTATGCCTCTCCTTCAGACTGCCCAGAGAAGGCTCTCTGCCTGCTCAATGTACCTCAGTTATGGTGATAAACTGAGATTGGTGAATTCTGTGTTATCCTCTCTGCCAACTTTTTATATGAGTACACTCAGATTATATCAATGGGTTATTAAGGAATTTGATAAATATAGAAGACATTGTCTTTGGAGAAGAAAGGATTTAGAGGAACATGGCCAACCTTTGGCTGCATGGGAAATGGTGTGTAAACCTAAGGCTCAAGGAGGGCTAGGGGTGGTGAATTTATCCTCTCAGAATAACTGCTTGCTTATGAAGCATTTGCATAAATTCTATAATAAAGAAAATCTGCCTTGGGTGAAGCTTCTGTGGGAAGTATACTATGCTAATGCATTGCCTCCATCTAGGTTCCGAGATATCTCCTTTTGGTGGAGAGATTTCCTAAAGAGTTTATCAGACTTTAAGAGTTTGGCTAAGTGCTCTGTTGGAGTAGGATCAACTGTGCTGCTCTGGTCAGATTCCTGGAATACTGTGCCTATGAATTTGCAACTTCCACATCTGTACTCCTTTACAGTTAATGATGGTATTTCAATCCATCAGGCAAAGAACTTGGAAAATATATCGAGCTCTTTCATCCGCCTTTGTCTACTGAGGCTTTTGACCAGTTTCAAACCCTTCAAGATATCTTGATTAATCTTCCTGATAGTCCAGATCCTGATTCTTGGGAGGTTTTTGGAAGTATTTCTAAGTTCAAAGTATCTAAGGCATATAAGCACTTCGTTGGTCAGCATTTGGTGTGTTCCGAGATCAAGAAGCTGCGGAAGACGTGTTGTCATTCTAAGCATAAGGTTTTCTTCTGGCTGTTATTGCAAGACAGGTTAAATACAAGACAACTGTTGCAAAGAAAGAATTTTTTCCTGCCAGACTATTCTTGTGCCATGTGTGGATCTTTACACTCAGAATCAAGAACTCATTTGTTCTTCACTTGCCCTTTTGCTCTCATGTGCTGGCGTTATATCTGCCCGGGATGGAATTTGCCTCAGCACTCAGGGCTGTCATCTTATCATTTAGAGGTTATTGGCTCTCTCTCTATTGCTCTTGGGAAGTCTTTTGCTTTGGACATCATTATCCTTGGCTGTTGGGCAATCTGGCGGACTAGAAATGATTTTCTCTTTAAGGATATTAACCCAAGTATATATAGATGCAAGAAGTTATTCAAGGAGGAGTTGGCTCTCCTGGTTTTCAAGGCAAAAAGGAAGTCTTATGCAGGGCTTGCAGACTGGGTGAACCTTTTTAGTTGAGATTGTTGTTTTTTTCAGACAGGTTTTCTTTTTATGTTTTCTTAGGTGCTCTTCTCTAGCACCTTTGTATTTGTTGTTTAGTTTTTTGTTGGACTCTTTTACAAAATAAATAAAAAAAAATACACAGTGGGGAAACCCACTGTTCATCCTCAAAAAAAAGAAAATCGAGATGCCATTGACATGTAAGTATTTTTCTTAGAGATATTAGAACTCTCATTTCTTTTTATTCAGTGGTACACATACTTGTTTTCCGCAACGTTTAACAACTTTCTAGACTAAATTCATTAAGCAACATGTGTCCTAATTACCTTTATTTGAATTGGACATGATATACTCCATATGTGCTTTATTTTTTTGGGTTTCCATTGTGTAACATGTGTCTCATTCCATTTCCATTCCTCTGTAGTGAACATGTGTCTCATTTCCATTCCCTTGGAGTGGATATGATATACTTGATACTGTGCTTTCCTCTTTTATGGATATTCAGTTTACTTGTTCAATTTTTAGGTTCTAATTTCTAGTAGTGCGAAGGGGAAAAAAAATCTAGAACGTCTAGTTAACTACTACTAATTCTCCCCACTTAGCTGAAATGTTGCCCACTTAGCTGGCTTTTCTTTAAGTATGTCCAAATTTTTATTGTACTGCACATTCCACTTCCACATCCCTCTTTTTTTATTTCTAGTTTACATACTTTCTCGACCTTTTTACTTATGTCTTGGCATTTTTCTTAAGATTTAAGTTTTCATCTCTCGTGGTTCTGCATACAAGAACAGTCACATCGAGGCGTGTCATATTAAAATACGAGACACAACCACCACTATTTTTCTCGAGTCAGCTGTATACTATTCACCGAAAAGGTCAGTTGTTTACTACGCTTAGAAGTACTAGACTGACAAGTTATGTCACGTTTTGTTCAATCTTACTTCACAGTCAACCTCCCGTGCAACCCAGCCTAGGAGAATGCTTCAAAGAAACCAGGTTGGTGCATGGCTTCATATACAAAAGCAGTTTGTTGATATCTTAATGTGATGTGTACCGATTGTCACTTTCTCATTTTATAAGTTTCGCGCAGATTGATAAGATTGAAGTTGAGCAGAACTCCGCACAAGAAAGCAACACAAGGAGGTGGCCACAAGTTAAGCAAGAAACTCATAAAAGGGTAGCTTCGAAGTAGAAGAAACCTGAGTTCCTTAAGATCTCACTCATGGCGATCCTCATATCTTCCATTGCTTCCAAGGCCTTGGCGCTATACACTCCAGAGGTTTCTCGGCATCGACGGAGCACAGTTCTATCTTCATCAGCTCATCGTCGGCAAATCTTTACCGGCTTATCCATGAAGTCTTGGGGCATCAACGGCAATGTCCCGCCAACAAGAGGAGCAACGCAGTAAGTGTATACTCCTATCTTGTTTCCCTCTAAGCTTCTTGTTCTTGGGTAGCGACTAGCTTGTTTCTTGTGTGATAATATCAAACATAATATTTTTATTGTACGCTACTGCACAAGATTGTTCCATAAATTCCACCTCTTTTGTTCAGAATCCCTGCAGCTGTCCCAGGCCCCGAAAAACTGCTAAGAGGAAACCTCCCAATACCCAACATGCCTCATTGGTGAGTGCAGAAATGCTACGGTTGCGCGCATTTCTTGTCCGCATATTTCTGAATATGTTTCGTCGATTTAATTTACCTCTTATATTCAGGGTTACGTTGGTTGTTGGTGCCGTTTTAGTTGCAATTCCTATTTACAGAAAGATAAGAGCACTGGAAGGTAAATCGAGATCAGAAGTCCACCACTTGTATGTATGATATCGATCTTATCGTGTATTTTGATCTCAACTTCTCTCCGTGGATGTAAATCACATATGTAGGTAAGGTGGAGAAGACGGCAGAGGTAGCACTCGAGGTGATCGACACGGTAGCTGAAGCTGCCGAGAAAGTCGCCGGCGAAGTGTCCGAAGCATTTCCCGACAATGAAAAGCTCAAGGAGGCGGCATCCAGGATCAAGACCATCGCAGATGCGATCGAGGAGGATGCCGAGAAAGCCGAGGCCCTAATCCATAAGGTTAGATTTATTGCCTAGTTTATTAGTTCCCATTTTGGCTTTCTGTGAATCCAAGGTACGTCAGCGTTTGGATTACGGCAGCTGCTTTTCTTAGATGATTACGGCAGCTGCTGATGTTACTGAAAGTTGCTTAGCAGCTGCTCATGGCGCATCCGTGCAAGTTACCTGTTCTCTCTTGCTACTCCGCTAGTTGGAGATACGTGTTGACTTGTTAAGCAGTGCTGCTACATGTGCAGGATAAGTGTCAAAAGAAATAAAACCACTAAATAAGAGTAAAAGAAAGTTGCATCAAGATCAATATAGTATTAGAAGGCAAGTACTATCTGATTAAGTTCTTCTGGAATTTCTGTCGGTCAACAGTTCTAAAATTTGACAATCTACAAAGAGAGAACTACTAGCATCCAAAGCATAAAACCATATTTATCATCAAAACTTCAAAAGTACTTTTAGAATGTGTATTGTTTTGGTTTTGTTAAATTTATATTCATTTGAGAATTTCTTAGTTCTCTTCTATAATATATGATACACACCTTCCACTTCCAGGGTGTATTCTGAATAAAGAACTTCTTAGTCCTGAATCAATGCACAAAAAGCCAATACCCGATGTTGAGAATCTTGCAATATTTCTTTACCTTTTACTTTGAGAACAAACACTATTTTCTGGCGCTAGATGATCAATTTTTATAGCATTGTGAACATTTTATTTCATATATATGTATATATATGATTTTTTTATAAAACCGACTAAGATGGCTAGCCCTATTATTTTTATGTCAGAAAGCATGTTTGCACAAAAATAATTGTAAAAGTTATTTAAAAGATCGTGTCAATGTTTCATAGACTATATTAATTTCGATCAGAAGTACTAGCACTTAGTAAAGGTATGTCATTATATGAAGACACTTTTTGTCATCTATAACTTTTCGCTGATTTCTTGCAGGTTGACGAGATAGTGAAAGAGGTCGAATCCGTAGTGGATCCTATCATCGACAGACTCGGGAATGAGGGACCGGGGGGTCATACAGAAATAACCCAAGGGGAAGATAGAAACGACATGGCGAAGAAAAGCAATTAACAGAGTTACTAAGGGCAAATGCAGATGTCATTTTGTCTTTATCTCATTTTCTGTTTGTGGACCTGTGTTTGTATAGTTTCCGTGTATCAGAAAAAGGTACTCCCTCCGGTCCATATTAATTGACTCTAATGTGGATTTATCTAGACACATTTTAGTTCTAGATACATCCATATTGAAGTTAATTAATATGAATCGGAGGGAGTAAATAAAATTACTCTGAACTGTCCGAGTGTCGTGGTATCGTCACGGCATATGCCATAGGGTGGCTAATCGAAGGTGGTTCCTGAGGGATCTCACGGCGGTATCCGGATGCGAGTATGGGGACGAGCGACACGGCGACGTACCCAGGTTCGAGGCCCTCCGATGGAGGTAAAACCTCTACTCCTGCTAGAGTGTATATGATGATCACACAATACAATGGTGCTCCTAGAGCTGTGTCCGGCTGCTCCTGGGAGGCTAAGGAAGACGATGGTCTCTCTCACAGGGCAGCCCTAAGGGTGGAATGAAGTGAGAATGATCGATCCCCTACACGAGAGGGGGTAGTGCGGCTTATATAGGCACCGGCACTTTACATATAAGACCCTATAGTTTGCGGCCGGCTTGGCCGGCTCCGGCTTCCGCTCCTTCCCGAGGCGGTGACGTCGGGAGCCGTTGAGGCCTCATGGCCTGTCCCATCCGGCTGCCGAGGTCGGCGGTATGGAGAGGAGGTGTCCCTGTCGCCATCGCCCATCGTAGCCGGCACGGATCGTCGTAGGCCATGATGGCCTGTCCGGCGCGCGGCACTATTGCTCCACGGTGCCCCGCGCTTTACGGAAGATGAAGTCGGCGTGGACTTTGGGAACCCGGATCACCAACCCGGTTCCTTCCGAGTGCAAGACTCGCCAGCCTCGAGTCGGTCCGAGGTACAAACCCCTAGTCGGATATGGCTTGTAGAAGCCGGCCCAGCTACGGCATTGGCGGCCGTAGCCGGGCCGACTAGGACCTAGAGCCGGCCGGCTTCCGGACCAGCCGGCCACGGCGCCGGCCGGCTGCTCCTCGGCCGGCCTTTGCCGCGAGCCGGCCAGTGGCCAGCCGGCTGCTCTGCGTCCATTGCCCTACCCGGGGTCTTCCCCCCGACATTAGCCCCCGAAGCTGGCAAGGTCCTGCGTTTAGAAGGACCTAGGCAGGTTTTCCTGGCTTCTTGAATATACTTGGCGGCACTTGGAGGGGCCGACTGAGAATTTCCATTCAGCCGGCTGCGCCCTCATCCGGCTCGTTCTTGCCGGCTGCTTCTAGCCGGCCGCTATTTACACTTACGCAGCTTTTGCTCTCTCGCAAGTTTTGATGGCGTCTCCGCCTTGCTGATGACTTTTGGTCCGAGTTGAACTTATTGTCCGGCTCCGGCTTGCGGCACGCCGGAGTCTCCGCCGCCTCGGGTCCTGCGCCCGACTTGACTGGCCTGATGCCTGGGCTCTGCCGCCGGTTCGTCTGGTCACATCAATGTCCCCTCCGGATTTGATGCGGTCGTGGGCGACGTGGTGTGGCGGTTTCCAGTAACGGCAGCGGTCGCGGGGGAAGTTAATGCGCAGAGGATCCGGGCGACGTGGCGACGATCGCCACTTGGAGGCCAACCGCCCGCCGCGGTCGGCTATAAATGCCGCGGGGGAGGGTACCGAGGCGGCCACTTGCCTCACTTCGTCTTCCTCGCGCTCCTGCTCTTCTCGCTCGAGCCCGTTGCTGCTCCGGCGAACGCCTCCCGCTGGCGAACTCCGGCGAGCGAATCTCCGCCGATCCGCCGCCGCTACTCCGTCGAGCCGGCGCCACGGGGCCCCGCGTTTCAACGGAGCGTCCTCAGCCGCCGTCGTCGCCGCCGCCGTCGCAAGGCTCTTCTTCGTCCTTTCGCCTCTCGTGGTCATCTTCTTCTTCTTCCTCGACGATGGCCTCCGCCAGCGGATCGTGGCGGGGCTCGTACATGCGGGAGGACGACATCGAGCGGCTGGTGCGCCTCCGCCGGATCCCGTCGTCGGTGGTCACGCGGGCGCCCGGCGAGGAGAAGGAGCCCGAGCCGCAGCCCGGCGAGCGCGTCGTCTTCGGCGCGCACCTCGATCGCGGGCTGGGCCTGCCGGCTTCCACCTTCTTCCGCCAGTTCCTTGACAACTTCGGCCTGCAGCCGCACCATCTGCCGGCCAACGCCTGCATCCTCCTCAGCTGCTATGTGGCGTTCATGGAGGCCTACGCCGGCTTGTGGCCGGACATCGACTTCTGGAGCCGGCTGTTTTACCTGAAGGCGCAAACCACTGAGGGCCGCCTGCGGGCCTGCGGTGCCGCCTCGATCTACACTCGGCCCGGTACGCCTTTCCCCAAGATTCCAACCGTCGACTCGGTGAAGAATTGGCAGATGTCGTTCTTCTACGTGCGCAACGAGGGCCAGCTCGTCGACCGGATCAACCTTCCGGAGTTCAACCCGGTTCCTCCAGTCGGCCGGATCAAGCCGGAGCTACAACGCCCGCACGACGGATCCGGATGCTGAGGTGAATCAGCTGCGGGACTTCCCGGGGCGGCCGTCGCGAACGCGCTGACCGCCGAGGACCTCCTCTGCACCGTCGCCGAGCGCCGGGTGCTGCCGCTCCAGATGCGCACCCACAAAATCGGGCACATGTCCGGCCGGTTCGATCCGAACCGGACGTCCAAGGCGCTGGTCTCCAAGGCCCAGGTCGCCCGCCGGGTGAACAACATCACCAAGGCGAACATGCTCGAGGAGTGGAACTACGGGCTGGCGCCCCATGACGGGGACCACCCTCCCGAGCTGGTAAGTTTTGTGTCTCCGCCGACTTCCGGCTTGCGGCTGCGAGGCCGACTTTCTTTTCTTCCGCCGACTTCCGGCTTGCTCGTTTGCTCATGTTCTGTTTTTTCTAGCTCTTCAACCGCCAAAACGTCGAGGATGGCGACCCGGCGCACGAGGAGATGGACGCCGGATCACGCCGATCCGGCTGACCAAGCCGGCGACCAGGCCGGCGACGACGACCTGCTACGGCGCCCGACCTAGGCGGCCGGGGGAGCACAATCCGCCCCCTTCACCGGAGCGAGCAGGAGGACGAGGAGCCGGCGACGTCCGCCACGGGGCCACTCCCCGCCGTGCCCCTGCGCGCGAGGCCGCCAAGCACCACGGCGACTTCGGCGCCCAAGGGGAAGAAGCGAGCCGGCGACCCCCGCTCTACTGCCGCCTTGGAGGCGAAGGCGAAGAGGCTCCGCCGGCTGCAGTCAAAGGAGGTTCCGGAGTAGGCCGGGTGAGTTCTCTTTTCTCTTTTGTTTGATTCCTTTTCTTTCCTTACTTTTTATGCTTATCTTTTCCTTATCTGTTTGGCTAGGGCTCCCATCAAGTTTGCCCAGGGCGGCGGCTCCCGGCAGACTCCGCGCGTCGTGTTGCCACTTCCTCGACAAAGGAGGGAGTCGACGCCGCAGCCTCCATCGCGCGCACCTACGCCGCCGCCGCCTGCGGGTACTCCGCCTCCCGCGAGGGCGCCTTCCTTCGCCGTGCCGCTGGCCTCATCGCCTGATCGCGGCACGCGGGTCGAGCCGATGCGCCAGCCGACGCTGGACGACCTGTTCCCGCGCCGGACTCGTCTTCTGGACCCAGCCGCTGGGGCCGGCCGGGGCATGCCGCCTTCGACCGGAGCCGGACCCGGCAGTGCTGCACCGCCCGCGACCGGAGCCGGAGCCGGCAGGGCTGCACCGCCCGCGACCGGAGCCGGAGCCGGCAGGGCTGCGCCGCCCGCGACCGGAGTTGCGCTCCACCACCAGGACAACTCTAACCACTCGGTTGGTGGCTGCGATGTACAACAGCATCGGCTCCATTGAAGCTGGCGTTGCAAGGATTGGCGCGGTTGAGAGCACGCGCTTTAAGTCACGGAAGGCTTCATCCGCCTGTGGTGACCAGACGAACTTGTCCGCCTTCTTCATCAATTGATACGAGGGCAGTGCCTTCTCCCCCGGCCGGCTGACGAAGCGGCTCAAGGAAGCCAGGCAGCCGGCGAACTTCCGGACGTCCTTGAGGCCATCGCGGCAGTTCCATCTTCTCCAGGGCACTGATCTTCTCCGGGTTGGCTTCGATTCCTCGCTGAGAGACGAGGTAGCCAAGGAGCTGGCCAGACGGCTCGCCGAATGTGCACTTGGCCGGGTTGAGCTTCATCCGAAATCTTCTCAGATTGGTGAAGGTTTCTCTCAGGTCATCAAGGAGGGTAGTCGTCTCCTTGGTCTTTACAACGACATCATCCACATATGCGTGAACGTTTCCGCCGATTTGATCCTGCAAGCATTTTTGCATGCACCTTTGGTAGGTGGCGCCTGCATTTTTCAAGCCGAACGGCATAGTCGTGTAGCGAGTAAGCCCCGTACGGGGTAATGAACGAAGTCTTTATTTGATCAGCCGGATTCAAAGGAATCCGGTGGTAGCCTCGAATAGGCGTCTAGGAAAGACAACGAGTTCACGGCCGGCGATCGAGTCTATAACTTGATCTATGCGCGGCAGGGGGAAGGGATCCTTCGGGCACGCCTTGTTGAGGCTGGTGTAGTCGATACACATGCGCCGGGAGCCGTTCTTCTTCAAAACCAGGACCGGGTTCGCCAACCGGTCCGGGTGCAGCACTTCCATGATGAAGCCGGCTGCCGGCAGCCGGGCGATTTCTTCACCGATGGCCTTCCTTCGTTCTTCGGCGAAGCGCCCGAGAGGCTGCTTCACCGGCTTGGCTTCGGGCCGGACGTGGAGGTGGTGCTCAGCCAACTCCCTCGGCACACCCGGCATGTCTCTTGGAGTCCATGCGAAGATGTCCCGATTCTCACGGAGGAAGGCCGGTGAGCTCGCTTTCCTATTTCCTGCTCAAGCCGGCACCGATGGTGACGTACTTGTCCGGCTGCGCCGGGTCCAGCGAGGATCTTCTTGGTGTTGTTGGCCGGCTGGAAGTGAGTCGTCCCAGCCGGGTTGCTCGCAGCCGGCATGTCCGTCCGCGCGGCCTTGGCGAGGGCGACGACGTCGTGGATGAGCTGCTTCTCGGTGGCGATGACCGGCGTCCGGGCCATCTTGGAGCTCGCGTGGCGCAGTCCATGGAGCGGCGGTAGTCGCCGGCTACGGTGATGACCCCTTTAGGGCCGAGGCAGCTTCATCTTCGGGTACCCATAGTGGGGCACCGCCATGAACTTGGTCGGGGCCGGCCTGCCCGGGAGCGCGTGGTAGGGACTCACGAGGTCCACCACCTCGAACTCGATTCTCTCGGTGCGGAAGTGATCCGGCTTCCCGAACATCACCTCCGGCGTGATCCGGCCAATCGGCCGGCAGCGGTGGCTCGGCACGATGCCATGGAAGACGGTGGGGGTGGGGCGCAACTCGGCCTCCTGGATGCCCAGCTTGCGGGCGGTGTCGCGGTAGAGGATGTTGATGCTGCTGCCGCCGTCGATGAGGACGCGCGAAAAACGCACGCTGCGCCGGGTTGTGGCGATGGTGGGGTCGAGGACCATGGCGTAGCTGCCCGGCTTCGGCAGGACAGCCGGTGTGTCGCGGCGATCAAAAGTGATGGCCTGCTCGACCGGTTTAGGTACTCGGGGACCGGCGGTATGACCGCGTTGACCTCGAGGAACGGCTCTGCTGGCTCGTCTTGTCCTCGGGCTCGGAGGTGAAGATGATGTAGGTAGCATCTTCGGCCAGATATCGGCCATGTTGCACTTGGTTAGCCTCGTGGTGCTCGAGGTTGGCGTTCTCTGCGCCGCCTTGGCCACCCGGCCCGCCGGCTGGAGGAGGCGGGGGTGGGGGCGGGAGGGGTTCACCGCTTGTCGGCCGCTTCATGAAGTGGCGGTCGCGGGTGGTGTGGTTGGAGGGGTTCTTGCCGCCGTGATACTTGCACGGCGAGTCGAGCATCTGCTCGAAGGTGTACTTCGGCTTCCATTGCCGGTCTTGCTTCCGGCGCCGGCTGCCGCCCGGCGCCGCATGGTCCGACACGGCTGCCACATGGGCGGAACCGTACCGGCGGTCCGGCTGGTCGCTGTGCCGCTTGCCGCGGTAATTATCCCGCCGGCTGCCATGCGAGCCGCCCTCGGCCGGCTTGTGCTCAGCCGGCTTGTTGTTGTCCCATCTTGCTGGGGCCGGTGAAATATCAGCCGGCGCCTTGCCGGCTTCCTCAGCCAGCGCGTACTTGTCGGCGATGGCCATCAAGGCGGCCATCGACTTGGGGTCACTGCGGCGTAGCTTGTGCCACAGCATGGTGTTGGGCCGACATCCTCCCATGAAGAAGCTGATGGCCTGGATCTCATGCACACCCTCGCAGGAGTTGCGCATTTCGCACCAGCGCGTCAGGTATGCGCGGTCCGTCTCGTCCGGGCCCTACTTGCACATCTCAAGCTGTTGAGGGCGACCCGGCCGGCGATAGGTGCCGGTGAAGTTGCTGATGAAGGCCTCTTCGAAATCCAGCCAGCCGTTGAGCTGCCGGCTGGCAGGTTGTTGAGCCAGGTGCGGGCGGAGCCGACCAGCATCGTGGGGAATAGCGTACCGCCCAGCCGCTTGTTGCCCCGGGCTATGCCGACCGCGGTGGAGTAGTCCAGCAGCCGGTCTTCCGGCTTGGCGGTGCCGTCGTACTTGGGGGTGTCGCGCGGAGCCGGAAGCCGTCGATCATGGGCTCGCCGGCGATGCGGGGCCCGAAGCACTTTGGGCCGGCTGGCCCCTCTTCTTCCGCAATGCGGGATTAGACCAGCCGGTCGAGGCGATCTCGAGCGTCTGTCGGCTCGATGCGCGGGCCCAGCCGGGTATGGGCCGGCTGGCGAGCGCCGCTGGCTTCTGGAGCCGGCCGGTGTGGGCGTCGAGGCTCGGAGTCTTGCTCCTGGTTCCGGCTTGGTGGGGCCCGGCTGCGGCTGCTGCTGTCGCCTGGCTGGCCGCTCGGCCGGCTTGAGCTCGCGTGCGTGGCGCGGGAGTCGTTGCGCCGGCTTGGCGCTGGGGAGGTGGACTCGGCCGTGTCCCTGGCGTTGCCTGCGGCACCACGAGCGTGAGAAGCTCTAGGGTCTTGGGCGTACTCGGGGTCTTTCGACCGCTCGTTGGCAGCCTTTACCAACTCAGTCACCCGTGTAGTCTGGCGGCGTAACTCTTCGCCTTCGAGGCGGTGCAGCTCCTCTGCGGCGGCCTCCGCCGCGAGCATGTTCTTGTCGGGGGTGTTGTAGATGGGCAGCTCCATTGATGGAGCCGGCGCGTCCGCGCCATCGCGGTCGATCTCGTCGCCTAGGTCGCGGCCTCTGCGGCGGATCTGGCCGGCTCGGCTGGGGTTGTCGCCGCCTGGGGTGAGGCCGTGGGCGCGGTTGTACTCGCGCATGGTGATGTCCCACTGGCGCTTAGCAGCAGCCAGCTCCTCGGTCTGCTTGAGGAGGAGCACGCGGTGCGCCTCCAGGTCTGCCTCGACGGTGGCGGCGTCGGCGCCGGCACCGGTGGTGAGCGGAGTGCTCAGCTTTGCCCGGACTTCTTCCAGCCGGGATGGTGGTGGTGGCGGCTTTGCGCCTGATGCGGATGCATGCCCGCCGACGTTGCGCTCCAGGTCGGGGCCGCGAACGCGCGTGGACTTGGCGGGCTGCTCGTCGCCGGCCGCCATGACCTCGTGCATGATGCAGGGGCTGGCGGTGGTGAGGCTGGCGCCGGCTCCAGGGGGAGGGCTTGCGCAGCGCAGGATCTGGCGCGGATAGCGCGGTGGTGCGATGGTGGCGATGTAGACGTCGAAGCCGCCGAAGCTGATGACGCTGCCGCCGGCTGGGAAGGGCCGGTCGGCGAAGCAGCCAGCGTTGTCGGCCGACGCGAGTCGAGGGAGCCGAATCTCCGGATCAAGCCTGAAGCGACTCGCTCGCCGGTGGTGATGGTGAGGCCCGTCCGGATGAAGACACCGGCCGCGGACGCCGAAGGCCCCACGGTGGGCGCCAAATGTCGTGGTATCGTCACGGCATATGCCATAGGGTGGCTAATCGAAGGTGGTTCCTGAGGGATCTCACGGCGGTATCCGGATGCGGGTATGGGGACGAGCGACACGGCGACGTACCCAGGTTCGAGGCCCTCCGATGGAGGTAAAACCTCTACTCCTGCTAGAGTGTATATGATGATCACACAATACAATGGTGCTCCTAGAGCTGTGTCCGGCTGCTCTCGGGAGGCTAAGGGAGACGATGGTCTCTCTCACGGGGCAGCGCTAAGGGTGGAATGAAGTGAGAATGATCGATCCCCTACACGAGAGGGGGTAGTGCGGCTTATATAGGCACCGGCACTTTACATATAAGACCCTATAGTTTATCGGCCGGCTTGGCCGGCTCCGGCTTCCGCTCCTTCCCGAGGCAGTGACGTCAGGAGCCGTTGAGGCCTCATGGCCTGTCCCATCCGGCTGCCGAGGTCAGCGGTATGGAGAGGAGGTGTCCCTGTCGCCATCAGCCACTGTAGCCAGTACGGATCGTCGTAGGCCATGATGGCCTGTCCGGCGCGCGGCACTATTGCTCCACAGTGCCCCGCGCTTTACGGAAGATGAAGTCAGCGTGGACTTTGGGAACCCGGATCACCAACCCGGTTCCTTCCAGTGCAAGACTCGCCAGCCTCGAGTCGGTCCGAGGTACAAACCCCTAGTCGGATATGGCTTGTAGAAGCCGGCCCAGCTACAGCATTGGCGGCCGTAGCCAGGCCGACTAGGACCTAGAGCCAGCCGGTTTCCGGACCAGCCGGCCACGGCGCCAGCCGGCTGTTCCTCAGTCGGCCTTTGCCGCGAGCCGGCCAGTGGCCAGCCGGCTGCTCTGCGACCATTGCCCTACCCGGGGTCTTCCCCCCGACACCGAGCAAACAATAGTTTCCTTCAGACAAATTTAATTAAGGTACTTCCACAATGGAAGTGGTTTAGATGAAGCAAAACCCGTTTGAAATACATAGAGTGAAAGTTATGATCTTGCGAAGGAAGGTTAAGGCTAGCCATAGTGCTAGTATCTTAGCTAGTATCATGCATCCTAGTCTCACCAAAAGTGCTGATGTGGCAGGTAATTATTTATGAGAGAGAAGGTTAGAATATCATAGGTAGATACTGTATCATAGCGCACCTCACAAGAAAAGTTAGTATCAAACAAATCTTGTACACAAATTTGTATTGGGATTCTACAAATCAATTAATATAGCAAAACTATGATACTAGTTTATGATACTATGCATTATGGATCTAGTATCATACAAAAATATCATATACATGATACTATTATATATTATATGATACAGCCCGCCAGCCTAAGAGGTTGAGGTGACCTTAAGGCTAGTTCTCGTAGTTCTAAATCTTGTTTCTCCAAAAGATAAGCTGAAATGGCAAGCAAATAAGCATTAAAGAATGTCAATAATAATAATACTAATAGATCGCCATGAGAGGCATGTTCAGAAATAAGTTAAGCACAAAAACATTATTGGGTGTGTTAGAGAGCACGTACTCTCTAGATTTTGCAACGAGAAAACGTGGTCTATCTTCAAACGAATGCATTTTAATCTTCTTTAGGATGAGGAAATAATATAGGGAGTGGTATAATTAAATATGTAACATTTTAAACCTCTAAGTTCCATCCAAGTATAAACACTTATTAGGGTGGATCAAGAAGGAATACTCCCTCTTTTCCAAATTAGGATGCCTACAGTTTTTAGTCAAAGTCAAACTTTTCGAAAGTTTGAGCAACTATATCCAAAAAAAAATCAACATCTGCAGTTTTAAATGCACATAATATGAAAATATATTTCATGATGGTTCTAAAAATATTAATTTAGGATTATAAATGTTGATACTTTTTTTATATAGTTGGAGAAACCTTGAGAAGTTTGACTTTATCTAAATTTTATAGGCATCCTATTCTGGAATAGAGGGAGTACGACTTGATGCATTTGTCATAAACATGGTTTGTGGTTGACAGAATGTACGGAATATAGTTCCGCGGCATCGAAATAGTTTTGGTGAAGAATCAAAGTCATTTTGGTGTTATCAAAATATTTTCGGTGGTACACTGAAATTGATCTGACACTAAATATGAGATAGAAACATTATCGTGTTCATGTAGCTTTGGAATGTTCCGAGGTGATTGAAATCAGTTCAGGAATTTTTCAGAATTGTTCCTAAAAATCCCGTGAGAAAAAAATAGCGTTACGAACTTTTGTATGAGGTGCGAGAGTGCCGGAAGAGTGGGAAAACGCCCATCCCTCCTAGGTATGGCCACATGGGCATGTATGGGGCCCATGTTGGTGACCTTCGAAGTGCCCAAGGCCTCTCGGAAAGGCAATCCATCTGGCTACATGGGCCTCGCTTAGGAGCTCAAGGGGCCTTCCGAAGGCTGCCCAAGGCTACCCATGCGGGAGGGTTACCCTAGGTTAGTTGGGGGCTGGTGGGGGCAGCTTAGGGTTTCCCCTAGGGTGGACGGCCAAGGGAGGGGCGGCGGCTGCCCCCACCCTAAGATGGTTCCCCCTTGACCCCATGTATGAAGATGATACTCTCCTCTCTCTCCCTCTCTCTCTCTCTCAATGCACAACAACTTCAAACCTTTGGTTGTCTCTCTCTCCTCTCTCTCCCGTTCCCGTGTATAGTATCTCATCCCTTCATGGGGGTCTCTCTGTGGAGGTTCTCCACATACGCTTGCATCAAGATAATACTTCGGTACTTTTTTTCTGAGACGATGAAGTCATGCTGGAACGGAGAGCATGAAAGCATGCAACGCTACAGATGGGTCGTGTGTTCGACCATAAAAGGAATAAGAAGGTGGAGCGCTGTTCGCGGACGCCTTCGAATCTTCATCAAGTGGGCCAAGCACTGCCCGTCGAGTCTTCCACACCACTCTCGGTGAGGCGGAGCCTTGCTCAAGTTCATCGGACGGTCTTCGAAGCCTTGCTCGAGTTCTTCAACAACTTCATCATCGAGTCTTCCGCAATCCTCTCGGTGAGTATAAGTTGATCCTCCTCATGGTTTATGTTAGTGCATTGATAGATGTTGGGTGATCGTGGTAGGTAATTTTTTGTGTTATATACACAAACCACTTCATGCGTATCATATTGAACATTGTTGTTCTCAAAAACCTTATCATTCCATATGATACCAAAAGTAGCATGAGGGAGGGGTGAGGGTTTCCACTTTCGGGGGGCAATTGATCCTCATCACCTTCAAGACCACCAATGAGATTAGCTTGCAACACATAGTTCATAGTAGTCCATGAAATGTCCATGTCCCTTATCATTGGTATTTTCCACTAGGACTTAGCTTATGGGAATTTCTAACAGATCTGGTACACGGATTTTTAACAAGGATGTGTGCTCTATTTGATCCATCTCTATTCGCAAAACAAATCTACCAAATTGACTGACAGACTCACGAAACTTATCAACTAGTCAGGCCTCTTGAGGGGAGTTAACCATCATAGGCCAAACTTCGTGAGAAAAAGTGCAACTGCGGTGGTTCGGTCCCTGATTCCGAGGTATCACTCTAAGGATGCTATCACCAACGAAGAAGAGACTATTTTCTATAGCGGTGTCACATGAGCAGGGATCAACAAACTGTACCAAAGCATCCCCCATGGCAAAGCGGATGAGCTGACGAACATGGTATCCTATGTTGTTGAGGAAGGTGTGGATCGGAGCTACATCACCAAGGAACTACTGAGATTCAGTGGCAGTCTCCAACACGATGATAGCCCACTCGTTGCAGCTAAGCAGGAGTGCATTGCTGAAGATGTGATGCACGCGAGGGGGATTGTGGATGTACACTACAAGAAAAATTGCCATGGCCGACGAAGTTGAAGTCGCGCCGTGGTTGCTGGTGTACCATGGCCGACGATTTTTGGTCCCTCCGTGGTGCATGTCAAAACTTTTTTTCTCGTTTTTGAGGCCACCTAGCCCGACGAAAGCGGCCAAAACGTCGCGTATGGTGGCCCGGGACGTGGTGCATCTCGAAATCTCAGGGTTCGCCGGCCGAGTCAACGCAAATCCGCACCGCCGAGGGATGTAGGGCCCAGATGGCAGCCTCTCTGGCATTGTTTTTTTTCTCGATCGCGCCATCTCGTTCAACGTTCTCCGATAGAGCCGTTTACGATGCAGGATCATGGGTCCCGCATGTCATCCTCTATGAACCAAAATTCTTTCTATTCTTGGATTTTTTTTGACCCCTGATTTCTGGCTACTTCCTTTTTCTTTTGATCCCTTGCCGCCTTGGAAACGTTGAGACCGCTGCTGCTAAATGGGACCCGCATGTCATCCTCTATGTGCAATCAAATTTCTTTTCTTGGAGTTTTTTTTGGCACCTCAAATTTGGTCACTTGCCTTTTTCT
>NC_061514.1:122767918-122875054 GCF_022539505.1 Lolium rigidum | reverse complement strand
CCGAGTATATCTATCCGTCATCGGGATGGACAAATCCCACTCGTTGATCCATATGCCTCAACTCATACTTTCCGGATACTTAATCCCACCTTTATAACCACCCATTTACGCTAGTGGCGTTTGATGTAATCAAAGTACCTTTCCGGTATAAGTGATTTACATGATCTCATGGTCATAAGGACTAGGTAACTATGTATCGAAAGCTTATAGCAAATAACTTAATGACGAGATCTTATGCTACGCTTAATTGGGTGTGTCCATTACATCATTCATACAATGATATAACCTTGTTATTAATAACATCCAATGTTCATGATTATGAAACTAATCATCCATTAATCAACAAGCTAGTTAAGAGGTATACTAGGGACTCTTTGTTTGTCTACATATCACACATGTACTAATGTTTCGGTTAATACAATTATAGCATGATATATAAACATTTATCATAAACATAAAGATATAAATAATAACCACTTTATTATTGCCTCTAGGGCATATCTCCTTCATGGAGATGATCGGATCAACTTAATTCCCATGTCCTCGCAGAACTCTCTAAACTCCTGAGAAATGAAGACCGAACCTCCATCGGTCGTGATAGTCTGGGCCGGGAATCCCGAATCTATGAATGACATGTCCTTTCACGAAATCGATAACTTCTTTCGATGCCACTGACTTCATAGGGACGGCCTCCACCCATTTAGTGAAATAATCTGTAATGGCCAAAATCCACACATGGCCTTTGCTCGATGGAGGATTGATTTTGCCGATCATATCCATGCCCCAACCTCGAAATGGCCAAGGCTTGATGATGGGGTTCATTGCTGATGCGGGTACCTTCTGAATTTTCCCAAACTTCTGACACGCTTGACACCCTTTATAGTACTTAAAACAATCCTCAAGCATGGTGGGCCAATAAAACCCCGATCGCCTGATGAACCATTTCATCTTATGAGCCAATTGGTGAGTTCCACAGGCGCCTTCGTGTAAGAGCCGATTTGATTCGGTTGGTCCCAAACATTTGAGAAGTAACCCTTCCAAAGTCCTGTAGAACATGTCATCTCCAATAAGGACATACTTCATGGCCTTGTACCTTATCCGTTTAGGTGCCCCCCGAGCCGAATCTTTCAAGTAATTGAAGATATCGGCTCTCCAGTCATCCGATTCCAGGAACTGTACCTGAACATCGGCTCCACCTGCTACGTCCTTGTAGCCTGACGCCATCTGTGCGAGATCGTTCGCCTCGATATTTTGCGACCTCGGGATCCAATTGAAGTTTATGTACCTAAATTGTGCCATCAGCTCACGGCCTTGCATCCATAATGGGAAGAGCGACTCGCTCTCACATTTGTATTCCTCCGTGAGTTGGGAAATCACCAATTTTGAGTCTCCAAAAAGTTCCACCGCTTCTGCCCCGGCTTCCAAAAGCAACTCCATTCCCTTGCGTATTGCTTCATACTCAGCGACATTGTTGGTGCAAGGGGTAGGTAGCCTCGATGGAGAAGGAATATGTTGCCCCCCGGGGCGACACGAGTAGAATGCCGATGCCGCAACCATCATCACAAGCCGATCCATCAAAAAACATGGCCCATGCACGCACAGACAGTGCTGCTATATCAGTGTTGATTCGTTCAGCAATAAGATCGGCCAACGCCTATCCCTTGACTGCTTTCGCAGGCTGATACCGGAGATCAAATTCCGATAATGCAAACATCCATTTACCGAGTCGGCCTTTCAACACAGGAGCCGACAACATATGTTTGATGACATCTGATTTGCATATGATGACAATTTCTGCTGACAGCAAGATATGATGAAGCTTGGTGCAGGTAAAAAATAGGCAGAGGCACAACTTCTCGATCTCAGGGTACCTAGTCTCTGCATCCAACATTCTTCTGCTGAGGTAGAAAGCGACTCTCTCCAGACCATCATAAACTTGCACCACCACTGAGGCGATGGAAGTGTCGCCTATCGACAGGTAAATATAGAATGGTCTGTCTTGCTGGGGCGGGACCAACACAGGTGGCTTCGTTAGATACTCTTTAATCTCGTCAAACGCTCGTTGTTGCTCTGCCCCCCAGCGAAACTCCTTATCAGCTTTAATTTTTACCAATCCCATGAACGGCTCGATTCGCCCTGACAGATTGGAGATGAACCTTCTAACGAAGTTGATTTTGCCGATGAGACTCTGGAGTTCCTTCTTCGTGGTAGATGGCTTCATTGTTCGCACTGCCTCCTGACTTTTCAGACCGATCTCAATTCCACGTTCATGAACCAAGAAACCCAAGAATTGACCGGCCGTTACACCAAAAGCACACTTCTTTGGATTCATTCTTAGCCCGAATTTTCTAGTTCGGTCCAGGATGCGTCGCAAATCCTCCAAGTGTCCTTCTACTGAAACGGACTTGACTACCACGTCATCAATGTAAATCTCCACTAACTTGCCGATCAGATCATGAAAGATGTAATTCATGGCTCTTTGGTATGTTGCGCCGGCATTTTTCAGTCCAAATGTCATGACTCCATATTCAAACAACCCTACCGAACCTGGTACTCTGAATGCAGTCTTGTGTATATCTTCTGGAGCCATAAAAATTTGGTTGTAACCGGCATTGCCATCCATGAAACTTAAAACCTTATGACCAGCAGCTGCATTGATCAATGTCTCCGCTACCGGCATTGGATACTCATCCTTTGGAGTGGCTCTATTGAGATCCCGAAAATCTATGGCGACGCGCCATCGGCCATCCTTTTTCTGTACAGGTACGATACTAGAAATCCACTCAGCATACCTGCATGGCCTGATGAACCCGGCGTTCAACATTTCCTCGATCTCTTTCTTGACTTCTTCTAAAATTTCGGCCTTCATCTGTCGTGCTCGCTGCTGGAACGGCCGAAATCCATTCTTAAGAGGGAGCCGATGCTCAATGATGCTCCTGTCTAACCCGGGAATCTCTGTGTAATCCCAGGCAAAGCAATCTGGTTATTCTTTCAACAAAGCTGTCATCAGGCCCCTCAGATGCGGATCTAACTTTTTGCTGATGAATGTTGGTCGTGGCTTATCCCCAGGACCAATGTCAATCTCTTCTAGCTCATCAGCCGATGTAAACCCATATCCTAGCTTTCCGTCGCCTCGCTAGATCGATACCGAACACAGGGCAAAACGTATGGTGAGGATAATTTGGGCCGATTGCTCGGAATCGGCCCCCTTTTCGATTGCATTGCTCAATGAAGGTTTACAACTTATTTGTGATCTACTACGGGAGGGAGTCTCCCTACTACGACTACGTGACATGCTTGAGGTGAGATCATTGCCTTTTATTTTTTGGGGCCGATCGCAGGGATCGGCCTTGCCACGTACGTCCATCGACTTTGCTCTTGCTACTCTGTCAGGCCAGTGGATAAGACCAGCCTCACCCCGTTTTTTGTAGCTTCGATACGCTCACAACCGTCCAAACTGACTCCAGAGAGCGGCTCTTGGTCTTCTGCGTCCCAGATATTCATGCCAGCTATTGAGATCTCGATCGAGTCATCTGCATGAACGACCTCTACTTCATCTCCATCCCACTGTATCAGGCATTGGTGCATTGTGGATGGAATGCAGCAGTTGGCGTGAATCCAATCCCTCCCTAGCAGGACAGCGTAGGGGCTTTTGCTGTCGACGATGAAGAATGATGTAGGGATGGTTTTTCGGCCCACGGTTAGATCCACGTTCAGAACGCCTTGCGTTTCTGATGCCTAGCCGTTGAAGTCGCTTAGTTTGACGTTGGTTTTGATCAGATCTGAGTTAGAGCGTCCCAAACGCTGTAGCATGGAGTATGGCATTATATTGACTGCCGCACCCGTGTCAACCAACATCTTGCCGACAGGCTGCCCGTTGATATAACCTCTTAGGTACAGGGCCTTCAAATGTTTGTAGCTCTTCTCTCGTGGCTTTTCAAAGATAACTGGCCGTGGGCCGTAGTCAAACTGTGCTACCGGCACTTCTTCGGTTCTTGGAGCACAAAACTCCGACGGAAGTATGAACACCATATTTGTGCCAGCCGATGCCTTCGCATCGGCTTTTATTTGTTTGGGGCGCCATTCTTTCTTCGTGGACGAGTGTCCGCCTCCAAAGTTTGCTGAATTTTCACGGCCAGATCGGGCCGCGCTTTCCTCAACGTGTGCAGGTATTGCGCCTCGGCTTCCTCCAAGCTACGTAGCCGCTGAACCCTACGCTTTTGGGAGTGACTGAGTCCATCAGGGCACCACCTTGGCCGGTGGTATCTATCTTCTTCTTCATCTTCTGACTCCTCGAAATCTTCCACTCGAGATGACTCAGTTCGTATGTTCTGAGATGGGAGAGGCCCTAGACGCTTGAACACTGAAACCTCACCTGTGTCCTCCTTCTGCTGTCTACATTCCGGGCAGTTGTCGATTGTAGGCAATCGGCTCATTCCTGAATCCCAGCAGTGCTTAAAGAAAGGACAATCCCAGTGTCTGTCCATGTCCTCCTGTTCTCTTGACTTCCCCTTAGCGCGGTGCTCATATCCTTCGTCGCCTCTATTATACCGACGATATTTTCCGTTGTCTACATCAGACCGACGATATCTTTTGTCATCTTCGTTGTACCGGCGGCGTCGGTCGTACTGACGCTCATATTTGTTAAGGAGATGCGCGGAGAGTGGATGTTGATACCGCACGTTTCTCACTTGTTCCTCGGTGATGTACCGTCTGTCATCATATCGGGGCCGGTCGCGTGGGCCGGCCTCCTCCTTTTCCTTGCCACGGGAGTGACCGATTTCTTCTTTATCCCTGCCATGGTGGTATACAGGCCCTGCCATGTTAACATCGAATGAGAAATCTAGCTGATGCCTCGTGGAGTGATTGATTTCCACCATGTTGACGCCAGGAAACGGTTGCGTGTCCACTTTCATGGCAAACTGACCAAGGATCAAACGACCTTGTTCTATCGCCGTTTGGATCTGCCGACGCAACTCTTTGCAGTCATTGGTGATATGGGTGAACGAGTGATGCCACTTGCGATACGGTCTCCCGTTCATTTCTTGCGCCGTAGGGATTTTATGGCCTTCGGGTAACTTCGACTGTTTTTCCTTAAGCAATAAATCGAATATCTGCTCAGCTTTGCTTATATCGAAGTCAAACCCTTTTGCGAGGCCCTTGTTGTTTCACCCATTTGCAGGACACGGGCATCGCCCCGAGCCCATTCAGCCACGGCTACTTCTCCGGTCTTCTCGCGAGTCCCCAACGTCTTCTGTCTCGACCAGGCCTATCGGGCGTTTGAACTTTTCTTGGTACAATTCCGGGTGGCGCTGCTCATACAATGTTAATTTCTGGGCCATGTGCGCCAGTGAATTGTATTCCACTTGGAAAGCCAGATCCTTGATCGGCGCTGCGAGGCCCAATGCCGCCAGATCGACTGCTTCTTTCTCAGTTAAACGAGCCGAATAACATCGGTTCTTGACAGTCCTGAAACGCTGAATGTATTCCGACACCGTTTCTCCCCGCTTCTGCCGCACCTGCGCCAGATCGGCAATGCCAGCCTCGGTAGTTTCTGAGTGATATTGAACATGAAACTGCTCTTCCAGCTGCTTCCACGTCCGGACTGAATCTGGTGGTAACGAGGTGTACCACCCAAAAGCTGGTCCTGTGAGAGATTGCGCAAAAAACCTTACACGTAACGGCTCTGATGCTGAAATCATGCCCAACTGTGCCAAATATCGGCTCACATGCTCAATTGAGCTAGACCCTTCTGATCCATTGAACTTTGAGAACTCAGGGAGCCAATACTTGGGCGGCAGCGGAATCAAATCATATTCGTTGGGGTACGGCTTGGAATAGCCGACTGTTCTCCTCTTTGGCGGGATGCCGAACCGGTCTCTCAAGATTGTACCGATTTGTTCCACGGTATGAGCTGCGGGGGCTGAGCTTTCATGACTAGTTCCGGTGGCATATTTAGCTAGCCATGCCTCGTTTATCGGCGTCCGCTCCGAAATCCCTCCCGCTGCAATCTGGTTCATGCGCGCCAAGTTATTGCGGTCCGGCACGTATGTGCACACGTATCCATGTGGGATTTCTTTAGGCGGCTCATACAGGAATTGGCAATCGCCAGGATCGCCTCCAACCTTGTAGACGACGTATGCCGGTGAACCCTGTGGCTCTGGAGCTGCAAGCGCGAATGGCAGCTGCGGCCTGGTCTGGAACGGTATTTCTCCCTGGTGAGTCCCTAGGGCAGGCCCTGACGGAGAGTACTGATGCTTCATGATTTCCCGAACCACGCGAACCGCAATGCGCTCGAAAGTGTTCACCAGGCTCTCAGAGTGACGGTGTAGAGAATGAGCCACCATGTAATTAACTTCCTGGCGCAGAGCTCTGGTGCGTTCCTCTGAAGGGAGAGATAGATCTACTTCATCGAGAACGCCTTCGGGTGAGAACCCTCTCCACCTAATGCCATGTTTACGGGTCCTCTCGAACGAGCCGATGAGATCGGATTCGAAGACGGCTTTAATCTCATCATATTTCTTCTTGTGCTCCTCAGGCAGCTCTTCGTACGTGATTGGTTCGTCCGCCATCTCAGACTGCAGATGTTGACGCAGCTTCGTCGTAGAAGGTCCCACCGGCCGTGCCAGAATGTGTTGCCTGCCAAAACCCACCGGCGAGCAGCGACGAGCAACACGAAGAGCCGGGAGGCTCCCAGAGCGGCTGGTGGGCCCTGGTCCCTCGGGCGACGGCCCGCAAAGTCCAGCACACGTCCTGGCTAATGCGAGGGCGTGCCACCTGACCTATACCTGGTCAGGAAGGTGATGGATTGCTTCAATTAGTTTCCTGCATGGCAGACACGTAAACATTAAATCTGAGCCCCGATCGGCTCTCAGGTTACCCTGTGAATCGGCTCAGAGAGCCGATTGACCCATGGTTCGTATTGGATCTACAATAACATGGGGATCCTGCTTTATCAATATCAAGTTAAATCGATCTACGACAGTCTAGGGCTTTCACCGCATAAGCTGGAACATCCTACGCGTAGTTGAGCCCGGCGGATACGAAAGATAACAGAAAACTAGTCCTAGAGAGGCCTAAAAACCAACACAAAGTCGATTCCCGGAACAACCCCTCTTGGATCGGCAAACCATACCTTACGCACTACTGGATCGTTCAACCCGTTTGCAAGGCCTAACCATGCGGATATCAAACTAATCCTTGGAGAACAAGGAACAACCATAACAGATCAGATCTACTAAACAAAGATCAAGGAAGATGCTGCCCTTACACCTAAGATAGGTGCAAAGGCAGCTAGATATCTAGGGGCGGCATAACTAAGAAAACATATCAGAAAAGTCTCAATGTTTGCCCCAAAACATCTATGATAACAGTATTACTCGCCATCAACAAGGCTTCAGCACGAGCAACACAAAACAACGAATAAACTGATACTGCTCAGATCGCAAGATGCGATCTGGGCAGCATGACGCTTACCCGGAAGAAACCCTCGAAACAAGGGGTGGCGATGCGCCTAGATTGTGTTTGTTGTGAACGTGATCGTCCTCCTTCTCAATAACCCTAGGTACATATTTATAGTCCGTAGACTTTCTATCTTTAGAATAAACCTAACTGTGTACGAACCAAACTCTGTCTCTTAATTCTAAACTAAAACGTGATCTACATAATGTACAGATATACGGGCAATCTAGCCCAAACTCTCGCACGAGGCCGATTCAGAAACACTTTATGTACATATCCTCTAAGCCCATCTCAATCACGGCCCATCTTTGCTTGGCTAAAATCCGGCGACAACAAGTACTTAACTCTGACAAGGCCGGATATATCTTTTTCAGTTAATAAAGTTTGTCAGTTTTTACATGCCCCTACAACTTTACATTGGACAGCAGTTAAAAGGAGATGTCTTAGAGGAAGTGCTACTACTGGCCTTAGGATTGGTAGGTCATCATCCTCACTTGTTAGTGCCTTCTCTGATGCTGATTGGGCAGGGTGTCCTAATGACAGGAGATCAATTGGTGGATTTGTTGTGTTCTTTGGCTCTAATCTTGTATCATGGAGTGCCAGGAAGCAAGCCACAGTTTCTTGATCAAGCAATGAGGCAGAGTACAAGTCATTGGCAAATGCTACTGCTGAAGTAATGTGGGTTGAGTCTATTCTTAATGAGCTTGGAGTAGAGCATCCACAAACTGCTTGCTTATGGTGTGACAACCTTGGAGCAACATACTTGTCTGCAAATCTTGTATTCCATGCAAGGATGAAACATATTGAAATTGGCTTCCACTTTGTGAGAGAACGAGTGGCTCGGAAATTGTTAGAAATTCGGTTCATACCAACAGGAGATCAAGTAGCAGATGGATTTACTAAACCACTGCAAGTTCGACAACTAGAAGCATTCAAGACCAATCTCAACATGTACACGTTGAGATCGAGGGAGGATGTTAAACATGAAGCTTCTAGAAGATAAGTTGTTGTAATCCTAACGGTGTAGATAAACCGTTTTAGTTTCTTTCTTGTTGATCAATCCGATCTGTAACACCTCTGTATATTTATCTGGTCATTGACCCCTATTTAACACGCAATGCGGCCGAGTTCCAAAGCACGCTTCAAACCATCCTATATAGAATTTCCACAAGTAATACTCCAGTATCCTTCCTTTTCATGGGACGGAGTAAGTACAAGGGAAGATATATGTTTCCTATCAAGGCCGATTTTTTTTTTTTTTTTTGAACCCAATCAAGGCCGAAAATTTAGGCAAACATCCAGCTGCTAATTGTCGTTGAGACGAGAAAGTCATGGAAGACATCGCTGCCTCCGCAGAAGCTGTAGCGCCGCCGTCCACCGATCATGAGCTGATCAATGGTGTTAAGATCTGGGAAGTTTGGCAGCATGCTAATGTTGCTGGCAGCAGCGTAGTACATAACGGTGAAGAGATATTCACCGCCGCACAACCAGATCCTTCCTTTTCACTCAACTTGCCCGGCTATCAAGTTGCCACGGTGACAAGGCGATGCAAAAAATAAGCTATCTCTACTTCCACGTCCACCCTGATAATCCATGGATCGGCCTTTGTTGTTTTCATGTTAACAAGTTCAGGTACAACAACACTCCCTTCAAAGGTACAAAACTTATCCGTTTGTTATTTTGTGCAACAAAATTATGGTTTAGTTGGTGTGATTCGATTTATACATATCTTTGAACGCATGTTCATGATACCAATTCTGAATCAATAATTGTTCCTAAAGTTGTAAACAATGAAACACAATGCTATAACAAGGATTGGTTGTGATGTACGCATTCAGCTTAGTATTACTCATGATGGCGTTTGGAGGGTGCATAAGGTCGTTTTGGAGCACAATCATTATCTGGCAAGTCCGGATAAGAGCATCTCCAGTCGCGTCTCTCAAACTGTTCCCCAAAACGCGTCGGATTGAGCGTTTGCGGGACGTGTTTTGTTCGTACCGCGTTTGGAGGACGTTGCTCTCCAGTCGCGTCTCCCAAATAAAATTTCGGAAATTTTAAACTTAAGCGAGATTCAATTAGATTCGTCCAAATTTACATATATTCGAACGAAATTTGACTAAATTTAAACTAAACCTAATCTAGAAGTACTTGCGGCGGCCGGAGGCGTCGTAGTACTGGTGGAAGTCGTACATGTCATCGGTGACGACCTCCTGCTTGACGCGCTCGTCGACGGGCTGGTCCTTCACCAAGCCGCTTGGTCCAGCCTCGCCGTCGTCGTTGAGGTCCACGAGCGGCTTGCCGGATTCGCGGATGGACATGGCGATCGCCATGTCGAGGTCGCCTCTCCAGGCGTCCTTGTGTTCATCGACGCCAAGCACGCAGCCCGCAGCCCTGGGCAGTCCTCGGGGTCGTCGCTGCTGGCGATGAGCCGCTCGTACTCCGCCAGTAGCGCCGCCTGTGCCGCTTCCTCCGGCTCCTCCTTCACCTCCGGGTTCGGGATGAGGAGGGCGCCGCCACGCCTCTCTTGCTGCCGCCGGCTGCCGCCACGCCACGTGTTGACGAGCGTCGCCGGCTCCTCCTTCACCTCGCGTTTGGGGACGCTGTAGGGCGCCGAACGGTACAACGAGGACGGCGTCGATCGGGCCGGTCCTGAGGAAGGAGAGTTCGAGGAGGACGAGTACGCCGTCCTCCTCGGCTGCCATTGCGGTGGTCCTACTCGAGGAGACGGTGGCGGTGACGGCGGCGTCTCCAACCTTGGAGCGTCGTTGCGGATGCCGCGGATGACGTTCTCGAGGATGCGCCCAGGAACGCCCCAGAACAGGGCGGCCGTTCTTGTTTCAGCTGTTGGGCCCGCCGATAAGGCCGGTCGTGCTGTGCATCTCGATGTCGTACTTGGCCTCGAAGTACGTCGCCCACTAGGCGTCGTTGTTGTTGGCCGCCCATGTCGGATCCGCTCGCTCCTCGGCGGTGAGTTGAGCCCACCGGGCCTTGATGCCGTCCCTCCATTCGTCCGTGCCCGGCTTCGGCGGCGGCGGGATGCCAATGCCGTTCACGGCCATCTTCCAGCCGCCGCTGCTTGGCAGCCGCATGTCCGGCGGGACTGGATATCGGGCGTGGTATCGCCCACGCCTCCGCCACGGTTAGGCTGCCGCGGCCGAAGCCGTTCGCCGCGGCGATCTTGCGGGAGGACGAGGTCGACATTATTTCGAGCGGCGAGGAGAAGATCTGGGAGGGGCAGCGGCGAAGAGAAGGTTTGGGAGCGGTGAGAGACGAACCGCAGGGCGTCTTAATGTACAGCGGCGGCAGCGGGTGGTTGCACGCAATAACGCCGGCGCGGACGGCCACGCGGCCATGCACGATGAGACGCGTCCCTGCGTCGCCTGGGAAAACAGGGACGCCATTAACGTCGCTTGACCAAAGGTAGGCGACGGGGTTTTAGGCTTCCGAGCCACTGACGCGTCGGCCCCGCGTCGCTTTTCGTTGTGTCCGGCGTGCCCGGTGCGTCCCCTGTGGGACGGAGACGGGCTCGGGGCGCCGGACACCGTATCGGGGCGCGCGGCTTTAGGGGACGCGGCTGGAACCGTTTTTTGGTCCGGCGCGCCCCAAATTGCTTTGGGGGACGCTTTGGGGAACGCGACTGGAGATGCTCTAAAAGACACATGTTGCGGTCACGATGTTGTTTGATAGAGTTTGATAAAATTGTGATAAGTCATACGAGAGAAGCATGATTAAAGCCCGCAGATGTGTATAATTTTTTTTGAGCAATGGTATGAAGGACATCAGCATGTACCTTCCTTGCGAGTTGATAGAAATAACCATGTCAGCCACGAGCGCAGGAAGTAGTTGGAAGACAATAACGCGCAAATACTGTTGGAGTTCTTTTTTTTCTTTCAAAATGCGGGCGTATCCTAGCCTCTTTATCGAAATGATGCATATGGATGTTTTATTTCCTTATTTGCATTGTTGGGGTTCTTAAAAACAAGTACGTAGTTAGAAGATCTTTTCTATGCCATACAAATAAATAAGGATGATTGCTAGATAGCTAATTTCTTTCGGACAGATGATGAAGCTATAATTAGTTATTCTTATTTTGGTGATGCTTTGTCATCTAACACTATCTTTCGGACAAACAAATTTAAAATGCCTTTTGCGCCACTCCTTGGGACAAACCATCATAAGCAAACCATTATCTTCAACACTTTTTAACAACAATGTCTGGGAAGCAGCCGGTCCCAATTTTCATAGTTCAGTCTGTGCAGCTACGACCAAAGCAATCAACATGGCAACTTCTAAAGGAACTAATTATAAAGGTCTAAGGCAAGATCAACTACATGCAAAACGTTTAGCTGATCGTCATTGTCCCCTTCAAATGTATCAATTTCTCTTCCTTTAAGTACTTGGTTAAGTTGTACCTGAAATCAAATTATAGATGAAGTTTAGAATGTATATGGCAGCTAATTTCAAGTTTTATTTGCAGGCAAAAATGTATTAGTTTTTTGTTCTTAATGAACACAAAACACCTTGCTCAAGCAACAATAGTATAAGTACTCGCGGGAATGCATGGAGATCAGGGATAACGAAGATTGTGGCCACTGCGATCATGTTCCTCCGGCAGAAGAAGGTCGAGTTCGCCGATGGCCAGAGATCGACATGGTGGCGGCTGGATGTGGGTGGCGGCCAGCGATGGTTCGGTTCTTACAGATATAGGAGACGCGCAGTGGCAGTTTTTAATGTGCAATGGAGACATCTAAGTCATATCTTGGAGGGGTATTACCATCGCTTGAGGATGACAATGGAGTGTGGTATGATGTTGGAGAATGCATGTCAGATTGTTTTTGGGCTTCACGATCACATTCCAATGGAGTAGTTTCACCCTCTCCTCAGTCGGGTGCATTCGTGTATACACTTGAGGGTGGTGTTTCTCATTTGGTCTTGGCCACCGTAGTGATTTATTTGCTGTATCTTGTTGTCCTTCTTGTACTTGTCCTTGTCCTTGTCCTATTCCCAAGACACTTTCATCTTTAGCCGCTATTGCTCCAAATATCACCTTTGTCGATACATCATCTTTTTCGTTTACAACCAAATCATATTTTCCCTTTTCTTTGTTCCTCTGTCTCATAATATATATCAGAGATATCATTAGTAAATAAATCAGGAAACACGACGATTAACCTAGTTGATCCTCCATAAAATGGTTCATTCTCTCTAAAATCCGCATCCACACTAACAAGCATTCTCCTTTCAGATGGACACCAACATGTATAACCTTTTTGCTTACCAGAGTACCCCACAAACATACATTTCAATGGTCTTGCATCGAGTTTACCAACCGAATGTTAATTTGTTTGGTTAACTAGTAATCCTTCACAAAACATGAACAACCAAATCCTCCTCGAGTTGACAATGATTGTTGAGGGGCCGATAACATCAATCATGATTAACTTTGAGTAATATAGGTAAATATTTACAGTGAAAACAGGTAAGGGATCAATGCCTCAAATGGTCGTGGTTAAAGCAAAGAGGTGTAACTTTTATCTAGGTAATAATTTACAAGTTCAAATAAAATATTATAGATTTTTTAAAGATTTTTTTGCTGTAGGGGGATCATTGCCACTGCCATAGAGAAGCTCTACTACCATGAACAAGGGGGTCTTCACGCCCTAAGGCCTAAGCACATTGTGGACCGGCCCTGCTAAACACTACGACCACAACGTAATCCAACATTCTAAATTCATCCGAGAATTAAGCAAAAGTTAGCAGTTTATAGTTAACTCAGAATTATGCTAATTTGTTTGGTTAACTAGGAATTAGCAAAACCATCAACGAATCTACGCTCGCTGTGACACGGACAATGTATTCAAGACTCCTTTATTGGGCCTTAGAGATATAGGAAACGGATTCCTTTGGCCTCTGGAGGAGTAAAAAAACCGATATGGTGTCAGCTTGCAACATTATGCAATTTGGTGGAAGGTTAAACTTGTTATTTAGGGGGTGAACTCATCAAAATTTGGGAACAAATCTTAATAGTTTTATTTATTATAATACTTGGGAGATGCTATGCCCGCATACCATAGGGGGTGTTGGGCCGACCCAGCTTTTATGTTGTTTTTCTTTTGAAAACTTTATTTTTCAGGAAAAACATTTTTTAAAACTACTACATTTCTAATATGATAATTTTAAATATCTGAACATTTTCAAAATTGAATTCTTTAAATTTGAATAATTTATGAAAGTGATTTTTTAATTTATGTAATTTTAAAATTAAACATTTGTCAAGTCTGAAATTGTTTCAAATCTGAACAATTTTAAAATTTATACAATTTTCTAATTGTGAAATACATTTGTATTTACACGCAGAAATTCAGATTGAAAAAGAGAGAAAGAAATCTTTCCATCTATCGAATCAAGCAGAATTTCGAGCAATAAATTGATGGTTCATAACACACCCACACCCATGTGTGTCAAATTCTAATTTAAACATTTTTTAAAACTTGATATTTTTCAAATCTAAAAATTTAAAAGAATGAAAACAAAAGGAAAACAAAAAATATAAAAAAACATAAAGAAGAAGAATAAGAAAAGAAAAGCAAAATGGACAGACCAGGCCAACCCATACCAGGTGCGGGGGGTGTGCGGCGTCCTGCATCGGCCGATCTGGTCGGCATATAGGCCTATATGGCTTATGTTCCTGTGCATCAGATGGGCTAGGCTTGCAAGGATGGTTGAATGGATGGAAAGTGACAAAAGGCCAAGAGGTTCACTAGTCCCATTCATATTGAGAATGCATGCTCACGGATGCAGCTAGAAGGTGTTTTTCAGATAAAATGATCGAGCTAAACATCCTAGAATTCTGAAAGGAAAAAAATTCCAAAGGGTCAAGAGGTTCACCCCGTTCTTTCGAGAACGCCTGCTCACAAATTGCTGTACTTAGGGTATGCATGGTCATGTTTCAGTTCCATGGGAATGTGCCTAAGCAAGTGAGCTCCAATCCTGAATTCCGACATTTTTTTTTTCGCGGGCACGCGAAAGTCGTGCCATAGCTTTATAGAAGGGAGCAACAAGAATTACAAGAGACCAAAAAGGGGATGCGAACATCTACCCTTGGTCAACCCACGCACACCACCCACAACTCCAGGACCTACTCTCGCGACATGACTCTCCGCTCCACTCCCCTCGCAGCCCTCCAAAGACTGAACTCCTCAAGGATCATGCCGATAATCTGTTCCGTGGATAGCTGCCTCTCTAAGTTCCCGAACACACGGGCGTTCCTTTGCTTCCAGAGCGTCCAGGCAACCAACAGGACGAAAGTGTCAAAACCTCTCCTATCCTCCCTCCTTAGCCTCTTCCTCGCCTCCGTCCACCATCTCTCCAGATTTGTATTCTCCTGCGGTTCTTGTAGCTGTGACCCTACCCTTCTCAAGCAGCCAAACCAGACCATCTTGGCATACGGACAATGCACAAGAATGTGATCCACATTATCCTCTTCCTGTAAGCAAGTAGCGCAGGGATCTGGGTGGTCCTGCAGCCCATGCCGGGCCCTCCGATCCGACGTCCAAAGCCTACGTCTAATCGCTATCCAACCAAAGAATTTGCACTTCGGGGGTGCAAACGACCTCCATACCGGTTTGGCCATACTCCAAGAGACCCTCCCATGGCAGAGCATGTTATAGGTCGCACTAGTGGTATATCCCCCAGACGGTGAACCTTTCCATAGGATCTGATCTGGTCTGCCGCTGTCCCTAGGCACTCTCTCCAGTTCTTCCCAAAGCAGGGTGCACTGCATCCACCCCTCAATGGACAAGTCGCCAGATACATCCAAGAGCCAGGAATCATCCACTAAAGCCCAGCTCACCTTCCTTATGTTTTTCCTTCTCGTTGGGACTAAAGCAGCGACCTCGGGCGCTATCTCCTCCGCATTCCTGCCATTGATCCACCTATCCTTCCAAAAGAGGATGCTCCCACCATCACCAACTCGAAACTGCGCCAAACTCTGAAACACATCATTGGCTTCCTGGTCATTGAGAGCAGGCAGCCCCTGCCAAGGCCTGGAGGGGTCAGTGCGACGCAACCAGCACCAACGAACTCTAAGGGCCAGCCCTTGCAGCCTCAGGTCCTTAACTCCCAGACCTCCAAAACGTGTAGGCTTGCATATGGTGTCCCACGCCACCAGGCATTGCCCTCCATTGATCTCTTTCTTCCCGACCAGAAAAAGGCTCTCATCCACCTCTCCAGTTCCTCAAGCACCCAAGCTGGTGCCTCCACCACCATCATTTGATGTATAGGCCACGCACTTATTACCGATTTGACCAAAACCAGTCTCCCAGGTTTCTGGATCATCCCCCTCTGCCAGGCTGGGGCACAGTGCATGACCTGGTCAATCATCGGCTGCCACTCCGCCTTAGTCAGAGGCCTCAAAGCAAGTTGCATACTAAGATATTTGATGGGGAAACCCACGACCTCGCATCCCAGTGTCGCCGCCACTCTCTCAGCATCTCCTGCATGCTCTCTAATCAGCGTGGCTGAGGTCTTCCTGTAGTTCACACAGAGCCCAGAAGCCTCGCCAAAAACTCTCAGAATGGCCTTCACCGCCTCCAACTCCGTAGCCATCGCCAAGTTATTGCAGTCCGGCACGTATGTGCACACGTATCCATGTGGGATTTCTTTAGGCGGCTCATACAGGAATTGGCAATCGCCAGGATCGCCTCCAACCTTGTAGACGACGTATGCCGGTGAACCCTGTGGCTCTGGAGCTGCAAGCGCGAATGGCAGCTGCGATATGGTCTGGAACGGTATTTCTCCCTGGTGAGTCCCTAGGGCAGGCCCTGACGGAGAGTACTGATGCTTCATGATTTCCTGAACCACGCGAACCGCAATGCGCTCGAAAGTGTTCACCAGGCTCTCAGAGTGACGGTGTAGAGAATGAGCCACCATGTAATTAACTTCCTAGCGCGAGCTACGGTGCGTTCCTCTGAAGGGAGAGATAGATCTACTTCATCGAGAACGCCTTCGGGCGAGAACCCTCTCCACCTAATGCCATGTTTACGGGTCCTCTCGAACGAGCCGATGAGATCGGATTCGAAGACGGCTTTAATCTCATCATATTTCTTCTTGTGCTCCTCAGGCAGCTCTTCGTACGTGATTGGTTCGTCCGCCATCTCAGCTGCAGATGTTGACGCAGTTGCTGTAGAATGTTCCACCGGGCGTGCCAGAAAGTGTTGCCTGCCAAAACCCACCGGCGAGCAGCGACGAGCAACACGAAGAGCCGGGAGGCTCCCAGAGCGGCTGGTGGGCCCTGGTCCCTCGGGCGACGGCCCGCAAAGTCCAGCACACGTCCTGGCTAATGCGAGGGCGTGCCACCTGACCAATACCTGGTCAGGAAGGTGATGGATTGCTTCAATTAGTTTCCTGCATGGCAGACACGTAAACATTAAATCTGAGCCCCGATCGGCTCTCAGGTTACCCTGTGAATCGGCTCAGAGAGCCGATTGACCCATGGTTCGTATTGGATCTACAATAACATGGGGATCCTGCTTTATCAATATCAAGTTAAATCGATCTACGACAGTCTAGGGCTTTCACCGCATAATCTGGAACATCCTACGCGTAGTTGAGCCCAGCAGATACGAAAGATAACGGAAAACTAGTCCTAGAAGAGGCCTAAAAACCAACACAAAGTCGATTCCCGGAACAACCCCTCTTGGATCGGCAAACCATACCTTACGCACTACTGGATCGTTCAACCCGTTTGCAAGGCCTAACCATGCGGATATCAAACTAATCCTTGGAGAACAAGGAACAACCATAACAGATCAGATCTACTAAACAAAGATCAAGGAAGATGCTGCCCTTACACCTAAGATAGGTGCAAAGGCAGCTAGATATCTAGGGGCGGCATAACTAAGCAAACATATCAGAAAAGTCTCAATGTTAGCCCCAAAACATCTATGATAACGGTATTACTCGCCATCAACAAGGCTTCAGCACGAGCAACACAAAACAACGAATAAACTGATACTGCTCAGATCGCAAGATGCGATCTGGGCAGCATGACGCTTACCCGGAAGAAACCCTCGAAACAAGGGGTGGCGATGCGCCTAGATTGTGTTAGTTGTGAACGTGATCGTCCTCCTTCTCAATTCACTCCGGGCATAAATCCCGATACCCGAATCCCGAACCCGAATTTCCCGATCCCGAACCCGTATATCCCGAACCCGAAAAGCCCGAACACATATTCGGGAAGCTGTTTCGATTACCCGAATTTATTTCAGGAAATTCGGGCCTGTAATCTCTACACCCGAATATCCCGAACATCCCGAAACAATACAGCCCAGCCCATCAAGAAAGCCCAAAGTCCAGCCCAAGTGATCAAGCGGAGCAAGGTGAAGGTAACCCTAGACTAACAGGAGCGCAGCGTCCAATCTTCCAACTCCCGTGTCCCGTCCCTCCCCAGCCGCCACAAGATGCGCTGCGCAGCCGTAGATTGACTCGCCGCCGCTCGCAACTACCGTATGCCGCCGCAAGTTCTCTCTTCGTCGACACCTCCCCTCCCTGTCCTCCTCAACGCTCGACGGGACGTCTCCACAGGTCCGCCCTGCATCCTCGTCGTCCTCCTAGCGGAGAACCGTCAAGCTGCAGGTTTGTCGCATTGATTGAAGGCAACAACGAGCCAGCGAGTACCAAGGATCAATCCATCATCGAGAGAGCCAGCGAGTCTGTTCTTGTTTAAACTAACTATCATCATTTCTGTATCACTGTATGAGTGAAGTCGTGATTGTGAACTGCTAATCTGCTACCGTGCTAGCTAGTGTGCTGCTACTATACGGCTCTACCTGCCTATTTCTTGTTTGAGTTTGAGTTCATTCTTCAAAATCAAGTTAAAATGCAGTTAAAATAGTGCTGAAATGCCGCTGAAACGCTGCTTCTTGCTGTTCATTTTTGGGTCCAGTCTGTATTTCGGGATATTCAGGAATTTCCCGATCCCGAACCCGAATTGCCGGGTACCCGAATTATCGGGAAGCAAATATTATGCTGCATTTTCGGGTGTCAGTTTCCAGAACCCGAAATATTTTTTTCCCGAATTTCCCGTCCCGAAATTTCGGGATTTCCCGAACGCCCAGAGTGATTCTTAACCCTAGATACATATTTATAGTCCGTAGACTTTCTATCTTTAGAATAAACCTAACTGTGTACGAACCAAACTCTGTCTCTTAATTCTAAACTAAAACGTGATCTACATAATGTACAGATATACGGGCAATCTAGCCCAAACTCTCGCACGAGGCCGATTCAGAAACACTTTATGTACATATCCTCTAAGCCCATCTCAATCACGGCCCATCTTTGCTTGGCTAAAATCCGGCGACAACAAGTACTTAACTCTGACAAGGCCGGATATATCTTTTTCAGTTAATAAAGTTTGTCAGTTTTTACATGCCCCTACAACTTTACATTGGACAGCAGTTAAAAGGAGATGTCTTAGAGGAAGTGCTACTACTGGCCTTAGGATTGGTAGGTCATCATCCTCACTTGTTAGTGCCTTCTCTGATGCTGATTGGGCAGGGTGTCCTGATGACAGGAGATCAATTGGTGGATTTGTTGTGTTCTTTGGCTCTAATCTTGTATCATGGAGTGCCAGGAAGCAAGACACAGTTTCTTGATCAAGCAATGAGGCAGAGTACAAGTCATTGGCAAATGCTACTGCTGAAGTAATGTGGGTTGAGTCTATTCTTAATGAGCTTGGAGTAGAGCATCCACAAACTGCTTGCTTATGGTGTGACAACCTTGGAGCAACATACTTGTCTGCAAATCTTGTATTCCATGCAAGGATGAAACATATTGAAATTGGCTTCCACTTTGTGAGAGAACGAGTGGCTCGGAAATTGTTAGAAATTCGGTTCATACCAACAGGAGATCAAGTAGCAGATGGATTTACTAAACCACTGCAAGTTCGACAACTAGAAGCATTCAAGACCAATCTCAACATGTACACGTTGAGATCGAGGGAGGATGTTAAACATGAAGCTTCTAGAAGATAAGTTGTTGTAATCCTAACGGTGTAGATAAACCGTTTTAGTTTCTTTCTTGTTGATCAATCCGATCTGTAACACCTCTGTATATCTATCTGGTCATTGACCCCTATTTAACACGCAATGCGGCTGAGTTCCAAAGCACGCTTCAAACCATCCTATATAGAATTTCCACAAGTAATACTCCAGTATCCTTCCTTTTCATGGGACGGAGTAAGTACAAGGGAAGATATATGTTTCCTATCAAGGCCGATTTTTTTTTTTTTTGAACCCAATCAAGGCCGAAAATTTAGGCAAACATCCAGCTGCTAATTGTCGTTGAGACGAGAAAGTCATGGAAGACATCGCTGCCTCCGCAGAAGCTGTAGCGCCGCCGTCCACCGATCATGAGCTGATCAATGGTGTTAAGATCTGGGAAGTTTGGCAGCATGCTAATGTTGCTGGCAGCAGCGTAGTACATAACGGTGAAGAGATATTCACCGCCGCACAACCAGATCCTTCCTTTTCACTCAACTTGCCCGGCTATCAAGTTGCCACGGTGACAAGGCGATGCAAAAAATAAGCTATCTCTACTTCCACGTCCACCCTGATAATCCATGGATCGGCCTTTGTTGTTTTCATGTTAACAAGTTCAGGTACAACAACATTCCCTTCAAAGGTACAAAACTTATCCGTTTGTTATTTTGTGCAACAAAATTATGGTTTAGTTGGTGTGATTCGGTTTATACATATCTTTGAACGCATGTGCATGATACCAATTCTGAATCAATAATTGTTCCTAAAGTTGTAAACAATGAAACACAATGGTATAACAAGGATTGGTTGTGATGTACGCATTCAGCTTAGTATTACTCATGATGGCGTTTGGAGGGTGCATAAGGTCGTTTTGGAGCACAATCATTATCTGGCAAGTCCGGATAAGAGCATCTCCAGTCGCGTCTCTCAAACTGTTCCCCAAAACGCGTCGGATTGAGCGTTTGCGGGACGTGTTTTGTTCGTACCGCGTTTGGAGGACGTTGCTCTCCAGTCGCGTCTCCCAAATAAAATTTCGGAAATTTTAAACTTAAGCGAGATTCAATTAGATTCGTCCAAATTTACATATATTCGAACGAAATTTGACTAAATTTAAACTAAACCTAATCTAGAAGTACTTGCGGCGGCCGGAGGCGTCGTAGTACTGGTGGAAGTCGTACATGTCATCGGTGACGACCTCCTGCTTGACGCGCTCGTCGACGGGCTGGTCCTTCACCAAGCCGCTTGGTCCAGCCTCGCCGTCGTCGTTGAGGTCCACGAGCGGCTTGCCGGATTCGCGGATGGACATGGCGATCGCCATGTCGAGGTCGCCCTCCAGGCGTCCTTGTGTTCATCGACGCCAAGCACGCAGCCCGCAGCCCTGGGCAGTCCTCGGGGTCGTCGCTGCTGGCGATGAGCCGCTCGTACTCCGCCAGTAGCGCCGCCTGTGCCGCTTCCTCCGGCTCCTCCTTCACCTCCGGGTTCGGGATGAGGAGGGCGCCGCCACGCCTCTCTTGCTGCCGCCGGCTGCCGCCACGCCACGTGTTGACGAGCGTCGCCGGCTCCTCCTTCACCTCGCGTTTGGGGACGCTGTAGGGCGCCGAACGGTACGACGAGGACGGCGTCGATCGGGCCGGTCCTGAGGAAGAAGAGTTCGAGGAGGACGAGTACGCCGTCCTCCTCGGCTGCCATTGCGGTGGTCCTACTCGAGGAGACGGTGGCGGTGACGGCGGCGTCTCCAACCTTGGAGCGTCGTTGCGGATGCCGCGGATGACGTTCTCGAGGATGCGCCCAGGAACGCCCCAGAACAGGGCGGCCGTTCTTGTTTCAGCTGTTGGGCCCGCCGATAAGGCCGGTCGTGCTGTGCATCTCGATGTCGTACTTGGCCTCGGAGTACGTCGCCCACTAGGCGTCGTTGTTGTTGGCCGCCCATGTCGGATCCGCTCGCTCCTCGGCGGTGAGTTGAGCCCACCGGGCCTTGATGCCGTCCCTCCATTCGTCCGTGCCCGGCTTCGGCGGCGGCGGGATGCCAATGCCGTTCACGGCCATCTTCCAGCCGCCGCTGCTTGGCAGCCGCATGTCCGGCGGGACTGGATATCGGGCGTGGTATCGCCCACGCCTCCGCCACGGTTAGGCTGCCGCGGCCGAAGCCGTTCGCCGCGGCGATCTTGCGGGAGGACGAGGTCGACATTATTTCGAGCGGCGAGGAGAAGATCTGGGAGGGGCAGCGGCGAAGAGAAGGTTTGGGGGCGGTGAGAGACGAACCGCAGGGCGTCTTAATGTACAGCGGCGGCAGCGGGTGGTTGCACGCAATAACGCCGGCGCGGACGGCCACGCGGCCATGCACGATGAGACGCGTCCCTGCGTCGCCTGGGAAAACAGGGACGCCATTAACGTCGCTTGACCAAAGGTAGGCGACGGGGTTTTAGGCTTCCGAGCCACTGACGCGTCGGCCCCGCGTCTCTTTTCGTTGTGTCCGGCGTGCCCGGTGCGTCCCCTGTGGGACGGAGACGGGCTCGGGGCGCCGGACACCGTATCGGGGCGCGCGGCTTTAGGGGACGCGGCTGGAACCGTTTTTTAGTCCGGCGCGCCCCAAATTGCTTTGGGGGACGCTTTGGGGAACGCGACTGGAGATGCTCTAAAAGACACATGTTGCGGTCACGATGTTGTTTGATAGAGTTTGATAAAATTGTGATAAGTCATACGAGGGAAGCATGATTAAAGCCCGCAGATGTGTATAATTTTTTTGAGCAATGGTATGAAGGACATCAGCATGTACCTTCCTTGCGAGTTGATAGAAATAACCATGTCAGCCACGAGCGCAGGAAGTAGTTGGAAGACAATAACGCGCAAATACTGTTGGAGTTCTTTTTTTTTTTCAAAATGCGGGCGTATCCTAGCCTCTTTATCGAAATGATGCATATGGATGTTTTATTTCCTTATTTGTATTGTTGGGGTTCTTAAAAACAAGTAGTTAGAAGATCTTTTCTATGCCATACGAATAAATAAGGATGATTGCTAGATAGCTAATTTCTTTCGGACAGATGATGAAGCTATAATTAGTTATTCTTATTTTGGTGATGCTTTGTCATCTAACACTATCTTTCGGACAAACAAATTTAAAATGCCTTTTGCGCCACTCCTTGGGACAAACCATCATAAGCAAACCATTATCTTCAACACTTTATAACAACAATGTCTGGGAAGCAGCCGGTCCCAATTTTCATAGTTCAGTCTGTGCAGCTACGACCAAAGCAATCAACATGGCAACTTCTAAAGGAACTAATTATAAAGGTCTAAGGCAAGCATGCAAAACGTTTAGCTGATCGTCATTGTCCCCTTCAAATGTATCAATTTCTCTTCCTTTAAGTACTTGGTTAAGTTGTACCTGAAATCAAATTATAGATGAAGTTTAGAATGTATATGGCAGCTAATTTCTAGTTTTATTTGCAGGCAAAAATGTATTAGTTTTTTGTTCTTAATGAACACAAAACACCTTGCTCAAGCAACAATAGTATAAGTACTCGCGGGAATGCATGGAGATCAGGGATGCCGAAGATTGTGGCCACTGCGATCATGTTCCTCCGGCAGAAGAAGGTCGAGTTCGCCGATGGCCAGAGATCGACATGGTGGCGGCTGGATGTGGGTGGCGGCCAGCGATGGTTCGGTTCTTACAGATATAGGAGACGCGCAGTGGCAGTTTTTAATGTGCAATGGAGACATCTAAGTCATATCTTGGAGGGGTATTACCATCGCTTGAGGATGACAATGGAGTGTGGTATGATGTTGGAGAATGCATGTCAGATTGTTTTTGGGCTTCACGATCACATTCCAATGGAGTAGTTTCACCCTCTCCTCAGTCGGGTGCATTCGTGTATACACTTGAGGGTGGTGTTTCTCATTTGGTCTTGGCCACCGTAGTGATTTATTTGCTGTATCTTGTTGTCCTTCTTGTACTTGTCCTTGTCCTTGTCCTATTCCCAAGACACTTTCATCTTTAGCCGCTATTGCTCCAAATATCACCTTTGTCGATACATCATCTTTTTTCGTTTACAACCAAATCATATTTTCCCTTTTCTTTGTTCCTCTGTCTCATAATATATATCATAGATATCATTAGTAAATAAATCAGGAAACACGACGATTAACCTAGTTGATCCTCCATAAAATGGTTCATTCTCTCTAAAATCCGCATCCACACTAACAAGCATTCTCCTTTCAGATGGACACCAACATGTATAACCTTTTTGCTTACCAGAGTACCCCACAAACATACATTTCAATGGTCTTGCATCGAGTTTACCAACCGAATGTTAATTTGTTTGGTTAACTAGTAATCCTTCACAAAACATGAACAACCAAATCCTCCTCGAGTTGACAATGATTGTTGAGGGGCTGATAACATAAATCATGATTAACTTTGAGTAATATAGGTAAATATTTACAGTGAAAACAGGTAAGGGATCAATGCCTCAAATGGTCGTGGTTAAAGCAAAGAGGTGTAATTTTTATCTAGGTAATAATTTACAAGTTCAAATAAAATATTATAGATTTTTTAAAGATTTTTTTGCTGTAGGGGGATCATTGCCACTGCCATAGAGAAGCTCTACTACCATGAACAAGGGGGTCTTCACGCCGTAAGGCCTAAGCACATTGTGGACCGGCCCTGCTAAACACTACGACCACAACGTAATCCAACATTCTAAATTCATCCGAGAATTAAGCAAAAGTTAGCAGTTTATAGTTAACTCAGAATTATGCTAATTTGTTTGGTTAACTAGGAATTAGCAAAACCATCAATGAATCTACGCTCGCTGCGACACGGACAATGTATTCAAGACTCCTTTATTGGGCCTTAGAGATATAGGAAACGGATTCCTTTGGCCTCTGGAGGAGTAAAAAAACCGATATGGTGTCAGCTTGCAACATTATGCAATTTGGTGGAAGGTTAAACTTGTTATTTAGGGGGTGAACTCATCAAAATTTGGGAACAAATCTTAATAGTTTTATTTATTATAATACTGGGAGATGCTATGCCCCGCATACCCTAGGGGGTGTTGGGCCGACCCAGTTTTTATGTTGTTTTTCTTTTGAAAACTTTATTTTTCAGGAAAAACATTTTTTAAAACTACTACATTTCTAATATGATAATTTTAAATATCTGAACATTTTCAAAATTGAATTCTTTAAATTTGAATAATTTATGAAAGTGATTTTTTAATTTATGTAATTTTAAAATTAAACATTTGTCAAGTCTGAAATTGTTTCAAATCTGAACAATTTTAAAATTTATACAATTTTCTAATTGTGAAATACATTTGTATTTACACGCAGAAATTCAGATTGAAAAAGAGAGAAAGAAATCTTTCCATCTATCGAATCAAGCAGAATTTCGAGCAATAAATTGATGGTTCATAACACACCCACACCCATGTGTGTCAAATTCTAATTTAAACATTTTTTAAAACTTGATATTTTTCAAATCTAAAAATTTAAAAGAATGAAAACAAAAGGAAAACAAAAAATATAAAAAAAACAAAAAAACATAAAGAAGAAGAATAAGAAAAGAAAAGCAAAATGGACAGACCAGGCCAACCCATACCAGGTGCGGGGGTGTGCGGCGTCCTGCATCGGCCGATCTGGTCGGCATATAGGCCTATATGACTTATGTTCCTGTGCATCAGATGGGCTAGGCTTGCAAGGATGGTTGAATGGATGGAAAGTGACAAAAGGCCAAGAGGTTCACTAGTCCCATTCATTTTGAGAATGCATGCTCACGGATGCAGCTAGAAGGTGTTTTTCAGATAAAATGATCCAGCTAAACATCCTAGAATTCTGAAAGGAAAAAATTTCCAAAGGGTCAAGAGGTTCACCCCGTTCTTTCGAGAACGCCTGCTCACAAATTGCTGTACTTAGGGTATGCATGGTCATGTTTCAGTTCTATGGGAATGTGCCTAAGCAAGTGAGCTCCAATCCTGAATTCCGATATATTTTTTTCGCGGGCACGCGAAAGTCGTGCCATATCTTTATAGAAGGGAGCAACAACAATTACAAGAGACCAAAAGGGGGATGCGAACATCTACCATTGGCCAACCCACACACACCACCCACAACACAAAAAACCCTACTCTCGCGACATGATTCTCCGCTCCACTCCCCTCGCAGCCCTCCAAAGACTGAACTCATCAAGGATCATGACAATAACCTGTTCCGTAGATCGCTGCCTTTCTAAGTTCCCGAACACACGGGCATTCCTTTGCTTCCAAAGCGTCCAGGCAACCAGCAGGACGAAAGTGTCAAACCCTCTTCTATCCTCCCTCCTTAGCCTCTTCCTTGTCTCCGTCCACCATCTCTCCAGATTTGTATTCTCCTGCGGTTCTTGTAGCTGTGACCCTGCCCCTCTCAAGCATCCAAACCATACCATCTTGGCATACGGGCATTGCACAAGAATGTGATCCACCGTATCCTCCTCCTGTAAGCAAGAAGCGCAGGGATCTGGGTGGTCCTGCAGCCCATGTCGGGCCCTCCGATCCGACGTCCAGAGCCTCCGTCTAATCGCTAACCAACCAAAGATTTTGCACTTTGAGGGTGCGAACGACCTCCATATTGGTTTAGCCATACTCCAAGAGACCCTCCCATGACAGAGCATGTTATAGGTCGCGGCAGTGGTATATCCCCCAGACAACGAGCCTTTCCATAAGATCTGATCTGGTCTGCTGCTGTCCCTAGGCACTCTCTCCAGTTCTTCCCAAAGCAGGGTGCACTGCATCCATCCCTCAATCGACAAGTCACCAGATACATCCAGGAGCCAGGAGTCATCCACCAAAGCCTCGTTCACCTTCTGTATGTTCTTCCTTCTCGTTGGAACTAAAGCAGCCACCTTAGGCGCCATTTCCTCCGCATTCCTGCCATTGATCCACCTGTCCTTCCAAAAGAGGATGCTCCCCCCGTCACCAACTCGAAACTGCGCCAGACTCTGAAACACTTCATTGGCTTCCTGGTCCTTGAGGGCAGGCAGCCCTTGCCAAGGCCTGGAGGGGTCTGTGCGACGCAACCAACACCAACGAACTCTAAGGGCCAGCCCTTGCAGCCTCAGATCCTTAACTCCCAGACCTCCCAAGCGTGTTGGCTTACATATGGTGTCCCACGCCACCAGGCATTGCCCTCCCTTGATCTCTTTCTTTCCTGCCCAGAAAAAGGCTCTCATCCACCTCTCCAGCTCCTCAAGCACCCAGGCTGGTGCCTCCGCAACCATCAGTTGATGTATAGGCCGCGCACTTATCACCGATTTGACCAAAACCAGTCTCCCAGATTTCTGAATCATCCCTCTTTGCCAGGCCGGGGCACAGTGCATGACCTGGTCAATCATCGGCTGCCATTCCGCCTTTGTCAGAGGCCTCAAAGCAAGTTGCATACCGAGATATTTGATGGGGAAACCCACCACCTCACATCCCAGAGTCGCCGCCACTCTCTCAGCATCTCCTGCATGCTCTCTGATCAACGTGGCTGAGGTCTTCCTATAGTTGACACAGAGCCCCGAGGCCTCACCAAAGACCCGCAGAATGGCTTTCACCGCCTCCAACTCCGTAGCCAGCGGCTTGCAGAAAATCACCACATCATCCGCATAAATCGAGATTCTTTGAAGCTCCGTGATCCCCGCAAGCCCAAAGAAAAGATGTCTCTCAACGGCTTTCTTGACAGCCGCAGTCAGCACCTCCATAGCCGCCACAAACAACATGGGTGATGTGGGGTCACCCTGTCTGAGACCTCTCACGTGTACAATCCTGCCACCAGGAACTCCATTCACCAACACTCTGGTGTTTGCCGTGCTAAGCAGCAGGGACACCCATTTTAAGAACCTCTCTCCAAACCCCATGCGTCGAAGAACCTCAAGCAGGAAGCTCCAAGATATTGAGTCGAAAGCTCTCGTGAGGTCTAACTTTAAAAGCACACCCGACTGTCTCTGTTGATTGATCTTTCTCGCCACTTGCCTCACTAAGATAAAGTTATCATGTAGGGACCGCCCTCTAACGAACGCAGACTGGTTGGTGCTCACAACATCTCCAAGCCTTCTCCGAAGCCTATTCGCCATAATTTTGGAGAAAAGCTTTGCAAAGCTATGCACCAAACTGATGGGGCGATAGTCCTTGACCTCTGTGGCATCCTGCTTCTTAGGGATCAAGGTGATGAGGGCTCGGTTTAGGCGCGCGAAGCCACGCCCATCTCCAACACTCAGTTTGAACAGCCCAGCAAGAATATCTCCTTTGATGATTGGCCAAGCCCTTTGGTAGAAAGCGCCTATAAACCCATCCGGGCCCGGTGCCCGATCCGGGTGCAGATCCTTAACCACCCTCCAAACCTCCTCCTCAGTGAACATGGCATCCAGGTCCTGCAGCTGAGCTACAGGGATCTCAAGCTCTTGCAGATCAATCGAATGTTCTCTAGGTTGTATCCTACCCAGCAGCTGGAAATAAGCTTCCGTAAAAGCCTCCACTTTCCTCTCTTGGTCCGTCACAATCTCATCTCCAATCCTCACAGAGGCAATGTGGTTTTTCGCTTGCCTACCATTGGCAACAGCATGGAAAAGCGCCGTATTTGCGTCCCCCTCTCTCAACCAGCGGACTCTCGACCTCTTTCTCTGATACGTCTCCGACGTATCGATAATTTCTTATGTTCCATTCCACTTTATTGATGATATCTACATGTTTTATGCACACTTTATGTCATATTCGTGCATTTTCTGGAACTAACCTATTAACAAGATGCCGAAGAGCCAGTTGTTATTTTCTCGTCGTTTTTGGTTTCGTAAATCCTAGTAACGAAATATTCTCGGAATTGGACGAAATCAACGCCCGTGGTCCTATTTTGCCACGAAGCTTCCAGAAGACCGAAGAGGAGTCGAAGTGGGGCCACGAGGCGCCTCCACACTAGGGCGGCGCGGCCCGTGCCCCGGCCGCGCCGACTCGTGGTGTGGGGCCCTCGTGTGGCCCCCGCGTTGCCCTTCCGCCTACTTAAAGCCTCCGTCGCGAAACCCCCGCACCGAGAGCCACGATACGGAAAACCTTCCGGAGCCGCCGCCATCGCGAAGCCAAGATCCGGGGGACAGGAGTCTCCGTTCCGGCACGCCGCCGGACGGGGAAGTGCCCCCGAAGGCTCCTCCATCGACACCACCGCCATCTTCATCAACGCCTGCTGTCTCCCATGAGGAGGGAGTAGTTCTCCATCGAGGCTCGGGCCGTACCGGTAGCTATGTGGTTAATCTCTCTCCTATGTGCTTCAATACAATAATCTCATGAGCTGCCTTACATGATTGAGATTCATATGATGATGCTTGTAATCTAGATGTTATTATGCTAGTCAAGTGGGTTTTACTTATGTGATCTCCGGAGACTCCTTGTCCCACGTGTGTAAAGGTGACAGTGTGTGCACCGTGTGGGTCTCTTAGGCTATATTTCACGGAATACTTATTCACCGTTATGAATGGCGTAGTGAAGTGCTTATTTATATCTCTTTATGATTGCAATGTGTTTTGTATCACAATTTATCTATGTGCTACTCTAGTGATGTTATTAAAGTAGTTTATTCCTCCCGCACGGTGTAATGGTGACGATGTGTGCATCCGTGTTAGTACTTGGCGTATGCTATGATCATGATCTCTTGTAGATTATGAAGTTAACTATTGCTATGATGGTATTGATGTGATCTATTCCTCCTACATGGTGTGAAGGTGACAATGTGCATGCTATGTTAGTACTTGGTTTAGTCGTGTTGATCTTTCATGCACTCTAAGGTTATTTAAATATGAACATTGAATTGTGGAGCTTGTTAACTCCGGCATTGAGGGTTCGTGTAATCCTACGCAATGTGTTCATCATCCAACAAGAGAGTGTAGAGTATGCATTTATCTATTCTCGTTATGTGATCAATGTTGAGAGTGTCCACTAGTGAAAGTGTAATCCCTAGGCCTTGTTCCTAAATATCGCTATCGCTGCTTGTTTATCGTTTCTACCGCGTTACTACCGCTGCGTTACTACTCGCTCATACTTATTTATACCACCTCGTATTTCACTATCTCTTCGCCGAACTAGTGCACCTATTAGGTGTGTTGGGGACACAAGAGACTTCTTGCTTTGTGGTTGCAGGGTTGCATGAGAGGGATATCTTTGACCTCTTCCTCCCCGAGTTCGATAAACCTTGGGTGATCCACTTAAGGGAAACTTGCCGCTGTTCTACAAACCTCCGCTCTTGGAGGCCCAACACCGTCTACAGGAAAAGGAGGGGCGTAGACATCAAGCTATTTTCTCGGCGCCGTTGCCGGGAGGAAAGGTAAAAGGTACTCACACTCCGGATCTCGGCTACTAAGCTATTTTCACCGTTGTAAGTACTCGAAGCTATTTCCTTTAGATCCTGCAATTGCATCTTTTTGTTTCTTGTTTACACTAGTTAGGCATAATGGACAACAATGAGCTTCTTACTCTATTTCCTGATTTAAGACATGGATGGTTTGATCTGAAAATTAAAAAACCCATGAAACATATTAGCATGAATACTTTGAATACCATTGTTGCTAATGATATGGAAAATTCTAAGCTTGGGGAAGCTGGCTTTGATAAGCATGATATTTTTAGTCCCCCAAGCATTGAGGAGAAAATTTACTTTGATGATACTTTGCCTCCTATTTATGATGATTATAATGATAGTAGTCTTTTAGTACCGCCTGTTATGGAGGATAAATTGATTATGATTACAATATGCCTCCTATATTTGATGATGAGAATAATAATGATAGCTACTTTGTTGAATTTGCTCCCACTATTACTAATAAAATTGATTATGCTTATGTTGGGAGTAGTAATAATTTTATGCATGAGACTCATGATAAGAATGCTTTATGTGATAGTTATATTGTTGAGTTTTATTATGAGAGAGGAAAATATGGTTGTAGAAAGTTTCATGTTACTAAAATGCCTCTCTATGTGCTGAAATTTTTGAAGCTACACTTGTTCTATCTTCCTATGCTTGTTACTTTGCTCCTCATGAACTTGTTTATTTACAAGATTCCTTTGCATAGGAAGCATGTTAGACTTAAATGTGTTTTGAATTTGCCTCTTGATGCTCTCTTTTGCTTCAAATACTATTTCCAGCGAGTGCATCATTAAAACTCGCTGAGCCCATCTTAATGGCTAAAAAGAAAGAACTTCTTGGGAGATAACCCATGTGTTATTTTGCTACAGTACTTTGTTTTATATTTGTGTCTTGGAAGTTGTTTACTACTGTAGCAACCTCTCCTTATCCTAGTTTTGTGTTTTGTTGTGCCAAGTAAAGTCTTTGATAGTAAAGTAAGTACTAGATTTGGATTACTGCGCGTAAACAAATTTCTTTGCTGTCATGAATCTGGGTCTAATTCTCCGTAGGTAACTCAGAAAATTAAGCCAATTTACGTGAGTGATCCTCGGATATGTACGCAACTTTCATTAAATTTAGGGCAAGTCCGGTGCCTCAATAAAATCCATCTTTACTGACCGTTCGTTTTGACAGATTCTCGCATTTTATTTCGCATTACCTCTTTTGCTATGTTGGATGAATTTCTTTGATCCATTAATGTCCAAGTAGCTTTATGCAATGTCCGAAGTGTTAAGAATGATTGTGTCACCTTCCGAACATGTTAATTTTTATTGTCCACTAACCCTCTAATGAGTTGTTTCGAGTTTGGTGTGGAGGAAGTTTTCAAGGATCAAGAGAGGAGTATGATACAATATGATCAAGGAGAGTGAAAGCTCTAAGCTTGGGGATGCCCCGGTGGTTCACCCCTGCATATTCTAAGAAGACTCAAGCGTTTAAGATTGGGGATGCCCAAGGCATCCCCTTCTTCATCGACAACATTATCAGGTTCCTCCCCTGAAACTATATTTTTATTCCGTCACATCTTATGTACTTTGCTTGGAGCGTCGGTTTGTTTTTGTTTTTTTAGTTTTGTTTGAATAAAATGGATCCTAGCATTCACTGTATGGGAGAGAGACACGCTCCGCTGTAGCATATGGACAAGTATGTCCTTAGGCTTTACTCATAGTATTCATGGCGAAGTTTCTTCTTCGTTAAATTGTTATATGGTTGGAATTGGAAAATGCTACATGTAGTAATTCTAAAATGTCTTGGATAATTTGATACTTGGCAATTGTTGTGCTCATGTTTAAGCTCTTGCATCATATACTTTGCACCCATTAATGAAGAAACACTTAGAGCTTGCTAATTTGGTTTGCATATTTGGTTTCTCTAGAGTCTAGATAATATCTAGTATTGAGTTTTGAACAACAAGGAAGACGGTGTAGAGTCTTATAATGTTTACAATATGTCTTTTATGTGAGTTTTGCTGCACCGTTCATCCTTGTGTTTGTTTCAAATAACCTTGCTAGCCTAAACCTTGTATCGAGAGGGAATACTTCTCATGCATCCAAAATCCTTGAGCCAACCACTATGCCATTTGTGTCCACCATACCTACCTACTACGTGGTATTTATCCGCCATTCCAAAGTAAATTGCTTGAGTGCTACCTTTAAAATTCCATCATTCGCTTTTGCAATATATAGCTCATGGGACAAATAGCTTAAAAACTATTGTGGTATTGAATATGTACTTATGCACTTTATCTCTTATTAAGTGTCTTGTTGTGCGATAACCATGCTTCTGGGGACGCCATCAACTATTCTTTGTTGAATATCATGTGAGTTGCTATGCATGTCCGTCTTGTCTGAAGTAAGAGAGATCTACCACCTTAATGGTTGGAGCATACATATTGTTAGAGAAGAACATTGGGCCGCTAACTAAAGCCATGAATCATGGTGGAAGTTTCAGTTTTGGACATATATCCTCAATCTCATATGAGAATAATAATTGTTGCCACATGCTTATGCATTTAAGAGGAGTCCATTATCTGTTGTCCATGTTGTCCCGGTATGGATGTCTAAGTTGAGAATAATCAAAAGCGAGAAATCCAAAATGCGAGCTTTCTCCTTAGACCTTTGTACAGGCGGCATGGAGGTACCCCATTGTGACACTTGGTTAAAACATAGGTATTGCGATGATCCGGTAGTCCAAGCTAATTAGGACAAGGTGCGTGACATAGGCATCCCAAATGGGCCTGCCAAAGATGGTACCCGGGGTTTATTGAAGGCCCACTACCCGAAGAATAAGAAGATTCGGGAGCCCAAGATGTATTAAGGAAAGTTAGAGTTGTAATAGGAAGTGCTATTTGTAATCTGGCGGGATGAGTTAGAAACCGTCCCGGACTCTGTAACTTGTACAAAACGAAACCCTCGGCTCCGCCTCTTATATAAAGGGGGAGTCGAGGGACGAAGAGATCATCGAATCATTGTTCACAAACCCTAGTTTTCATAATCGTCGAGTACTTTTCGACTGAAACCTTCGAGATCTACTTGCCCTCTACTTCTAACTAAACCCTAGCCTATAACCCGTAGGCATTGACAAGTTAATCCCTTGTCAATTGGCGCCGTCCGTGGGAACTAGAGGCGTAAGGATCCGATCTCGATGGCACGTTCAAGATCTTCGACATCGTCAACCGAAGCAACACAATGGATCGAGGTAAACGGATCGCCGCTCGGTCTTGTCGATTTTGTTCCTCACCCACCCTCCCGTTTGGATGCATATGCGTACCGGCGGAGCCCATGGAGATGACGTTCGGAAGGTTTCACTTTCGCGTCGAGAAGGAAGGATCGTATCGTGTCGAAATTCCGATTTCGTCGGGATCGTCGGCGGTCGATTCCGATTTTTCAAGCTATACATCGTCAACCGAGTCAGGAGAATAAGAAACCTCGGAAACACGTTATGTCAGCACCAGAGCAAGAGAGAAACTCGCTAAGATCTTCGGCGACATATCGTTCGAGTCATCTGCGGACTCATATATAAGCGATGACTCAAGCGATGTCGACAGTTACGACTTCATCGACAAATCTATCACAATGGGCAAGGTCTTCATCAATCTCAACAATGATGTCACCAAACCCAACATAGATCCGAGTACAAAATATCATCGATTTATGCTATCGAAAATCAAGAGGAAACATCGGAGGCTTTCGACGATTTGGGTAATCCCTATGTCGATCCCTCAGATCTAAGGAGAGGTATGGGCACTAAATATGTCGGGCCCACACCACGTGTCAGAGTTCAACTTCCACAAGCAGCCTGGGATGGAGCTGCAAAAGCTTTAGATGGTTCGGAGCCAATGACGACAACGGCCACGGCTCAAGAACTGCAAGCTTATCAATATAGGCTCGCACGAGCTGCCGGAGAAATAGAAAAACAGACAGACTGAGTTGAACGGGAGAAAGGAGGCAGCCTTCGCATCCAGCAGGAGAAGGGCAGATCTAAGTCGACAATCTAGGGTTTCGGGTGATAGCCATAGGGAGGCTCGGAACAGAGGAAGATCAAGGTTACAACACATACCCGAAGCAGAAAGAGAGCACTTAGTTCAAAACCTCGACATGTCCTTTATGTCGATAGATACAAGAGGAAACATTATCCCTAAAACACCAGAAGCTGGGTACATGGCGACACAAGCTTATATCCTCGCATCTAGGCCACCCCCAGGTGATCCAAGGGAAACATTATACAATATGGCGTTAGCAGGAGTTGGAGCTATGGGGACAGCGTTTGTATCAACGCCTCCCGAAGGAGCGGCAAGGCAAAATAGTCCACGACCTGCAGCAGCAACGGCGGCAGTCCCAGAAGGACCAAGTGGAGCAAGAGACACAGGAGCACAAGTAAGGGTCGATAGAGCGAGGCAAAGCAGAAGAGATCATCGGCAATCCCCGGAGCTTGACGACGAGGATATGTGTGGCCTACCATGCTTCACGAGGAGGATCCGAAAAACTCGAGTCCCCTCAGGATTCAAGCTACCCGATCATTTCAAAAAATTCGACGGTCTGCAAGATCCAGAAGATTGGCTAGTTGATTACCTCGAGACGGTGAAGTTAACTCGGAGGAACTAGGGCAACAGCCATGCAAAGTATTCAGGTGCACTTAAGTGGAGCCGCACGATCTTGGATCAAAAAACTTCCGCCAGGATCTATCGACAGCTGGGAAAGTTTCGAGGATGTATTCGTCGAAAACTTCAGGTCAACGTGCAAAAAACCTGCGTCGTTAGAAGAGCTGAGAGCATGTCGACAAAAGCCAGATGAGTCAATGAGAAAATACATCCAAAGGTGGAACATCATAAAAAACTCGGCAGAAAATATATCTGACGAGAGAGCAATAGATGCGTTTGTCACAGGAATTAGGCGTGGAGATTTTGTTGAGGACTTGGGAAGGACCAATCCAAAGACAGTATCCGCGTTAATGGAGATAGCAAATAGATGGGCAGATGGAGAGGACGCTATCCACAACAAACGGCACAGTCACCGCAGGAGGACCGTGGTCGAAATTACCAATCGAGGCGACGATTTCCCCTAGCGATCCGAATTATGACGCTCCAGGGCAGATTTCAGCGAAGCTTTCGGGCAAACACAGGGGGAAACAAGAGAGATGGTTATCGCAGAAGCAGCCGAGCAGCCGAGGCGAAAACAGGGACGACTCACGCAACAGAAAAATAGCGGGCCTAGGTTCCCAAGGCCTTTCGTGTCACCCGAAGAAATGATGAACGGACCGTGCCGGATGCATTTTTTCATCGACAAGAACGGAAAAGACAGGTCAGGGCACCTCGCAAAAGACTCGTCGAAATTTTCAAGCAATGTTCGGATATGCAGAGAACGCTCATGCTCGAGCAGCAGACGAGAAATCCTCGGGAGCCCGTGAGCGAGGTTCACCTACCACCACCTCCCGCGATTACGGACGACAACCGGCACCAGCTCGGAATAGCGGCAGCACCTCCACCACCACCTTATGTTGATCCTAACTCAAACGGAGCGGTGTCGATGATTCGAAGGGAAGGCCGTCCAACGTAACTCAAAAAGTGATCTCGAGACAGGTGTTCATGGCAGAGAAAATGCCTCCACCAACAAGCCGAGTACCTCAATTGGTCGTGGGCAAGACATCGGCTTCACCATAGCGGATCATCCGCAGCAAGTTCCTCGACCAGGACAGCCAAGACTTATTCCGCCGAGCAGCTATTGCGGGATTTGATGTTTCTCGAGTATTCATAGATGGTGGCAGCAGCTTAAACCTTATGTACGCAGATAAATTGAGGAAGATGAACATATCCTTAGCAAACCTGAAGCCAACGGACACAAGGTTCCACGGCATCACACCGGAGAAACCAAGCTATCCATTGGGGAAGATAAATCTTGACGTTCAGTTTGGAACTCGAGAGAATTATAGAATCGAGAAGCTGGAATTTGAAGTCGTGGATTTTCCGTCGCAATACCACGCTTTGTTGGGACGACCAGCATACGCTAGGTTTATGGCAGTACCACACTATACATATCTGTTGTGGAGATTGCCTGGACCAAAGGGACCAATCACAGTTAAAGGAAGCTTCGCCCTAGCCGACAAGTGCGACAAGGATTTTCATCGGTTGTCAGAAACTTTCGGGATGCAAGCTGAGTATTTGGCGTCCAAAAGTATGACTGATTACGACGTATTGCCAAACGTTGGAAGGCCAAATAAAGAATCAACTTTTAATACCGAGAAAAATTCAAAGGAGGTGCAGATTCACCCGACAGACCCGAAAAAGACGACATCTATCGCAAACAACATGGATATCGCATAGGAAAGCGCGCTCGTCGAGTTCCTTCGTGAGAACTGGAAAATCTTCGCATGGTGTCCAACTGACATGCCGGAGTACCCGTGGAACTTGCCGAGCACCACCTAAATCTGGATCCATTAGCGAGACCAATCAAACAACCTTTGCGGCGTTTTTCGAACCAAACCGCAAAGCTATGCTCGTCGAAATCAATCGACTACAAGAAGCTGGTTTTATCAAAGAGATATTCACGTAAGCCACATGGGTAGCAAATCCGTGATGGTGCCAAAGAAAAACACTAAGGTCCTTCGCATGTGCGTCGACTTTACGTGTCTAAATAAACATTGTCCAAAGGATCACTTTCCCCTCCCAAGGATCGATCAAATTATCGACTCCACGGCCGGATGCGAACGTCTTTCCTTCCCGGACGCGTATTCTGGTTATAACCGGATCAGATTGAAGGAAGAAGATGAAGTAAAGACCGCGTTTATTACACCTTACGGCGTGTTTTGCTACGGAACAATGCCCTTTGGTCTAAAAATGCGGGAGCAACATACCGGAGGATGATGCGAAGTGTTTGGCGACACAGATTGGAAAAAACGTGCAAGTATATATCGACGATGTCGTCATAACATCAAAAAAGGGGACAACACCGATCGAGGATCTCAAGGAAACTTTCGACAACCTCAACAAATTTTGCCTGAAGTTGAACCCAACGAAGTGTTCCTTTGGTGTCCCAGCAGGAGAACTCTTGGGGTTTCTAGTCTCAGCAAGAGGGATTGAAGCAAATCCCGATAAAATACAAGCTATCATAACAATGAGAAAGCCAACAAAGTTGAAAGAGATACAACACCTAACTGGGCGAGACGCAGCTTTGAGCAGATTCGTCGCCAGGCTGGGAGAAAAAGCGTTACCATTTTACGCTCTGATAAAGCAAGGAGACAAATTCCAGTGGAACGAGGAGGCCGACAGAGCCTTCGAAGATTTGAAGCGCAAAATCTCGACACCACCAATTTTGGTGGCGCCGAAAGACAAGGAACCTCTCCTGCTATATATCGCAGCCACACCCCAAGTGGTGAGCACGGTGCTAGTTGTCGAAAGAGAAGAAGAAGGAAAACTCCACGGAGTACGAGAGGACAAGTATACTTCGTCGGTGAAGTTTTATCGCCATCAAAACAAAGGTACCCTCAGCACCAAAAGCTAGCATACGGAGTGTTCACAACAAGCACGAAAATTGCGCCACTATTTTTCGGCACACCCGATCATAGTGGTCAATGAGGCTCCTCTCGTCAAATATACTCGAACAATCCAGAGCTACGGGTCGTGTCTCCCTTTGGGGAATAGAACTTTCCCTCGGGACATCACGTATGAAAAACGAAAAGCAATCAAGTCGCAAGTTCTCGCCGTACTTCATCGCAGAGTGGATGGAGCTGCAAAACACAGGACCCCCAGACTTGTCGAGAACATGGACCATGAATTTCGACGGGTCCAAGAGAGTAGAAGGAGCTGGCGCAGGAGTAATACTTATATCACCTGAAGGCGACAAATTGAAGTATATCCTTCGGATGACGTTCCCTAACGCATCTAACAATGAAGCAGAATACGAAGCCCTCATACACGGGATGAAGATGGCGAAAGCTTGCGGTGCAACTCGACTAAAAATCTTTGGCGACTCACAATTGGTGGCTCAGCAAGTTATGAACCAATGTGACGCAGCCAATGATAGCATGGTAGCATACAAGGAGGTGTACAATGAACTCGAGAAGCTATTTGATGGATGCGAGGTAAATCACATCGATGAGATTGAGCAACGATGAAGCCGACGTCCTCGCAAATATCGGGTCGCAATGCCTCCCAATTCCGCCGGGAGTATTCTGGGAAGAAATAGCGGAGAGATCTACGAAGCCAAAACAAAGTGCGAAAAAGCAAAAGAGAAAACTTCGACATACCTCACAGAAACCACGGAGGATGAAGAGGAACAAGAGTTGGTGATGATGGTACAGGTTCCTTGGATGCAAGCATACGTATCATACATCCTCAGGAAAGAAACACCCGATGATCCAGTTGAGGCAAGGCGAGTAATTCGACGCTCCAAAGCTTTTACGGTGATCAAAGGAGAATTGTACAAGCGGAGTATTTCAGGCGTCCCGCAAAGGTGTGTCACACCCGAAGAAGGAAGAATAATTCGAAGGATGTACACGAAGGAATATGCGGCCACCACGCGAGTAGTCGAGCCATCGCGGCCAAGGTTTTTCGGGCAGGATTCTACTGGTTGACAGCAATCGAAGACGCCAAAGAAATAGTAAGGACTTGCGACGCGTGTCAAAGGTTTGCCGCAAAACCTCACTCTCCGGCAGCAGAACTAGCACCAATACCATTGTCATGGCCCTTTGCACAATGGGGACTCGACATGGTGGGCAAGCTACACAAATCATGGCCAGGAGGAAAAGAATACATGCTAGTAGCTGTCGACAAATTTACAAAGTGGATAGAAGCGAAGCCGATAAATTCGCCAGACGGAGCATCCGCAGTAAAATTCATAAAAGGCCTCGTCTTCAGATTTGGAGTGCCCCACAGCATCGTCACGGACAATGGCAGTAACTTTACATCCCATGAATTCAAAGATTATTGCAAAGAAATGGGTATCAAGTTGCACTTTGCATCAGTGGCACATCCTCAAACCAATGGGCAAGTCGAGAAAGCCAATGGCATCATCCGCAATGGCATCAAGAAACGCCCGTTAGGACCACTCGGAAAAAGCTCGACATACCCGGCCGAAGAACTACCAAGTGTGTTGTGGAGCATCCGAACAACACCAAATACGACGACACGAGAAACTCCGTTTTTCCGGTCCATGGAGCGAGGCAGATCCTACCGATAGAAATAGAGCACGACTCACCTAGAGTCACAGAGTATAATGAAGAAACTTCCAGGATAGCATTGGAAGACGACGTAGATGCACTCGATGAGGCTCGAGACGAAGTATTATCAAGGGTAACCAAATATCAACATGACCTGAAGAATTACCACAGTCGACGTTTGCGGCCAAGATCTTTCCAGGTGGGAGACCTAGTTCTTCGGCTCACGCAAAAAAGTCATGAAAAGCTCGAGTCACCATGGCTTGGCCCTTATATTGTCACGGAAGTAATCGAGAGGAGGAGCATACAGGATAAAGGACAAGAAGACAGGAGTGGAGGAGCAAAACCCCTGGAACGTGGCGCAACTCAGGCGGTTCTACGCTTAGAGCTAAATATAGTCCTTGTAAAACTTCAATGTATTGAAACGCCCGCGAGTTTTCAGACGCACTCTTTTCCTTTTTCGGGGCACCGAGTGGGCCGGGAAAGGTTTTTAATGAGGCGGGCTCGCGGTGCTGCAATATAATAAAGATAGTGTCAATATAGCTTTTCTCCATCGACATGCTCAAACTCCCCAACCCGACGAATTTCAATATAGTTCCTTCGAAAAAATAAAAAGCCTTGCCTTGGTATTAAATTACCTCGCGAGTCAATAAAAATGCAAAATAGTATTCAACAAAGAAGCTCGGGGGCTGATATTCGCCAAAACTACATATTGGATAACTGCTTTGGTTCAAAACCTCGCATTATACAAATACAGCGAATAGTCACCGAAAACACTCGGGGGTTAGAAAAACATAGAAACATGATGTTCGCTGCACAATATGATTACAATCGTGATTTACAAGAAAGAATTATCTACCTAAAGAAAAAATTAGTCATGATTCAATATATCGTCAAGTGTAATCCTGTTTTCTTCAGGAGCAACGCCAAGAAAATCAGCATAATGACCATCTGCAAAAAAGTCGGCATCCATCCGAAGAAGATCTTCGATCATTTCTTCAGCTATAGGCGTAACCTTCGTGTTAATACGATCGACTCCAACTCTTCGGCGCCGTACCTTCGCGTGAACTTTCCCAACAACTTGGGTCAAATCAAGCTTTGAGTGGCAAATCTGCAGCATGATAAGGGCAAATCTGGCGCCGACCACCGGCTGAGCTTTGACAAAATCATGGATCTTATGAGCATCCTTAAATTTCTCCATTAACTCGGGAAGAGTTTTTGGTGGAACGTTCCGAGGAAACATAGAGTTATAAACCATGGACGAGGTCTTGGTACGAAGTCAAGGAAATCGCGAGTTTGAGAGGCACGCTCCCGAAATCCGACAATCCGGCGGGTCCTCTCTCGGGGTAGCCCAAAATAGAGAACCATGATCAAGGGAAAGGTTAACAAGGAGGTTCGTCCCGGTATTTATCCTATCCTCTTCGCAACAACAGCATCAGTAAAGGAGCCTATGAAAACAAAGAAACAGAAAACTTCAAGACACATAGCATAAAGACGGAAGATATTGAGGATAAAACAAGCATACCCGACATATCTGCACTGGCCTCGTTCATTAACTCGAGCATGAAATTTTCTCGAGTAGTCGCCTTTTCAGCCTCGGAAGCAGCAATTTCCTTGGCAGCCACGGCCTCGCGAGCTTGTTGAAGTGCAACTTTTTCGGCTTCAGATGATTTACGAGACTGCTCCATCATCACAAGTGTTTGTTTCTTCGCATACTGAAGTTGCTGCCGAAGTTCATCCAATTCTTGCGGCAAAGAATCTTCGACAGGTGTAATACCAGCAAGAGCTCTCTTTGAGTGAGAAGAAGGCGAAATATTGGAAGGACCAGGAGCTGGCGTATAATTGTCAAAAATTAACTGGAAAAAAAGAAATATTTCGACATCAATCATTGAGTAAAGATAGATTTCCATTCATTCCCATAATATATACATGTCTATTACAAAAGAAGGACCTTCTAGAGACCTACTGAAGCAAGTTATCGCCAAGAACACTACGGCGACAAAGCCAAAAGAACGAGGTACGCTAAAAAGAAAAAGCAAAGAGGCATTCAACTAGACCTCCGGCCTTGATGAGCTAGGAGTCGAAGACGGCGTGATCCCGAGATAGGCCGGGATTTTCCTCGTGTTGGGCTTAGCCGCCTTGATCGGCGACCTCCACCTTGATTGTTCTATCTCGCTCGTTGTCGCCAACTTTCGCCCAGTCGATAGTTTGTTGGCTATCGGCTACCAAGGCAACAGTGTTCTCAACGGCGACCTTCATATTCTCATGACGCACCTTCAGCCCAAGATCTTCTGGTGGATCAAAGCACTTGGCCAAGTTAAGGAAAGTTGCGGGTTCCTCTTTCTTCGGGAAGAAATAAGGAAAGAGCCGCGATGCCCTCGCTTTGGCATGATCAATGCCTTCGCGTGCCTCCGACCCATGAAACTCGAGGAAGGAAAGGGCGTCAAGAAGGGCATCATTGTCGGGATCTTCAAGTTCAAACTCTTGAGATGTTCCGTCCGTCAAGAAAGAAACTTATTGAGCAACAAGTGAATGCGAGAAGAAAATACAAAAGATATGAAGTGGTTCAGATACTTACTGAGGAAGCGGCGACTTTGCGTCCTTATACGCTTAAGGATTGCTTCCTCGCGAGCAGCTTGTGCAGCTATGTGCTCGCTCAGCGAATTCTCGGCAGCGTGAAGTCTCTTTCTAAGATCTTCGACACTAGCAGCCTTCGGCCTTGGCCTTGTCAGCCTCTGCTCTAGCTTGAACAGCGTCCAATTCGGCCTTCTTACGAGCCGCTTCACTTTGCTCTAATTTTTGAGCTAGTGCATTGGAACGCTCGTTGATAGCCGCCAATTTTTCTGCCAAGAAATATAGAACTTTGTTAAAATATCGACAACAAAGGAGTAATAGAGTAATGGTACAAAAGAAAGCGGCAAGGCATCACCTTCAGTTTGGTGAGCATATTCACGATACCCAATGAATTGAGCACCGATGCGAATAAGCTCTTTGATCATGGGCTGTTAAGGAAAGAAAAGGACGAAGCAAGAAAAATTTCAGTATGAGGAAAATATAATGGCATTTAGAAGCAAACAGAGGAAGTACAGACAGTGACAAGAGTATGGAGAACTTACATCATCCAAGAGAGGGTTCGAAGAGCTACTCAATTGGAGACTCGGCTCGGAATTGCTTCAGTCCTTGCCTTTTTCGGCGAAGGGACAAGGGGGCTCGAAGGAGGAGTAGATGTGCCGACATTTTGTTGAGGAGGCGACGATTCTTCTCCTTCAACTGGCTTTTCCGAAATAACTAAAGTATGTGACGTACTCGTTCGAGAAGCCACATCCAAAGTTGGTGTTTCTTCATCATCATCACTGTGAAAAACAAAAAGGTGGCAGCATAAAAAGCAAGGCAAATAAAATTCTTTGAATAGAAAAATAAAAAGAAACAAGGAACTTACGAGCTGATGAGACTCTCGATATATGGATCATAAGCTGCCTTTCGCGGTGAAGGGCGGTTTCTTCGGGTTTGGAGGTCCCGAATCTTCGACTTTGCTCCTTTTCCTTTTGTTCTTTGGAGAAACAGCAGGAGGAGGAGATTGTGCTGATGTAGTACCTTCGGAGGCAGCATCCTTTTCAATAGATCCCGCAGATTTTCGGGAATCTGCGGGTTCATTCACAAAAGAGGGGGCTTCCTGGTTGTCATCGGCGACAACAGCCCTTTCCTCGACATCTCCACCCTCAGGAAGAGGAGGAAGAGAATCCATAGTAGGATGGTCCTGCAGAAAAATAACGACAAAAGAAACATTAGAGAGATATCAATACAATGAGATGCAGGAAAAATTCGGAACAAGATAAAAACTCGAGAAGACAAAATACCTTGGGGAGAGGATTGGTGGAACTGTATGGTTCCACGCGGCAAGAGGAAGGAATAGAATCCCTCTTGCTCAGCGAGGAAATTCTTCGAATAAGCTTTTCCAAGTCCTTCACAGAAAGATCATTGGAGAGCCTATTGGCGTCATTATCACCAGCATATGTCCAAAGGGGATTTTTGCGAGCCTGAAGAGGCTGCACTCTAATCCTAAGAAAATAGGCAGTGATTTGGACACCAGACAGCTCTTTGCCTCGAGTATTTTGAAGAGAATGAATACGAGACATAAGTGCTTCTGTCGCCTTTTTCTCTTCTTCGGAAGCTTCAGCATCCCAGGAACGGCGGCGTTGAATTTTGGCACTTCCGTCAAAAGGGACTATGTTGTGCTCGATAGAGTTGGCACTTTCTTCGTGTATGTAGAGCCACCTTTTGCGCCATCCTTGGACAGAATCATGAAATTTGACGTCGAAGTAATCAACGTCGGTTCGGACACGGATAACAACTCCACCTATGTTATAGGTGGCGTTGTGAGCGCCATTGCGGCGAAGCGTAAAATGCGTTTCCAAAGAACCCAATTAGGAGGAATTCCAAGGAAGCATTCGCACAGTGTGATGAAAATAGAAATATGAATGATGGAATTGGGGGTCAGCTGGTGCAGCTAAATCCCATAGACAAAGAGAAGGCCGCGGAGGAAATCGTGAATTGGGGTAGAAAGGCCGCGGATGAGATGATCAACGAAACTAACCCGGTACTCCATTGGAGGGTTGGGGTAGCTTTCTTCGCTGGGAAAGCGGATGGCGTCTTCTTTCTTCATCAAGCCAAGCCTCTTCAGCATGTTGACATCCTGGTTGGAGATTTTAGATCTCTCCCACTCAAGATCTTCAGCAGCCATGTTGGATTCTGGAGTACTATGGCGAGTGAGTCGCGTGCGCGGTGGCATCAACGGCACTGGAAAAAGCAATGCTTGTGCGTGCGGGAGATCAAACAGAGTTGGGCGCAAGGGAAGTTTTTGCAGAGGGGAACAATGTGCGGCGCAAGCGAAGGAGTAGACAGAGGTTGAAGAAAGGTTTATATAGGATTCGGGCGAAGCAGTGCACCGTTGGATAAAGAAATCGTGTGGTGAAAAAAGGATCTTGTAGATACAAGGGTAAAAGGGTATTTTTACTGAGATGGAATGGAACGAGCGTTACCGTACGTGCGCCGGAAAAGCGGAGGACGTGTGTCCCCCACTTGCACGACGTGTCAACAAGGTGGAAATAATGGACCCACAAGGCAGCAAAGTCCTGACTATTAATAGAGATGAAGTGAATTTGACAAAGGAAAGTATGTCGACAAGAAAAAATAAAAGAAGAATGGCGACAGGAGAAGTTATTTGAATACTTCGGGAGCCTTTGGTCAAATACAAGTTTTTGCCCAAATGCTCGGGGGCTACTTCGATAAAAGTAAAATTTCGACTATGGCAATATAGAAATTGCGGGAGCCTACAACCAAGCACAAGTTCTTGGCCGTACACTCGGGGCTACTCCCATCGGGAGCGCTGTTCGCGCACCCGAGAGATGACAAGAAGATCATATCGGGAAATAATGACAATATAGCGACAAGGTGGACTAAAATGTTGAGCCTACAACCAAGCACAAGTTCTTGGCTGTAGCCTCGGGGGCTACTCCCATCGGGAACGCTGTTCGCGTACCCGATGAAAAAAAAAGGATAGAAAAGCAAGAGAGTATATTTCGAGTTATAATTAACTCTACATATACTCCCATCGGGAGAGCAATACAAGTCATATTTGACTCGATAAAATGTGCCATTCCAACAGCCGGAAAAGCACTCGACAATATATTCTCAGAACGCCAAAGTTGCGATCAATTTCTAATGCCGCAAATTTGCGAAGGTAAGACCCCGGATCCGTTCGCCTGGGCGTGGCATCGCCGAAGACTGCGCTCCGCTACTTTTATCCGTATCAACAGATACGAAGAAAAATCCTAACGGACGCGTTAGGTACTCGATAAATTTGACTCGGGACTCGACTGAATGGTAAGACCTTAAGCGGCACTCCGTCGAAGTTTGCACCAAGTATCCCGAGATCATGTCCAGGGACGTGATCTTGAAGTAGGTTTTTGCGGATTGCCACTAGAGCAGCTTAACTAGTACCTGATCCGTCAGATGAACTAGCCCCAATTACCATTATCCCTGTACAATATAGAATTTTATATGAAGAAATATAAAAAAGTTAAAGCTCTTGAATAAAAATAAACAGTGGAGATTTTCCTTGACTCTACGATTCAAGTAAAATCTCGGGGGCTACTGACATAGGCATCCCAAATGGGCCTGCCGAAGATGGTACCCGGGGTTTATTGAAGGCCCACTACCCGAAGAATAAGAAGATTCGGGAGCCCAAGATGTATTAAGGAAAGTTAGAGTTGTAATAGGAAGTGCTATTTGTAATCTGGCGGGATGAGTTAGAAACCGTCCCGGACTCTGTAACTTGTACAAAACGAAACCCTCGGCTCCGCCTCTTATATAAAGGGGGAGTCGAGGGACGAAGAGATCATCGAATCATTGTTCACAAACCCTAGTTTTCATAATCGTCGAGTACTTTTCGGCTGAAACCTTCGAGATCTACTTGCCCTCTACTTCTAACTAAACCCTAGCCTATAACCCGTAGGCATTGACAAGTTAATCCCTTGTCAGTGCGGGCACTATTAGTATACTATGCATGAGGCTTGCAACTTGTAAGATATAATTTTCATAACTCATATGCTTTATTACTACCGTTGACAAAATTGTTTCATGTTTTCAAAATAAAAGCTCTAGCACAAATATAGCAATCGATGCTTTCCTCTTTGAAGGACCATTCTTTTTACTTTTATGTTGAGTCAGTTCACCTATCTCTCTCCACCTCAAGAAGCAAACACTTGTGTGAACTGTGCATTGATTTCTACATACTTGCATATTGCACTTGTTATATTACTCTATGTTGACAATTATCCATGAGATATACATGTTACAAGTTGAAAGCAACCGCTGAAACTTAATCTTCCTTTGTGTTGCTTCAATACCTTTACTTTGATTTATTGCTTTATGAGTTAACTCTTATGCAAGACTTATTGATGCTTGTCTTGAAGTACTATTCATGAAAAGTCTTTGCTTTATGATTCACTTGTTTACTCATGTAATTACCATTGTTTTGATCGCTGCATTCATTACATATGTTTACAAATAGTATGATCAAGGTTATGATGGCATGTCACTTCGTAAATTATCTTTGTTATCGTTTTACTCGCTCGGACGAGCAGTAACTAAGCTTGGGGATGCCGATACGTCTCCGACGTATCAATAATTTCTTATGTTCCATGCCACATTATTGATGATATCTACATGTTTTATGCACACTTTATGTCATATTCGTGCATTTTCCGGAACTAACCTATTAACAAGATGCCGAAGAGCCGTTCTGTCGTTTTCTGCTGTTTTTGGTTTCGTAAATCCTAGTAACGAAATATTCTCGGAATTGGACGAAATCAACGCCCGTGGTCCTATTTTGCCACGAAGCTTCCGAAGACCGAAGAGGAGTCGAGTGGGGCCACGAGGCGCCGCCACACTAGGGCGGCGCGGCCCGTGCCCCGGCCGCGCCGACCGTGGTGTGGGGCCCTCGTGTGGCCCCCCGCGTTGCCCTTCCGCCTACTTAAAGCCTCCGTCGCGAAACCCCCGCACCGAGAGCCACGATACGAAAAACCTTCCGGAGCCGCCGCCATCGCGAAGCCAAGATCCGGGGGACAGGAGTCTCCTGTTCCGGCACACCGCCGGACGGGAAGTGCCCCGGAAGGCTCCTCCATCGACACCACCGCCATCTTCATCAACGCCGCTCGTCTCCCATGAGGAGGGAGTAGTTCTCCATCGAGGCTCGTGGCTGTACCGGTAGCTATGTGGTTAATCTCTCTCCTATGTGCTTCAATACAATAATCTCATGAGCTGCCTTACATGATTGAGATTCATATGATGATGCTTGTAATCTAGATGTTATTATGCTAGTCAAGTGGGTTTTACTTATGTGATCTCCGGAGACTCCTTGTCCCACGTGTGTAAAGGTGACAGTGTGTGCACCGTGTGGGTCTCTTAGGCTATATTTCACGGAATACTTATTCACCGTTATGAATGGCGTAGTGAAGTGCTTATTTATATCTCTTTATGATTGCAATGTGTTTTGTATCACAATTTATCTATGTGCTACTCTAGTGATGTTATTAAAGTAGTTTATTCCTCCTGCACGGTGTAATGGTGACAGTGTGTGCATCCGTGTTAGTACTTGGCGTATGCTATGATCATGATCTCTTGTAGATTATGAAGTTAACTATTGCTATGATGGTATTGATGTGATCTATTCCTCCTACATGGTGTGAAGGTGACAGTGTGCATGCTATGTTAGTACTTGGTTTAGTCGTGTTGATCTTTCATGCACTCTAAGGTTATTTAAATATGAACATTGAATTGTGGAGCTTGTTAACTCCGGCATTGAGGGTTCGTGTAATCCTACGCAATGTGTTCATCATCCAACAAGAGAGTGTAGAGTATGCATTTATCTATTCTGTTATGTGATCAATGTTGAGAGTGTCCACTAGTGAAAGTGTAATCCCTAGGCCTTGTTCCTAAATATCGCTATCGCTGCTTGTTTACTCGTTTCTATCAAGCGTTACTCGCTGCGTTACTACTCGCTCATACTTATTTATACCACCTGTATTTCACTATCTCTTCGCCGAACTAGTGCACCTATTAGGTGTGTTGGGGACACAAGAGACTTCTTGCTTTGTGGTTGCAGTGGTTGCATGAGAGGGATATCTTTGACCTCTTCCTCCCTGAGTTCGATAAACCTTGGGTGATCCACTTAAGGGAAACTTGCTGCTGTTCTACAAACCTCTGCTCTTGGAGGCCCAACACTGTCTACAGGAAAAGGAGGGGGCGTAGACATCAGTCTCGCCATGGTACGTTCAAGCGATGCAAGCCCAAGCACAGATTGCTTGAGGGTTCTCCTCAGCCAAGCCTCCATGGGTGTCAGCCTCCGTCTCTCCTGGGCCACATCAAGGCGTAAAATCAGGGTGTTAGCGATCGCAATGTTTAGCTTGATGTTCCCAACACGTTTTTGCCCCCAGGACTGCAGGCGCTCAGCCGCATTCCTAAAGAGCGCATCTATCCTCCGAAAGGGATCTACAATGCCGGGGTCACAAACCCAGGCCTCCTTTACCGCCTCATCGAAACCTTCCAACTTGAGCCAGAAGCTCTCAAACTTGAACCTTCTCCTTGGCCGGAAAGCCGCATTAAGGGCCAAGTGGAGTGGTGCATGATCCGAAACCGACGAGGATAACCCTTGCAGCACAGAGTCGAAGTGCTGCAAGTCCCAATCCACCGAAACCAGCACCCTATCAATGCGTGTGAGGGTGGCTCTCTCCCTTTCATTGCTCTAGGTGTAAACCCTTCCATGCATATAAAGATCCTTTAGCTCATGTGCCTGGACAAACGCCCTGAAACGCTGCATCATGTTTCTATCAAGATTCTCGTTATTTTTCTCGGAGGCATTCAGAATCATATTGAAATCGCCCGCCAACACCCACGGGCCCGGGCATAGGGACCTCCTCTCCGCCAACTCCTCAAGAAACATGATTTTCTCCTCCACCCCTTGGGGTCCATACACAGTGGCATCCCTGATTTTCTCATCTTTGTACTGTAACTATCTTGCCAATTGAATAAATTGGATGGTTTGCCTAAAAAAAGAGCGCCCCAACTACCAAAAGGGTACTCCACCATCTCCCACGTATCAGTGGCACGTCGTTTTCTCACAAGAACAAAAAGAAACACGGTGCAAGTTTGCCTCTTTGCCTCACGCGCAGCCGCCGTCTCAATTCTAGCCGCCTCCAGTTCATTCTCCTCTATAGATCGGTTCCCCCTCCTTTGGTTGGCTTCGCCGGCGTCGGGAGGAGTGGGGAATCCGATTTATGCATGGAGTTTTCAATAAAAGTATTGTTTTCATTAGATTATGTTAGGATTTTGGTAGCCGCCTTCTTGTTAGTTTCCCCTCAATGGAGATGGCATCGTCTGCAATAAGTGATCTTCGACCTTTTGTTCGGCCACAAAATTTTCTTCCTGGCATCAATGGTGGTGTTGAACGATTACAATTTTCTAGGTATGAGCCTTCGGATCTTGCTTCGCCAGATCGATTTTGGAACTTTAGTCGTTGTTGCCACGAGGAGGATTATCCTTGCAGTTTTTGTCCCGGCTGCTAGGTCCTCGACAATGGTGATTCGTACTCTCGGCTCTCCATCGATAACGACAAAGCTAGTCGGTTGTTATTCCCTGATATACTGGTGTTGGTACTCTTGCCGATGTTGAATGACTGCTTTAATAGTTGCGTGCGTGCACGCAGCCTTAGCATTGTGGCTCAAAAATTATGGGAGAACTTTTGTCGGTATTTATAGGTCTATGGTTCGTTATCTATCTTTGGCTGATTTCAGAAGAGTACAAGATTGTGTTCTGGAAGAAGAAATAATTTGAAGACCTCGAAGATTTGTTACTATCTTTTAGACTTTATTTTGTAATCGTTGGAGTCAGTTCATGTATCTCTACCATGTACTATTTATTACTATGAATATATGTGGTATTAATTGTCAAAAAAAAAACACGGTGCATATATAACCACCACATAAACTACAGTCCACTAACCCCCAATCCGCGACCGCCATGTTTCAACCAATAGGAGCGCGGCGCGGTGAAACCATGATCCGTGACACCGCCGAACCGCTGGCTTCCACCGTTGGATCATGTCATGCCAAGCACACAAATATCAGATCATGGCCGTCAGTTCTAACCGAGAATGTGGCTAGAGGGTCGCTCCCGAGTATAAAAGCTGACCTCTCATCCCAGAATAAATAAAAAACAAAAATCACACCCCACAACCGCTTTCCTAGACCCCCGAAAGTTGCAACCTCTCCCGGTGGATTTGGGATCTCGGAAACGTGAGAGGTAGATCCTTCAATTTTTATCTAGTTTCTAGGCTTCAATTTCTCATGGGCTTTCTGGACTCCCTCCTGGATCCGTACCTGGGATAGTAATATTGAGTATCCAATATGGTATACCCATGTCAGCCTCTGCCTAGGAGCTCCGATGTCGGCGTTGAAGCCGGTCGATGCCGCTCGTGGAGGAGATGCTTTGCAATTTTCCACAACATGTCGATGTGGTACACGGTGTCATACGCGCTAGCATTCCTGGCGGCGAGCCTCGGAAGGGCGCGTGCAACGCGCGGGGGGGGGGGGGGCGCCGACGTTCTAACGTGGGCGGAGGGGGCATAGGTAGTGGTGCGCACGCCGACATGCTAACTCGGCGGCGGTGTCACCGGATTTGAGACGGAGACGAGGAAGGGGACGAGCGAGTGAGTCCCCTCGAGGCTGGAATTTTTCGTCGGCATCCCAAAGTTCGGGGCCTTTTTTGCAAAACAAATCCACAGCTGGACCCTTACTTGGACTGACATATGGGGTCTACCACTTGACACATCAGCAAATACATAGCTCTACCGAGGGCAGTGACCGTAGATGAAACAGCCCGCCGTATTCGCACCCAGCAGCCGCTTTTGCTGAAAGTTGCAACCTCTCTTTCGGCGGATTTGGGATCTCGGAAGAGCGCGAGGTAAATCCTTCATCCCCTCTCATTCCCTTCGATTCTACTGCAGTTCCTCGCTTTCGTTGGTGATCGGTTCCTGGTAATCTCGCTGGGGCGGTCGATTTGGGCGAGATGAACTGGATGCGGATTTGAATCTTACGCGCGATTAGGGTTTGCGCGTTGTTCGTCACTGCGGTTGTTTCAACTGCCTATTTCCGGGGGTTTCAATTGCTTAGACCTGTTTTAATCGCGGTTACCTGTGCCTGCATGGCACGGAATTTGTGGTTGGCTAGTTTTGCCGAACGATGAAGCTGGAACGCGTGGGTGTGATGAAATACGAGTTTGCGGCCTACCCAATTAGGAAATCCTGCAGGTCTGTACCTTCTTTTAGGCTATAGTGGTATTCAGGTTAGTTGAGTTTCAGTGGCTTGAGTGATCTATAGCAAAATTGTATCTGCTGGTCCTGCAAATCTGCTGCTTCATGTGTGTACCAGTAGTATCAAAGTTGGTTTTGTATCTGCTGGTTTTTAGGATAGGAATAGAGTTCTTTTAGACTGGTAGGATGAACAGAAATTGGTCTGGGCTGATAGTACACATCTGAAGCATGCATTACACTTGTATGCCAAAAATTTGCAGTATGTTAATTGTTCTATAATAGTACTATCTATAGTATACCGATTGTTGCAGTTGGAGTCACATGATTTGATGATATGTGAGTACACAGCCTGCCCTATTAGGAATTCCTTTAGCTTTGTTTTCGTTGGTATCCAAGTTCTCTTTGAACCATTTGCTTGTGCCATATTTGTTTTATGGGGCATTCGACATCTGCTGGCCCCGCAAACCTGTATCTTCATGTTGGCTACTGTAGCATCAAAATTTGTTTCGAAACATTTGCGTGGGTTCTGTATTTGTGCAGGAGCTGAACATTTGTTTGTAGTATATATTTGGTAACTACTGGTTCTGTTGTTTTATGTTGGTAGAATGGATATAGCTGACAGTAGTAACTATCCGAACTATTCATTATACTTGTATGCCATGAATTGCCACAATACTGTCTGTGCCAACGTGATTATATGTTATAGTAGTCATTTGATGCTTAGAGCCATCTGCATCCTAGGCTCATTAGGGAATAACCGGCGCAGGGTAAACTGGAACTATCTCTAACAATGGAAGTGAATTGTGTACACTAATATCTGGAAGCATTAGTACTATACCATCTGCCTGTATAGTCAAAATTTGAAGGAGCGACTGCTATCTCTGCTGTAAATCCAACACTGTTGCTTAATGTCTTTCTATTGATATCGTGTCTGATGTTGGCTTTGTACTGAGCTATTAGCTTCGTCACACTCATACTTTGGAAAAACTAAATGCGAATGCAGTTAACTTTGGGAGACAGCTGTTCAACTATTATACCTGGTAATTAGAAAGTAGGTTTCTTCTTAGTTGATGGTCTATATTTTATCATGCTTGTTACTTGTGAATTTCGTTGCCTAAAATAATTTAGTTTTGGTTTATATTTTAACATTTGTTTGGCTAAATAGTGGTAGAATTTTAGTGGTCCTCCAGTTTGTCACTGCATGTCTTGTTATCTATCTACGAACAATCTTAGTAAAAGTAGGCTGGCCCTTTTGTGGTAGGTATGATCTTGTGGATTAAGAATTTTAGTTAAAACTGTATGATAGCTGACAGGCATACTAAAATTCTTAGTCATGAGCATGGCCTAAACTTTACCACCATGACAGAGCTGCCAGGCATACTCATTACCTCCTTAGGGTTAGGAGATGCACCAAGTAAAGGAGAGGAAATTGATCGAAAATTGCTATACCCTAGGTCGTCAGCCTATATCTCAGCATCATTATATAGCACCCGACAAACCGCATCGTCTCCGCCGGAATCCGCCACCGGTTGCATGGTATTGTTAGGGTTCAGTGCTTCAGTACTTTGGATTGGAATTGGATAGTCCCTCCGTGACGAGCTCACATCTTAATTTTGTGAGGCCAGTAGGCTCCGATTAGTTTGACCATAGTCATGGTATGGTGGTTCTGTTAGCGCGCACTTCTTGATTTGGTTAGAGGATGAGATCTGGCCTATGAGCACTCAAAAGGGGCGATTTGTGAGGCTATTTTGATTTAGGTTTTTCCGTATTCATCTGGATTTGTTCATTAGCTAACGAGACAACTTTGGTCTCAAAATACCCGTGGAAGTTGGAACCTCACCAAATCTTGAAAGAAGAATCGTGTGATTTGATTTAACGTTTTATCCTTTCTGTCAAGAGGTTCGTCAAACATCTACCAACATCATCCTCTCACCTGTTAAGATATACTGGTTTTTCCTAGTATGGTTTGTCGGGTGCTATATAATGATGCTGAGATATAGGCTGACGACCTAGGGCATAGCAATTTTTGCTCAATTTCCTCTCCTTTACTTGGTGCATCTCCTAACCCTAAGGAGGTAATGAGTATGCCTGTCAGCTGTCATGGTTGTAAATTTTAGGCTGCGCACATGTTTGATAATCGAGTTAGCTGAATGCACATGGCATGGCTTACCTTTTTCATTAACCTGTTCTGTTGGCTGTTGTATTTTTACTGGCTGATATTAGAATCTGTGCTACTCCGTATATCTGCTGCTCATGTATTGATGGCAGGCCTAGTTGAATAACTATATCTTGAAACTAGTTACTATCTGAGTCATTTGTATTCGCTGAGCTTCTCTTCATATGTTTCTCTCCTACTTTAGTATAACATTTTCATGTATTAACAAGGTGTTCTGTTGGTTGCCAAAAATGTTAGTGGCTGATCTTAGGTTCTGTATGAGTATCTTCTTTTCATGTCTTGACTGTAGGCATCAATAAATAACAAGGTGCTGCAGCTAGTTACACATTAATTTGAACCATTGAAACTGTTAGTTTGGTTTGCGATGGATGAACATCTCTCCACCTTTATCGCTTCTAGATGCTTAAGTATCTGTTGTGTTTTACCCTGTTGATCATTGTTTATCCTGCCTTCTGGGCTGACCCTGATTTGTTCTGTAATAATCCATATTCTGCTGTGACAGGGCCTGTTAACCATATCTGCGATGCAATCATCGTATCTTCCCGCTACCACTGAGTCAATTGCATTGGCTCAGGAGGCTAAGGATGCTTCAGAGTCCATTTCAATCCTCTACCGTGTGCTTGAAGACCCGTCTTCTTCATCAGATGCAGTGAGAGTGAAAGAACTTGCCATTACAAATCTGACAAACTATCTCACCAAAGAGAACAGAGCTGAGGAGCTGAGGAATCTGTTGACCCAACTTCGGCCATTTTTCGCACTGATTCCCAAGGCAAAGACGGCAAAGATTGTACGTGGCATCATTGATGCTGTTTCCAAGATACCTGGAACATCTGATCTTCAGATCTCACTCTGCAAGGAAATGGTGGAATGGACACGTGCAGAGAAGCGTACCTTTCTCAGGCAGCGTGTGGAAGCACGGCTAGCATCCCTTCTGTTGGAAACTCAGGAGTACACTGAAGCTCTTACCCTTCTTTCTAGTCTTATCAAGGAAGTGAGGAGGCTGGATGACAAATTGCTTCTTGTTGACATTGACCTTTTGGAGAGCAAACTCCATTTCTCTCTGAGGAACCTGCCAAAGGCCAAAGCTTCTCTCACTGCTGCAAGAACTGCAGCAAATGCCATTTATGTTCCGCCAGCGCAGCAGGGAACCATTGATCTGCAGAGCGGAATCCTTCATGCTGAGGAGAAGGATTACAAGACTGCCTACAGTTACTTCTTTGAAGCATTTGAAGGATTCAATGCACTGGAGGATCCAAAGGCCATCTTCTGCTTGAAGTACATGCTTCTGTGCAAGATAATGGTTAACCATGCTGATGATGTTGCTGGAATTATCTCGTCTAAGGCAGGCCTGAAGTATGTTGGTCCTGATGTTGATGCTATGAAAGCTGTGGCTGATGCCTACTCAAAAAGATCTCTCAAGTACTTTGAAACTGCTCTTCGTGACTACAAAGCCCAGCTGGAGGAGGATCCAATTGTCCACAGGCATCTCTCATCTCTGTATGATACCCTCCTGGAACAGAACCTCTGCAGGCTGATTGAGCCTTACTCAAGGGTGGAGATCGCACACGTAGCACAGATGATTGAGTTGCCAATCGACCATGTTGAGAAGAAGCTGTCGCAGATGATCCTTGACAAGAAATTCTCAGGGACCCTGGATCAGGGTGCTGGTTGCCTCATCATCTTCGAGGACTCCAAGACGGAGGCGATCTTCCCTGCTACGCTCGAAACGATTTCAAATGTAGGGAAGGTTGTGGAGAGCCTTTACATGAGGTCGGCCAAGATCATGGCTTGAGAACATGTTTTATTCTTTATGTGGTTTCTCTGGTTAAAACCTTCCTTGAGATCTGTTAGAGCCCTCAGGACATGATATCATCCGAAGCGCCATTTCATCCTTGCAAATTGTTTTCTTTAAAGCTAAATGTCTCGTTCATGGACAAGAAGGCACTGTTGCTTCTGCTTGATGGAAATACTGTCAAGTGTTAACACTTCCTGATATAAACCCGTTTTCATTTTGGTGAAATATGCAATGTTATGAATTAGCAACCCTCCTTGTGGGTTTTTTGTGATGGTCCAACAGTGCAGATTCAAGTACATGCTGCAGATTCAAGTGCATGCTGCTTGTACTTGTACTTAAGGGTATCAAGTGGGATCCCACTTTTGTCCCACTTGTAGTATAATTTGATTTTTCTAGTACAAATTTTGACATCAAAATTTGAACTACATAGTACAAAATGATATCCCACTGGGATCCCACCTTGACACCCTACTTGTACTCCCTCTGTCTCAGAATTTGGATGTATCTAGATGTTAAATTGTGTCTACATACATCCAAATTTTAATAGGCTGGTGCCAACGCAAGCTGTAAGGCGGGCGGTATCGCTTGCGACGGGGCGATAGCGGGGCGAGAGGGTGGCGAGACGGCAGCGCGGGGCGACGGATCCATCGCCCGGCGGTAGCGCCCGCTACCGCCCGGCTGCCGCCGGCGTTGGCGCGGAGAGGGAGGCAAGAGCGGGGCGAGAAGGGGGCGAGAGCGGGAGCGGCGCGCTGACGGGTGGGGGTGGTAGCGGGGGCGAGAGCGGGTGGCGCGATCTGATTCGTCCACGTCAGCTAGCCGTTGGGTGATGTGGAGTCGAGAGAAGTGAGAGCTGGGACTATAGCCCGTGCACTGGCACCGTGGGGTGAGAGTGGGGTGAGAGTAAGGGTAAAAGCTGACGTGGCGAGGCTATAACCTGTGATGCATTGGCACCAGCCTAAAGTTAAGATAGAGTTTGAAAGAGTACTACTAATAATGTGAGATTAGCTTGGTTCCTCGTGATGCTGCATATTTTTTTGTCGGCCAAGGTTGCAACTAGTATTTGTTTTGATCCGATATTCATCATTTGGTTTAACGAAAAAATACATTCAAGCTAGTATCAAAAATCAATCTAAATAGGTGTTTTTGCACGAGATTTTCTACTACCCCTGTCTAAAACTAGGTGTCTTAGCTTTGTCTAGATATAGACACTTTTTTTACAATCAATACCACATATATTTATAGGAACAAATAGTACAAAGGATACACGAGTTGTATCTAGCGTTTACAACTAAAAGATAGACGATAACCCATAGACATGTAAATACTAACGAAGGTTCTCCCACAATTTTAATTTCAGCCGCCATGCTAAGACTGTGTACACGCGCGCAACCATTAAAGTCGTCAATCAACATCGACAAGAGTACCAACACCAGTATGTTAGGAAATAACAACCGACCATCTTTATCGACGTTGCTGTAGAGCCCAGATTACGAATCATCATTGTCGAGGATGTAGCAGCCGGAACAAAAACATAAGAATAATCCTCCCGACGGCAACTATGAGAAAAGATCCAAAATCAAACTAGCGATGCAAGATCTTAAAACCCATACTGTTAGTCATACATTAATATATAAAATAAGTCAATACACCTAGTTTTATTTTTTAGACGGAGGGAGTGTGATAAGGCTAGCCATAGTGGTTGTATTATAGCTACTCCCTCCATCTCACTTCACTAGTTTTTTCCGTATCTCTAGGTCACCAATTTAACCTATATAATTTAAATTATATAATACAAAAATTATATCACTAAAAAATAGAACATCTAAATTTTGTAATGATATAATTTTTATAACATATAACTAATGCTAACTTGATCAAATTCGCGACCTAGAAGTAGGTGCACGCCTAAAAAACTGAGAGCGAGGGAGTAGTATCATGCACGTTGGTCCCACAAAAAATACTGATGTGGCATCTAATTAAAAAGGAGAGAGGAGATTAAAGTAATATAGGTGGATACTGTATCATAATACATGTCTGTTAATGTCAAACAAATGTTGTGCACAAATTTGTATTGAAATTCTAAACAACAATAAATATAGCATAACTATGATACTATTTCATGATAATAACCACTATAAAGATTGATACTTAGACTGCTCATAGTGGGAGTAACATAGCTAGTAACATCACACATCTCAAGACATTTTGGTGACATGGCATGCGGATAAATGAAGAAAGAGAGTGAGTTGGTAACTAGCTACGTTACCATAACATCACACACCCCAAGGCAAAATGAGCCTACAACATAATAAATAACATAATGCATAACACCACATATCAATTAATACCCACTATGAAGGTAGTAACCTAGACTAGTAACATGACATATGTTACTAGTCTAAGTTACTCCCTACTATGAGCAGCCTTATCATTATGGTCAGCCTAAATGTAACTTTAGCAAAAGCCGTGTTCTGGACCAACTTACAAGTCACAACGACTGTACCCTTTCTGGCTCCAAATATTTACCATAAATTTAGATAAAAGTATAAGCTAAAATATGCCTAGATAAACTGATCCTTGGCTGAGGTAGTAAACCCACGTATCCGTGCCGAAGTCCAACTCGTGAACAATACGGTGTATACTTATTTTTGAGGGAAACAATACGGTGTACTCCACCCTGTACAAAACAATCACGGTAGGTACCGGCACCTAAACTACCCCACCTACCAATCCCCGATCCGCGACCGCCAAGTTCCAGCCAATAGGAGCACGGCGCGCCGCAACCACGATCCGTGGCACCGCCGGACCGTCAACCTCCACCGTTGGATCGCGTCAGGCCAAGCACACAAATATCAGATCGCGACCGTCCGTTCTAACCGAGACGCGTGGCTGGGGGACCCCGCTCCCGAGTATAAATCCTGACCTCATCCCAGAAAAAAATAAAAAAACAAAAGTCACACCCCACAGCCGCTTTCATCGACTCCCGGAAGTTGCAACCTCTCTCCCGGCGGATTTCGGATCTCGGAAGCGCGCGAGGTAAATCCTCCATCCCCTCTCGTTCTCTTCGATTCTGCTGTAGTTCCTCGCTTTCGTTGGTGATCGGTTCCTGGTTATCTCGATTCGGCTGTCGATTTGCGGGGGTGTGGATCTGGATTTTTAGGCGCGATTAGGGTTTGTGCGCTGTTCGTCGCTGCGGTTGTTTGGGCTGTTTGTTTAGGTTTTTTTTTCCGATGCTTAGATCTGGATTAATCGCGGTTACGTGTGTCTGCGTGGCACGGGATTTGTGGTTGGCTAGTTTTGCCGAACGATGTAGTTGGAACGCGTGGTTTGATGATATACAGTTTGCGGCGTACCCGATTAGGAATTCCTGCAAGTGTGTATGAGTACCTTCGTTTAGGCTATAGTGTGATTCAGGTTAGTTGTGTACCAGTGGCTTGTGATGTAAGTGATCTGTAGCGAATTTCGTATCTGCTGGTCCTGCAAATCTGCTGCTTCATTTGTGTACCAGTAGTATCGATGTTGGTTTCTATTTGCTGTTTTTTTAGGATAGGAAGATGTGACTAGTTAGTGCTTTTTGGTTGTTATAGGATGAAACGAAATTAGTCTGGGTTGATGGTACCACACATCTGAAGTATGGATTAGACTTGTATGACATAAACAATTACGAATCGGGGGAAACCCTTTGTTCACACCTGTATGTCATAATTTTGTAGTATGTGATTGTTCTACAATAGTGATATTATAGTATTACCGATTGTTGTAGTTGGCATCACATGATTTGATGATATGTGAGCACACAGACTGCCCAATTAGGAATTGCTGTAACTTTGTTTATGCTATTAGTGTATCCAAGTTCATTTTGATTAATAGCTTGTGCTATATTTGTTTTATGGGGCATTTGGTATCTCCTTCTCCGGCAAACCTTTATCTTTATGTTGGCTACGGTAGTATCAGAATTCGTTTCAAAACATTTGTGGGGTGTGCTGTATTTGTGCAAGAGCTGAAAATTGTTTGTAGTATTTGGTATCTACTAGTTCTGTTGTTTTATGTTGGTAGGATGGAAAGAGGTGGCAGTAGTAATTGTCTGAACTATTTATTATACTTGTATGACATGATTTGCCACGATACTGTCTGTGCCAATGTGATTATGTTATGATATTCATTTGGCGCCATCTGCAGCCTAGGCTCATTAGGGAATAACGGGTGCAGGATTAACTTGACCTAGCTCTAACAATGGAATTGAATTGTGTTCACTAATACCTGTATGCATTAGTAAGACTGCCTGTATAGTCAAAATTTGAAGGAGCAATTGCTATCTTGGTTCACTATTGCCTGCTTACAGAGTTTGTATTGATATTGTGTCTGATGTTGGTACCATACTGACCTGTTAGTTTCCTTACACTTGTACTTTGAAAAACTGAATGTACATGCAGCTATCTTTGGGAGACAAATGATTATACCTGATAATTGGAAAGTAGAGTTCTTAGTTGATGGGCTATATCTTCTCATGCTTTCTATGTTGAAATTAGGTGCCCAAACTAATTTTATTTTTGTTTACATATCATTATGTTCTAACATTTGGATACATAGTAGTAGCTCTAGTGTTCCTAGTGGTTCTGCAGCAATCTTAGTTAAAAGTAGACTTGTCTTTTTTTTTTTTGAAGTAGGACATTCTATCTTGTGGTATCTTGTTGTATTCAGAATCTTAGTTAGAAGTGTACTGTGTTTTTTCATCTGAAGGTGTAGACAGCATTGTTGTTGTAGAATGTCTCCTATGTAGGTATTCTGGGTTGAATATTTGTTGGAACGTCTGTATAGTTACTGAACCTATTCATTAATAAGAAAACACATCTTTGACCATTGACATGCGGTTATTTGCCTACTATTTGATGTGTTATGTCCATATTCAGGGAACTGACTGTCTTCTGTTTGTTCAGGTAACCAAAGTTTGTGCTCATGGCTCGTACTAAGCAGACTGCTCGTAAGTCCACTGGAGGAAAGGCTCCAAGGAAGCAGCTAGCCACCAAGGTTTGTTGCTGTAAATTGACAGATTTATTATGCCATAGTGTTACTTGCTGTTTGAGTATACTATACTTTGCAGTACAATTTGAACCTTAACTTTATGGCATTTATAAATAATATATATGGAATGTTATGTCATTATTGACAATACAGTGTTTATTGCTGTTCAACAGGCTGCCCGTAAGTCTGCTCCGACTACTGGAGGAGTGAAGAAGCCTCACCGCTACCGCCCTGGGACTGTTGCTCTTCGGTATGTAATGCTTTGAACTTCTGATCTGTGTCACTGCACATAGTTTCATTTAGAGTGTTTTTTCAGACTAGAAAATCTGAATTGTATTTGTGACTGCAGTGAGATCCGCAAGTACCAGAAGAGCACTGAGCTGCTGATCAGGAAGCTCCCATTCCAGAGGCTTGTTAGGGAGATTGCCCAGGATTTCAAGGTGACATTTGTGGACTCTATTGCTGTGCCCCTCTTACCGCCAACTCTCATCAAGTAAACTAAGCTTTCCTTTTGTCATCTTGCTGTGCAGACTGATCTGCGTTTCCAGAGCCACGCTGTGCTTGCCCTTCAGGAGGCTGCAGAGGCGTACCTGGTGGGTCTCTTCGAGGACACCAACCTGTGCGCCATCCATGCCAAGAGGGTGACCATCATGCCCAAGGACATTCAGCTGGCCAGGAGGATCCGTGGTGAGAGGGCTTAGGTGCTCTGTCTCTGGAATGCCTCTGGACACCAATGTTCCGCCTATCAGCTGAACACTTATCGTGTGTCATGAACTACTAATAGCACTAGTCTTGTTTGGGAGTATGTCAGTACCGTACTCTGTGTCTATGTTTTAGAACTTGGTCGTTTGTTCGTTGGTCTGTCAAAGCATCCAGCTGATGGGTGTAAGTCTTGTTGCTATCTGAACCTTGGATTTATGCTTGGTAAATCGATAATATGTGAACTATTAGAAGATTATTCCGTGTGTCTCTCATTTTATTTGTTTCTGTGATGCTTGGGTGCTAGTGTGTGGCACGCAATTTTCCTATCTTTTAGTAAGCCTACAGCAAAGTGAAATTATGTCATTTGGTGCTAAGGCTGGTCATAGTGCATAGTATCGTATACTAGTATCATGCATATGATACTTCTCTATGATACTATCTCTATAGTGAGTGGTATTATAGAGTAGTACCATAAACTTCTAAATTTATTGTTTTGTAAAATCCCAATGTAAATCTATGTACTCCCTCCGTCCTAGTTCGTAAGGCAAAGTTTTCAAATATCTTGGCTCAAGGTGAATTCTCATTGGCTCTAAATTTACACGTTAAAACATGCAAAAAACTTTGCCTTTCACATGCATGGAGTACTAGTGCGTGGTGGTTCCATATGCATGGAGTACTAGTGTGCTGGGAGATGAAAAGAGTGTTTGCATGCAAAAATAAATTAGTTTACTCTCATATTAAATGCAAAATGTGCCTAGGAGGTGAGAGATTTTGGGACAAATATTTTTTAGAATTTGCCTTGCGAACTGGAACGGAGGGAGTACATGATCTATTTGACATGTACTTTTCTCGTAATGTGCGCTATGATACAGTATCCACCTATGTTACTCTAACCTTATCCCTCCTCCTTAATTACATGCCACATCATCATTTTTGTGGACCTAGTATGCATGATACTACCTATGATACTAGCACTATGGCCAGCCTAAGCTGTGGTTATTGTGTCAAGAGTTAAATGACAAAATTTAAGTTGTTGGAGTGCAACACCATACAGTAGCGTTGATCATAAGTTTAAAGTTACTGGCTGTGACCTTAAACTGTTGCTCTGTGCCACTGAGTTCACAGAGATTATTATGGAGGGGTGGCTACATTGGCAGACGCCGAAAGCTAACCAAATGTGGAAAGAAGTATTTCTGAGCATAATTTGGCGACTCAACTCTGTTGCAATAGGTCAGACGAGGTTCCATGCGCCAGTACCAATGTCGGATGAGAATGTGCACCATTCCATTCCCAATTCCTGACAGGATTAGTGAAGCACAGGCCGGCAAACAGCCGAACGAAAACGCTGAAAGCACGATGTGGTGATGCAGTCAGAGTCAGAGAGGCCTTTAAAAGGACCCGCCCGTTCTTTCTTTCGGCACGCGCAAAAACCATTGCTCTTTCTAGCCCATCCCTGGCCTGCCCTGACCGGCCGGTCTCCCATCCCGATTGTTCCCCGCTGACGGCTGGGCTGACCAATTCATCTCTGCGAAAAGCTCGTGAGCCTCGCCCTTTTTGCTTTCGTCACTCTCCTTCTCCGACCATAGCTCCGGGGACCACCGGAAACCTTGGAGATCGGTCCCGGCTCACCGCTCACCCATTCCACCTGCAAATTTAATAGAGCTACCACAGCAGATATTTTAAACTTACGAAAACCGTAAAATAATCGCTAGTTCACAATTCTCGTGGAACAATGGAACTGGATTAATACTATGAATATACGCGAATTATATTCTTTTTATTAGGGTTGGAAAACCGCCATCCAAACTGGGCATTTGCGGGAAGCGCGGCCAAAACGAGTTGGCGCGTTCAATTTTTCCATTCCTCTCCTCCGCGCCTTCTTCTTTCACGCCTTTCCGTTCCCTAGCGAAGCCGCAGCCACATCCCGCCATCTATCTTGGCCACAACGACCATGCCTCATCGCCTACCAGTGCCCCGCAACCGCCGCATCGGTTGTAGGCCGAATCTCGCGGGTTGCGCACGTTTTCTTCCAGCGGAATGCTCGGCAATGGCGGCCGGCATGGATGCGCCACTGAGCTCCGATTCGGCCTCGCCCTTGACCTAGGCCGCCGGATTCGACTTCTCCAGAGCTCCTTCTTTCCACCGCATCGACCACATAGACCCCGCCATGGTAAGATTTGGTCTCCGGATGTTCTTGGAGTACGGTCTATTCCGCTTGATTCAATTTTGACATAGGATTGTTCTAGATGAGTTCCTCGTTGAGCTTGGAGTTTGTCTTCGGACGATTCGGACCTCGACGATTTGTTCAAATATGATGTTCATCCTCGCCGCGAAAGAGCTACAAGATATAGCCAACCTTATATCTTCGATCTTTAAACGAAGAACACACACAAATGTTTATGGTGACGAATGAAAAGTGAGGGTGGCCGGGTATGATAGGAAGTGTTGATTGTGCAATACTATGATAAAAGTTCCCCTAGAGTGGAGGTGGAAGAATTGGCCAGAGGCATGACATGTGCAATACTATGATAAAAGTCGTGATGCCACCATTGTGCTTGAGGCCATGGCATCAGAGGACTTGTTGATTTGGCATCGCTGCTTTGGATTGCGGGGAACACTCAATGCCATCAATATCTTGCATAGATCCCATTTGTTTGCTAGATTAGCTAGTGAAGATGCTCCACCTTGCAACTACAAAGTCAATGGTCATAACTGCACCATGGGCTACTATATTGCCGACGAGATCTATCCGGTTTGGCAACATTTGTGAAGATCATCGAGAACCCCCAAACAAAAAAAAAGTTCAGTTTGCCAAGGCAGAAGAAGCATGCCGAAAGGACATTGAAAGAGGTGTCGGTGTTTTGCAAGCTCGGTTTACCATTGTATATGGCCCAAGTCGTTTTTGTGACAACAAAAACCCTCAACAACATCATGAAATATTGTGTGATTCTTCATAATTTGATCACCGAAGATGAAAGATGGTTAAACTACTAATGTGATTCTATGGAAATGTTGGTAGCCATGTGTGCAAGCACAAAGAAACCCCGATCACATTCAAGCATTTCTTGAGTCGCACCGCCACACATACCCATCTCAACCTTGATCTCATGGAGCACCAATGGCAGATACATGACAGAAATTGTTGTTCCTCCTTCATTCATTTTATTTTCTTTATTTGTGTGCAAGGTGAACAATATTTTCCCCCCAAACCGTTCATTATTTGTTTAATTATTTGCTATTTGTTGTAATGTGATTTGAAGAATATTGTAACTTCGATGCTTAAAACATTCATTTACTTTGTTCAGTTTGTTGTTATATTATCACATTTCATGTTTTAGGTTTTTGTTTGAAGTCCGCCGCCGTTGATCGGATCCCGTAAACTGTTTCATACAACACCGATGTGTGCATCACACAATGTAGGTTGTATCTATCATACCGGAGAGCATGTATATTTAATAAGAAGTATAGACTAATTTATTAATGTATATACTATTTTGTAGGTATTTTTTTTAGGTATGCACATTTTTTACGTATAATATGCATGCATTACGGATATATAGTATAAACTATGGGTTTATTTGATTTTTTTCATCAAACTTGGTTTGAAATATCTGAGATATAGTTAAAAACATACTTAAACCGACAAAATATTAGATATACTTCCGTATGGTAGTGACACGTGGGTGTACTACACCTAAAAGTAGGAAGTATTTATTCTCTATTTTGTAGTTTCAGTTTACGGGATCTAATGGGCGCCAACCTAAACATAGAAATCGTGTTTTTCACACTCTCTACTCGCGTTTATACAGTCAGCGGACTACGGGATCTCCTAGAGTTAGGCCATCTTCAGCGGGTTGATGCATTTTGGATGACCAAAATGTCCGCGTGCTTCCGTTTGCGTCGGCCCGTGGATGCGAAAATGATCATACGTTCGTTTGCGTCTGTGCCCACTCATCATGCGGTCCTATCCCGGCCCCGACGTCGCCAACGAAGCCGCCGCCGTAGATCATGGCCTCGATATCGATGTCATGCCGTCCCTTCCAATAGGCCTACGAATCACCAGACGCCAGACGCATGACACACGACAATCACACACAGTGAGAGAACTTACGTACCGGGTCGTCCATCATCGGAGCAGATGGTGCCATTTCCTCAAACAGGTTGTGAGGCACCGACATGCTCACTTCTGGCACCTGACGCGGCTTGTCGCGCCCGGGCACAAGTCACCGCTTCTCGGCGTCCGGTTGAGGTCAGGAACCGGCGCCCCGTTGAACTGCACCGACGCCACGCCGGAGGCGAACCACGACACCGCGTGGACCTGCAAGGGAGCAAGCGTTCCAGGATGCAGCTGGGAACTTACCAAGCTCACCGAAGAGGCCGGGGGAGCGACGCCGGCGATCCACTCTCGCTTGACGAGCATGTAGGCCTCCGCTATGCTCGAATGGAGGCCTACTTGCGTGACGCCGGCTTTTAGCTACATCTGCCATGCCTGCTGGGTGGCCTCCAGGGCGACGGCCGCTGCATTCCTCTCCTTCTGGTTCCTGCGCCGGCCGCGACCCTTCGCGTCCTTGATGTCTTTTTTCTCCTTGGACAACACCTTCTTTGCCGCCTTCGGCTTAGCGTCCCGGCCGCCGGTGGCGACACGCTTTGCTTCCGCCGGAGCTACGGCCTCCTTTGGGGCTATGGTCATGGCTATGGGGGAGTATGGGGCGGCGGCGGGTGCGAGGGTTCCCTCGGAATCCATGGTGGTGGCTGCGGCGGCGAGAACATCCATTGCTTCTAGACTGCTGATGTCGGTCTACATTAATTTTCGCGTGGGGAATGGTCACTGGCGGGAATATTATCGGCCTCCCTGCCACTAACGTGCGGATCCTACGTAAGTTTTGGCGGACACTCGGCGCGACCGCTGAGCGTTGGCGGAGACGCAAACCTGACGCATATTTGTGTCAGGTTTGCGTCGCCGTGGACTGCCCGGCCATTTTGCATCGCCCCGCTCTAGCAGGACCCAGACGCATTTTCAGTCTCCACGGACGTAAGCGATCGCCCCTTTGGAGATGACTTTAGCTCTTAGGGCATCTCCAGCGGCGCGACGCAAACGGTCGCCGAGCGACCGTTTTTGTCCGCCGTGACTGGAGATGCGTCTGGTGCTTGCTCCAGCGGGGCGACGCAAAGTGACCGGGCCGTCCGCGGAGACGCAAAACCTGGCCCAAATATGCGCCAGGTTTGCGTCTCCGCGGACACTCGGCGGTCGCGGAATCTGTCCGCCTTGGGTGCATCCGGACCCGGTCGGCAGTGAGTAGGTAAGCAAAAGAGTTTTTCATTACTATTGATTGGCCAAAAGGACCATCATTACAGAGATGGTTAGTCAAGTTAACCTAAAACTACAACGGCCGTACCTACTCGCTGTCGCGCGGCCTACAGCGGCCTCGGTTACTCGCAGTCGCGCGTCCTACTACTGGCCGCCGGAAGGGCCGACACCGTCGTCGAAGCGGGAGCGCCTCGCGCACTCCGCGCGCTGTGCACGGCGGCGAACGGACATCTCGTCCTGCCGCCTGCGCCGTTCGAGGGCCTCGGCCAGGGTGCTGTCCCACAGGGCCGCCGCCACCTCCGCTGCCGCCTGGGCCTCCCCCTCCTCCTCCGCCGCCTGGACCGCCTGGGCCGCCGCGTCCTCGTTCGCCTGGGCCGCCGCCTGAATCGCCGCCACATCGGCGACGAAGCGGGCCCTGTCCCTTGTCGCCGCCGCCACCTTCGTCCCTGGCGGCGATGGCGGCCTCCAGCTCGCGGTTCTCCTGCTTGACCCGCGCGGGAGAAGGGACCCTACGCTGGAGCGAGTCCAGGTCGGAGCACATGAACCCCCGAGCCATGGCCATCGCATAGCTGTGGGCTTCCTCCTCCGCCACCCAACCCTGACGGCGTTGGGCGTCCCCAGCCAGGGACTCGAACGACGCGAGCAGAACCCGCCGGTCGCCGGCGCACTCGAAGCGCATGGGCACGGGGGGGGGGTCGTCGTCCGCGATGTCGTGGATGACGGCATCGACCGGAGGGGCCGCGATGGCCGCCCGCGCCTCTGCGAGCTCGGCCCTGGCGTCGGCGAGCTCGGCCATGGCGTTGGCGATCTCCGCCCTGGTCGCCGCGAGGCGCCCTTCCGCACGCTCTGCCGCCTCCACCTCCGCCGCCGCCACCTCCAGGTCCAGCTGCTGGGCCTCAACGCCGGCGACGACGACCTCCTCCTCCTCCTCGTCCGGGTGGAGCTGACGGCACATGCGAACAACGTGCTCCCAACTCATGTGGTCGACCATGGATGGATGGTAGGGTTAGCTTGAGGTGTGCCCGTCGCCCCCGTCGGTGTCCACCATATATAGCCACGGCGGGGCGGGAAACGGCGTTAGCGCGCAGGGCATTTCCCGCGCGCACGAAACGCCGGCGAAACTTGCCAATGTATTGGGCACGCGAGGAAACGATCGTCGTCGCGCGGGAACAGTTAATAGCCGGCGGCAGTCCTCGACGGGACGTAAAACGCCATTAGCGAGCTTGACGCTGTCCCCGGTGAAAAAAATGCGTCGGCACCGCTGGAGGTACCCCAGACGCAAATGGTCGCCCTGGGCCACATCGCGTCCGCGGGCCGACGCAAACGGACATTTCGAACGTCCGAAATGCGTCGGCCCGCTGGAGATGCCCTTAGAGCATCTCCAGCCGCGTCCCCCAAAGCGTCCCCCAAAGGGATTTGGGGCGCGCCGGACCAAAAAACCGTTCCAGCCGCGTCCCCCAAATCCCATTTTTGTCCGGCGCGCCCCGATACGGTGTCCGGCGCCCCGAGCCCGTCCCCGTCCCACAGGGGACGCACCGGGGACGCCGGACACACCGAAAAGCGAGGCGAATCGACGCGGGCCCGGCGCGTCAGCGGCTCGGAAGCCTAAAACCCCGTCGCCTGCCTTTGGTCAAGTGACGTTAATGGCGTCCCTGTTTTCCCAGGCGACGCAGGGACGCGTCTCATCGTGCATGGCCGCGTGGCCGTCCGCGCCGGCGTTATTGCGTGCAACCACCCGCTGCCGCCGCTGTTTAAAGCCGGAGGTGAAGGAGGAGCCGGAGGAACCATCGCAGGCGGCGCTGCTGGCGGAGTACGAGCGGCAGCAGCGGCTCATCGCCAGCAGCGACGACCCCGAGGACTGCCCAGGTCTGCGGGCGGCGTTCTTGGCGTCCATGAACAACAAGGACGCCTGGAGGGGCGACCTCGACACGGCGATCGCCATGTCCATCCGCGACTCCGGCAAGCCGCTGGTGGACCTCTCCGACGACGGCGAGGCAGGACCAAGCGGGTTGGTGAAGGACGAGCCCGTCGACGAGCGCGTCAAGCAGGAGGTCGTCACCGACGACATGTACAACTTCCAGCAGTACTACGACGCCTCCGGCCGCCGCAAGTGGTTCTAGATTAGGTTTAGTTTAAATTTAGTCAAATTTCGTTCGAATCTATGTTCGAATCTATGTAAGTTTGAACAAATCTTAATCGAATCTCGTTAAGTTTAAAATTTTCCAAAATTTTATTTAAGGGACGCGACTGGGAAGCGACGTCCCCCAAATGCGGCACGAACGAAACACGTCCCCCAAACGCTCAATCCGGCGTATTTTGGATGCTTTGAGGGACGCGGCTGGAGATGCTCTTAGTCTCGGCACCACTACACGGGGGTGTTCTCCTTCTCTCATCACCTCTTCTATTGGAGTGATGGGTGTTGCGAGCTGTGACTCGTCCCAGCATGACAAGGAAATTCGCCGTGGTCCTGCCTTCGGAATGATGCTATGCTAAAGTAGTGACGTGCTGGCAGGTGTGTGGAGTAGCAGTGGCACTGGCAATGGACGGTGGCAACGCCATGGCCCGTCGCGTCAATGTTCTTCGACACAATCAGACTCCTCCAGACATCTTTTCTGGTAATGTGACAACAACTTCAGCTAATTAACACGTCGAGTACATGTCGGTAGCTTGGCGATACAGTTGCCTACAAATTTTCCAGGGATCGAAGTGATGCGATTCAGAGCGATGTGATCCAGTGGTGGTGTGTTCTCAACACACATTCTCCTGGCACATGATGCGAGGGCGTACGTTGAGAAAGGGCACGTCACGTATGATCTTTTTCCAACCATTCCACCGACCATAGACCATGCCGTGGTCGACAGTTACGTCGCCGATAGTGTATAATCACGTACTGAATGGACATAGGATCCAAGTGGCGTATGACGCACCTCCGCTATCTACGGTTCAGAGCCTTCAGAAACTTCTTATATAGTGCCATCGATGGAGCTCTGTTTACAAACCCTAGATATCATACTGCTAATGAAATACTACTCCCTCCGATGAATAATACTTGTCGCTGCATTGAGTGAGCATAAGCCCTGCAATATGTCCTCGTTCACTCATTTTAGCCACATTTATGGTGCATCGGAGGGATTTTTTCTTCCGGTTTCGATTTCCTTTTCTTGCGTATGAATGCTACCCGTCGTTGTTTCCGCCATTGATATTGGCATAATGTTCACTCCCCCCCCCTCCCCCCCTCGGTGCACATGAATGCTGCCCATCGTCGGTGCACTATAACTGGCCTTGTTGTTATCCTGCCACTCGGGGGTCGGTTAACTAACAAACACAAATCTACATAATTAGAAGCACTCGTGAGAGTCATGCATGCAAGCATGGTTCGGGGTGGTGGCCTCGCCTCACCATGCTCTTCTTTGACCGTGGCCCTGACGGTATCCTCACGTGGTCATCATTCTTCGATAGAGAGCACACATGGACTCCGACGCGTGTGGGGGTGAGCAAAGGGAGGAGGACGATCGGTGACGAGGGAGCTCCCCGGCAATGCCCACCTTGAGGGGCATAGGGTTGACGGAATCCTGTAGGCTAGCACGAGACATTGGATACCAAACAAACGGGGAGAGAGATTTACCCAGATTCGGGGCTCTCGATGAGGTAAAACCCTTACTTCCTACTTGTCTGATCTTGATTTATCGAATATATCGAGTTACAATGGGGTAGCCGATAGGCTGCTATGGTCGACTCGCCGAGAGGCAAGGATTCTAGGGTTTGTGCTCTAAGTTGCGGTGGTTCTGCGTATTGTTGTTCTGTTGATCGGCAGACCCTCTCCTGGCCTTTATATAGCAGGCCAGGCCCCGAAAGTCCTGTTCGAACTCGACTAGGTTACATTGAGATCTAATCTAATCTTTCCTTTAACTATATCTTCTTGCCTTGTTCATCAAAAATTCGTCTCCTGGTAGGTCTCCTTCGTTGCAACCGATGTACGGGTCCACCTTGGTCTTGGACACTCTTCGTGGGCCCTTAGTTGGGCCAAGGGAGGTAGACTAATGTCGGGTACCCGAAGGGTAATGCCCAAATCAATCGGCGTAGCAACAGTCAGACATGGCCAGCGCCGACATCATTCCTCTCTGTAGAATGAGGGTGAGAGCGCTAGGAGAGGAGATAGGCTAGAAAGGAGGGTATTTCCTATTCTTTTCCTTACATGAAGACAAGGGCAGTTTGTGCAAGTTACAAAAATACTAATAGTTTGACCAATGGAATCTGTTTAACATTTGATGGTAGTGGCGTTTTGGCATGAGGAAATCAAACTTGAGTGATATTTTGACACCTCGGTTTTCATTCGCGGTGTGATATTTTGGAACTTTTGGTTCTCACTAGCGGTATTTCATCTCTTCTCTCCCAACTAAAAGATCGGGCTGGCGACCCAGCAAAGCATGCTACTTCCCACGTCCACATTCCTAGTCTCTCTGGTGTGAAATGGTACAAGGTCGTGCCTCAGCCACGATCATATCCGTGCCCTCGCGCTCGCCTGAGTCTGCCAGGAAGGTGGTTGCTAAGTCAAGAGTGTTGACACCTATGCCCCGGGCTTTCGTTGCGAGGAAGATTTGCGTTTTTCTCGCCACCTTGGCAACTGCCTACCCTAGGTGTAAGGGTACGTCCAAAAGTGATGGTGATAGTCCAGACGAGTGTAGAAGTAAGAAGTGGGGTGCTACATGAAAGGCATCTGCTTTTGCTTGATGGTTGCCCCGTTGCCCTGGCCTGGTAGTCGGCGCGGTGTAGGCGTGTCGAGTCTGGAGTGTCCGTTTCATGTGGCTCTGTGATCTTTTTGTTGTCATGAGTGAGTTCGGCCTTGTTGTTCGGGTCTTTTGTTAGGCTTGGTTGTTGGTGAGTGTGGGTGGGCGGTGTTAAGGTGGACGTGGCTCTATTGTTGTAGCATTTCGCTCGATTTTCTTCCACTAAGCACTTTCTTCTTAATTAATAGATGAGGCAATTTTTTTAGCTTCGTTTAAAAAATGAAAATAAAATAAAAAGAAATGGTACAAGATCGACTACCAGTGGAATGAACTGAGGACAAAATCAGAGAGAATAATGAAGATGGAAGACAGTGACATTTCAGAGATGGACTTAAGAGTACTCTCGGTGTGAGAGAATAATTAGCACGTCGAGTACATGCCGGTAGCTTGGCGATACAGACATACAGTTGCCTACAGATTTCCAGGGATCGAGGTGATGTGATTCAGTACGATGTGATCCACTAGGGGTGTATCTTCTCAGCACACATTCTGCGGGCACATGATGCGAGGGCGTAGGTTGATCAATCGCACGTCACGTACGATCTTTTCCAAACCCTTCCACCGACCATAGACCATGCCGTGATTCGAAGTTATATCGCCGAGAGTATAATCACGTTCAAGACCGACATAGGATCCGAGTGCGTATACCTCCGTTTTATACGGTTCAGGGCCTTCAGAAACATCTTACGGAGCACAATCTATGGAGCTCTCTTTACAAAACCTAGATAACACACGGCCGAAGAAATACTGCTCCTTCATAGTAGATTAATTAAATAGTGCGTTAGCTATATTAGATTGATGCACTAGCCAAATCTTCTAAAAGTCCGAATTGTTGCAAAGAGCTAGACTATATATTTTAACAAAAATATACACTAAAATATGTCCACATACACTCATTTTAGCCACTGTGGCTAGTAGTCGGTGGGATTTTTTTTTCGTTTTCAATTTCCTTTTTTGCACAGGAATGTTGTCCGTCGCTGTTTCACTTGTTGATAATGGAAATCGATCACAGTGTGGTTCCACTTTTTTTCCATACCAAGCGTAGCTTGGGGTTTAACTATCGTCAGAAAACAGAACAAGAGTCTTTTAACACTGCTCAAATGAGCATAACCAAATAAGAGAGAAAAGTTAAAAGATGATCTAAGATCTCAACAGAAAAGGTCGCTCTTTATATGTGAGGTTCGCTTGGATTTCTTTTTCCGTTAACCTTGAAGTATAAATTTAGAAGCCGACACCGAAGGTTGTTCATATTTCCCTTAGGCCTCATTTACTTGTCAGGTATTTAACGGGTTTACTCGTCTCACCATGCTCCCATGGCCCTAACGGCGGCCTCATACGGTCATCGTTATGTGTTGATGCTAGAGTTTGGTGCGTGTGGGGCGAACAGAAGGAGGCCAATCGGCATTGCACGGGGTTGGGGGCTAGTGACAGAGGCGTGAGGACTTGGGCAGTTCCGCCATTGTTCCTTTATGTAGAATGAGAGTGAGAGGGCTAGGAGAGGAGATAGGCTACAAAGGAGGGGTTTTCCTATTTTTTCCTTCTAAAATGCTAGACTTAATGGAGGATTTTACAAGATTGGCTTACGGTAAGTGGATGAATCTGTTGGTACAAATAAGCTTGCCTCCCTTGAATTTAGGGGCCGTGGTTTCTATCCAACCTTCACGTAACCCTGAAGGTTGCATTCCTTAAAAAACTGTTGTAGATGTAGCATTGCTGCTTTTCCTTACATGTAGAGAAGAGTAGTTTGTGCAAATTAGGCTATGTATAATAGGGTCACGTCAGCCTTCCCTTACGTTTGTCCACATAGGATTTTTACTTAGTTGAACAAGAGAAAAGAAAGAAAGAGAAAGTTGTTTTCCCTTAGCTAAGAGATGATGTCTTATGAAATAAGAGAAGACTATTTTTTCCATTGTACGACTTGTCTTTCCTTAGCCACGCAATTTTCTACTAAAAATAATTAATTTTTATTTATTGTAAGGGGTGACAATAGGAGATATTGCACTGTACCTCTAATATTTATCGTCTTCTCTAGATGATGTGGACTACTAAAAGAAGACATGTCTTCCCTACCATTGTACATGCCCTTAAAAAACATCAAAGTTTGATCAATGGAATCTATTTGACATTTGATGGAGGTATTTTGGCATGAGGAAATTGAACTTGAGTAATATTTTAACACCTCGGTTTTCATTAGTGGTGTGGCATTTTAGTACTTTTGGTTTTCACTAGTGGTATTTTACTACTCTCCGAACTAAAAGGTCTGGCTAGCGACCCACCAAAGCATGCTACTTCCCACGTAGGGATAAAATGGAGCGGATACAGACGGAACTTAGTGGTGCCATATTTGTTTTCACAGTTTTTTAGAAGCAAAAACGAATACAGAAACCGCTAAAACAAAAATGGAGGCAGATAGTGTCAGAAGCAGATACAGACTGAATACGGTGTAAACAAAGAGTGATGCAGATATTGGCCGAAACCAACATAACCCTTGAATCATGGAAAAAAACTTAGGCATTCCAGCGTGATCCTTGATTTCCTATGGAATAGGGGAAGGTCAAACCTTGAAACACTCCTCGAATACATGAAGGGAATACATTGTCACCAATTTTGGGAAGAGCCGCTTTGAAGGTTCGGCTTGATAAGATCATGTGATGGGCACGTGGGATTTGACAATGCACATCAACCCTAAAACGAAAATTTCATATTGGCTGGAACATAAATTTCGATTTCGCGTCCGTTCCGCCGGAAAACGCTGTTTCATTTTTGTTTCCGTTTCCGCCAAAAAAGTTCCGTTTTTGTTTCCGTTTTGCAAAATTTGGTTTCCGTTTCCGTTTCCATATTCCCACCCCCATTCCATTTCCGTTTTTTTCCGCGGAAAAATTGAAAACTTTCCGCTTCATTTTCATCCCTATTCCCACGTCCGGGCATTTGCTTGTTTCTGGTGTGAAATGAATTTTTGACAAAGTGAGAGAGAACAATGAAGATGGAAGACACTGACATTTTCAGAGGTATGACTTAAGAGTACTCTCGGTATGAGCTCAGACTTTTTCTGGTATGTGTTCATTTTGTTGACATCACATTCAAAGCAATGGCGCCAAAATGATGTTTTTCCATGCTATGTATGTCACGCAAGCGGAAGGCTCCAATCATATCTCGGCAGAATCCATTCTTCTTCTGACAAACAAACAACGCGAAGAAGTAAGTATCATCATCTTCACTGATCTGCACTACTGACAAATGGCGACCTTACCGAAACTTGACTTGTCTGCGTGTTTCTAGAAACTCAGGTGCCAACGGGCACGCTAAAACTTATCAGGGGCAGCATCTTCTAATCTTTGTCACCCTGTCGGCTGTCGCCTTCAAATGCTATCTTTCTAATCACAAGAGTATACTAGTAGTATCAGACATGTAAAACGTTAATCTTTTGTCCAACTTTTTAGCCTAAAAGTGATAGCCTGACACTTAGAAGCAATTGCTTGAAATTCTAGAGCAAAAAAGAACACAATTTTAGATGCAAAGAATATATTTCATATGTCGTGTATTTGGATGAACAGATCAAAACTACTACATGCATTACATTACATGGGGGGAAGAAAAATTTCAAGTGTGTACTGGCGCTAAATTGGCCTTGTAGAAGCTTTTCCTCCTGAAGAGGTCCCCAAACTTTCGAAATATCGGCCGCTTCTTCTTGTCGTTCATGGAGTGCTCCACGTAGTGGCTCTCGTCGATGTGGTCGAACTCATCGTCGTAATCGTCCATGGCGGCACAGTCCGCGGCAGACTTGAGATCGGCAATGTTGCTGAGCGACGCGAACATGCGGTCCTTGGGGTTGAGGTTCCCCATCCTGGCGGACTGCGAGTAGCCCACCCCCTTGAACTTGGCGGGCTCGCCGACCGAGTAGCTCCGGCTGCTCGGTGTCCGGGGCTTCTCCGCCATCCAACGCCGCGACGCCGGAGACCCCTTGGCGCTGGAGACGAGACGCGCGCTCGGCGGCAGGTAATGGTCGTGCTCCGGCGCCGGCGCGACGGGCGCGGTCCTGGACGACACGGGGGTGCTGCAGGCCGTGGTGGTGGCGGCGAGCAGGCTGTTGAGCTCCTTGAGGCTGCTCTGCGCGGCGGCCTCGCTGACCTTGACGCACTCGTACTCCTGCCGGAGGCTCTGGAGCGCGCCTTCCTTGTCGTCGACGACGTCGTTGAGACGCGCGTTCTCGACCCTGGCGAGCTCGAGCGACTCCTTGACGACGTTGGCCTCGCCGACGGCCTGCTTCAGTATGTCCCGCAGCCGCGCGTTCTCGTCGCGGATGACCCGCTGCGACTCCACCAGCTTGGTGTTCTCCTGCCGCGCCAGGCACACCTCCTCCTCGGCGGCGCGCACGCAGCCGAGCAGCACGCGCTCCTTGTCGGCCCAGCTGGCCGCGGCCTCCTCGGCCTCGAGCCTGCGCCGGCGCTGCTCGCGGAGGCCCGTCTCGGCGTCGGCCAGAGCCGCGCGCAGGCGCCCGGCCTCGGCGTTGGCGGCCTCCATCCCGGCCTGCGCGTCGGCGAGCCAGCGCTTGACCTGCTTGGCCTCGGCGGTGACGTCGGCGAGCGCGACGGAGAGGTCCTCCAGCGCCTTCCGGCTCCGCTCCTCGCCCTGCGTCGCCGCCCGCAGGTCGGCGCGCAGGGCCCGGAGCTCCTCGTCGTCCGCCCCGCCGCCGCCGCCGAACACGAGGTCCTTGACGCTCATCTGCTCCATGACGCCGCGCCATGTCCCGGACGCCGACGCCGGGGCGGGCTCGAGGCTCCGGGTGCTGCTCTGCTGCTGCTGCAGCGTGGATATCTCTAGCTTGGCCTCCTCGAGGCCGATCTTGGCCTGCTCCAGCTGCTTGGTCTGGTATATCAGCGACTCGAGCATCTTGCGCTCCGACTCCTTGGCCTTCTCCACCTCGCGCTCGAGAAGCTGCACCTTCTCCGCGTCTTTACTTTCGCTGCCATTCCTTAGCTCGTCGAGCTCCCGCATCGCCCGTGCCTTGTCCTCACGCTCCGTCCGCAGGTCTTCCTCGAGCTGCGCCACCCGCGCCTTCTCCTCCCGTTCCCTTCTAATGTCTTCCTCGAGCTGCGCCAGCCGCGCCTTCTCGTCGCGCTCCCTCTCCAGCTGCGCCACCCGCTGCTGCATCGGCATGGCGCCGACCCCGCCGCCGGTCACACCGCCAGTGGCGCCTCGACGCTTCTGCCGGACGGCAAACCAAGAAAGAATCACCGTTAGAAGAAGAAGCACGAAACCCCCGACCGATCAGGCAACCGGCAAGGGCTTTGATGCCAGGGATGAACAAAACGTTAACGAGATGCTAGCAATGAATTCCGCCCGGTAGGTACCTCTGGTGATGGCGATGCCTTGGAGGCGCCGGCGGTGGAGCGGCTGCGTTGGAACCGAGGCGAGGGCTTGGATTCCCGGAAGCTGGAAGAGGAAGCCGACGAAGCGCCCGCTCTGAGGCCGGCCTCGAAGGAGCCGGATCTGCACGCCGAAGAATCCCAGCTCATGAAATCGAATCAGGCGGAGTAGTAAATACTAGTCAAACCACTACTAAAAGAAGCGAGGCGCCGCGAAAGAAGGATCTCAAGGAATGGTCGCGCAGCGGCCACTGGCACCGCCACCACACTCACCTCGGCCTGGAGGAGAGCATCGCGGGCGCACGCGGGGCGGCGCGAAGTCCGAGACGGGAAAAAGAATGGAAGCGGCGACAGGCGTGGCAGGGGAACCGAATTTTACAAGGGCCGGCGTAACATGGGAGGAATTAATAGTGCTACTTGCGAAGATGAGGAGAAGGTTTAGTCTAGATTAGAGGTAGAAGAGAGTGAGGTCGGGCACGGATTAACGATGGAAAGAGAGAGTGTTCTTGGATTTGTTTAACTTGTGTGGCGCGAGCGCGCGGGGGTGGCCGCAAATGGCGGGTCGTGGGGGTGCGGGGCGTGGGCGCGAGCTGGTCAACTCAAAAACTGACGGAGGTTTTCTCGTGCTTGTGGCTCGATTGGTGGTGGGTTTTGGCCGATTTCTATTGGATCGGGGCCGGGACAGTGGCCGGGTCTCTGTGCATGCCGACCGCCGCGTTGGAAGTGGGCGTTGGTGAAGCTCTTGTCCCCGGTCCTCACTCCGATGTTCTTCTTCTTCTCCCCGCGGACTGGATTTGGTGGGGGCTGTTGTCACGCCCGTCAGGGCTGAAAATTCTGCGGAAGCTGCTCTCACGTGAGGAGGCGATGCGCGTCGTGTCCCACTTCCAAAGGTGGGAGCTGGGATGAAAATGTTTAATCTAGATTAGAGGTAAAACCACAATCTCATACTCTACCATTTGTCCCACTGTAGATCGATTTAGGTACAAGTAAGTAATGGTCGTTTTTGCTCATGGTCATGTTTAATCGCTTTGATTAGAGCAACCAACTCGAGCTAATTACTCATAAGACAACAACACTCATCGCTCTCATTGAGGCCTGGATCATGCCACAAGGGAGAATAGAGGAGAAAGTGTGCTACATTTCCTTCACTCACTCATGATCCTATGTTACCACAATATCGGGTGATGATAGCAAACTTGAATTACATCTACAACAACGATGATGTATAGGCTTTCCAGATGCTTTGGATGAAAAACAGGTTGGCATGTTTCTGGCCATAACCATAGGTTCAGAGAGATCCGTTCAAAGTGATCCATTCAGGAGACCGATGGAGAATTTTACTCTCTACTTCATGCAGGTGTTGTTTGCTATTAGAGAAGTGATCAAACGACCATTGGGTAGCACACCTCTCAAGATCAAGAACGACTACAAATGGTGGGCCATATATCGGGGTGAGCACTAAATATCTACTTTCAATTCATCATAGAATAATATACTCAGAAATATGACTCTCTATTCCTTACTAGGCAGTATTGTGTTGGGGCCATCGATGGTACTTATGTCACAACTAGGGTGCCGCATTCTTCATCATTCATGGGAAGGGATCACGACACCAGCCAAAATGTGATGGGTTATGTGGATTTTGATCTGAAGTTCACATATGTGCTAGCTGGGTGAGAAGGATCTGCTCATGACTAGGGACGGATCCAGGAAAGTTACACGAGGGAGGCCAATTACATGTAAAATTTCTTGGAGGGGCCATATGGGTAAATTCCGGCAATTTATGTCTTAAATCTACAGATTACCAAGGGGGGTTTTAGAAAAAAATCCACCATAGAGGGGGCCATGGCCCTAGCCAGCCCCTGCTAGCTACGTCCCTGATCATGATGCAATCATTATTGTTGACAACTTGTTTAGGGCTGATGGGCTGAAAATTCCTGATGGTAAGTTTTATCTAGGAGATGTTGGATATGCATGCCAATCTGAAATTCTACCACCATTTAGGAAAAACGAGGTACCATCTCAACGAGTTCAGTGCAAGCAAAGGACCGTAGAATGCGAAAGAATTGTTCAATCTCAGAGACTCTAGCCTTAGAGTCACCATTATTGATGGGGCATTTGTTGCTTTGAAGAATAGGTTCAAGGTCCTTGACCATTTTCACACCGACGAGGACCAAGTCAAAGTGGTTCTTTCTTTCTGCATTCTACACAACTGAAACTAAGGTTGGGAAAAAAGATGACTACTTCCTAGAAACTGTTGTGTTTGATGAATTTGAGATGGACATGACATGGAGTAGGCGACAATGAAGCCTGAAGATGGTGGACTAGGAAAAAACAATGTGGGAGAACAGAGGTAACACCACCATTTGAGAAGAAGAAGAAGAAAAGGTACAAGGAAGAAAAAGAAGGAGGAAGAAGAAGGAAGAAGAACTCCCCCTTTGATTACCATCGTACTGTAATAATAAATCCCCATTCTTAGTAGCTAGGGACTAACATATAAACTGCCATTCCTATTAGCTAGGTACTTGATTTACCTAAACACGCGAAGTAGCTATGGAAGAACCGATGAACTGAAAGCTTGGTTTGCTTTTGTGTGATGTTGTCATAGTTTACGAAGAAGCATATAACATTTTGGCTAGCTCGGGCCAGGATGGCTTGCAGTTTTGGCGAAGCCTAAACAAAATCAAACACTTACTTAAGCTTGGGGCTAGACATGTTCTGGTTGTTGCTTTCAAAAGCTGTTTGCGATCTGCGACAACCAACTGATCTTGGTGAACAGGGTGCTTGCTAATGACAGAATTAACATCCGACTCTAACACTCTCCTGACCAAGACGGAGCTCGTGAAGGCTTCAGTTAACTCAACTCATGTAATAGATGTTTCTCTCATAGGCTTGGTATAAGGTGTCCTAGGCTGTCGAACGCAATCGACAATTCTTGGCCAGCTTGATGTATGCCAAGCTATCTTAAAGCGTTCCCGTGACGCACTTCATGTTATTTGGTATGCTAGGATCCCTTCTAAAATTTATGTTTTCTCGTGGCAACTTGTCCTTGACCGCCTCCCCTCAAACACGTTGCTTGCATCTAGGCATGACCCTTCCAACGGCTTGTGTATTCTTAGTAACCCTCCAGAGCATGCCTCACATATATTTTTCACGTGCGCTATGGATAGGTTTGCCTGGAATGTGGTTCAACATCTACTCGGGTGTAGTCGGTGCCATGGGAACTTTGCACATTTTTCACCATTCTCTCTTTTGCTTTCGGAGGCAATCACGTATAATTTTTTAGATCTTGTTTGGGGCTCAGGCTTGAGCATTGTGACACATTCTTAATAAGCTTACTATTGAAACTAAAGTTAGCAAGCACCCCTCTGATCTTATTTGAAAAAGTTCTACCTTTTTGCAGCCGAGGGCGATAAACTCAAAGGCATGGGACCGTGCAAAGCTGGAACTCCAGGCGCAAGGGCTAAAGCAAATCTTCGCAGGCAAACACCCCGCCCAGACTTTCGTAATTATCCAAGCTTCGGTCTGTTAGGGGATGCCGATCCCATTTTATTTGAACCTTCTTTATCCTGCTTATTGATGACCCACAAGTATAGGGGGTGTATCGTAGTATCTTCGATAAGTAAGAATGTCGATCCCAACGAGGAGCAGAAGGTGTTGACAGGCAGTTTTGATGAAGGATTCACTGTAAACGCTCACAAACAAGTATTCGTGGGGTTTTGATGTAACGTATGAATAAAGTACGAGTAAGTAAAATGCGAGAGAAATAATTGCAGCGAGTGGCCCAATCCTTTTTAGCACAAAGGACAAGCCGGTTTGTTTACTTATAATGACCAAACGTTCTCGAGGACACACGGGATTTTAGTCTAGTGCTTTCGCTACATACAGCCGATTAATCTTCATTGTTTTGATAAGTGTTGTGTGGGTGAACCTATGCTAATGTACCGCCCTTCCTAGGACTAATACATACTTGTGATTATACCCCTTGCAAGCATCCGCAACTACAAGAAAGTAATTAAGATAAATCTAACCACAGACCTTAAACTCGAGATCCCGCGATCCCTCCCGCATCGATATACCAACGGGGGTTTAGGTTTCTGTCACTCCGCAACCCCGCAATTGGCAAACGAGTACAAGATGCACTCCCCGATGACCCACAAGTATAGGGGTGTATCGTAGTATCTTCGATAAGTAAGAATGTCGATCCCAACGAGGAGCGAAGGTGTTGACAGCAGTTTTGATGAAGGATTCACCGTAAATGCTCACGGACAAGTATTCCGGGGTTTTGATGTAATAGGTGAATAAAGTACGAGTAAGTAAAATGCGAGAGAAATAATTGCAGCGAGTGGCCCAATCCTTTTTAGCACAAAGGACAAGCCGGTTTGTTTACTTATAATGACCAAACGTTCTCGAGGACACACGGGATTTTAGTCTAGTGCTTTCGCTACATACAGTTGATTAATCTTCATTGTTTTGATAAGTGTTGTGTGGGTGAACCTATGCTAATGTACCGCCCTTCCTAGGACTAATTGACATAGGCATCCCAAATGGGCCTGCTGAATATAGTACCCGGGGTTTATTGAAGGCCCACTACCCGAAGAATAAGAAGATTCGGAAGCCCAAGATGTATTTAAGGAAAAGATAGAGTTGCAATAGGAAGTGTTATTTGTAATCTGGCGGGATGAGTTAGAAACCGTCCCGGACTTTGTAACTTGTACAAAACGAAACCCTCGGCTCCACCTCTTATATAAAGGGGGAGTCGAGGGACGAGGAGATCATCGAATCATTGTCTGCAAACCCAAATTTTCATATTCGTCGAGTACTTTTCGGCTGAAACCTTCGAGATCTACTTGCCCTCTACTTCTAACTAAACCCTAGCCTACAATCCATAGGCATTGATAAGTTAATCCCTTGTCAATTGGCGCCGTCTGTGGGAATTAGAGGCGTAAGGATCTCGATCTCGATGGCACGTTCAAGATCTTCGACATCGTCAACCGGAAGCAACACTATGGATCGAGGTAAACAGATCGCCGCCGGTCTTGTTGATTTTGTTCCTCACCCACCCTCCCGTTTGGATGCATATGCGTATCTGGCGGAGCCCTTGGAGATGACGTTCGGAAGGTTCCACTTTCGCGTCGAGAAGGAAGGATCGTATCGTCTCGAAATTCCGATTTCGTCGGGATCGTCGGCGGTCGATTCTGATTTTTCAAGCTATGCATCGTCAACTGAGTCGAAGAAGAAACTTCGGCAACACGTTACGTCAGCATCGAGCAAGAGAGAAACTCGCCAAGATCTTCAGCAACGCATCGTTTGAGTCATCTCGCGGACTCATATATAAGCGATGGCTCAAGCGATGTCGATGAGCTATGACTTCATCGACAAATCTCTCACAAGGCAAGGTCTTCATCAATCTCAACAATGATGTCACCAAACCCAACATAGATCCGAGTACAAAATATCATCGATTTATGCTATCGAAAATCAAGAGGAAACATCGGAGGCTTTCGACGAGTTGGGAAATCCTTTTGTCGATCCCTCGGATCTAAGGAGAGGTATGGGCACTAAATATGTCGGGCCCACACCACGCGTCGGAGTTCAACTTCCACAGCAGCTCTGGGATAGAGCGGCAAAAGCCCTAGATGGTTCGTAACCAATGACGACAACAGCTACAGCTCAAGAACCGCAAGCTTATCAATATAGGCTCGCACGAACCGCCCGAGAAATAGAAAAACAGTACACTGAGTTGAACAGGAGAAAGGAGGCAGCTTCGCATCCGAGGCAGAGAAGGGCAGATCTAAGTGGACAATCTAGAGTTTCGGGTGATAGCCACAGGGAGGCTCGAATGCAGGAAGATCAAGGTTACAACACATACCCGAAGCGTAAAGAGAGCACTTGGTTCAAAACCTCGACATGTCTTTTATGTCGATAGATACAAGAGGAAATATTATCCCTAAGACACCGTAAGCCGGGTATATGGCGACACAAGCTTACATCCTTGCATCCGTGCCACCCCCAGGAGATCCAAGGGAAACATTATACAACATGGCATTGGCAGGGGTTGGAGCTATGGGGACAGCTGCTCGTAGCAACGCCTCCCGAAGGAGCGGCAAGGCAAAATAGTCCACGACCCGCGGCAGCAGAACAGCGGCAGCTCCGGAAGGACCAAGTGGAGCAAGAGATACAGGAGCACAAGCAAGGGTCGATAGAGCGAGGCAAAGCAGAAGAGATCATCGGCAGTCCCCGGAGCTTAATGACGAGGATATGTGCGGTCTACCGTGCTTCACGAGAAGAGTCCGAAAAACTCGAGTCCCCTCAGGATTCAAGTTACCCGATCACTTCAAAAAGTTCGACGGCCCGCAAGATCCGGAGGACCGGCTAATTGATTACCTCGAGACAATGAAGCTAACCGGAGGAACTAGAGCAACAGACCATGCAAAGTATTCAGGTGCACTTAAGTGGAGCCGCACGATCTTGGATCAAAAAACTTCCGCCAGATCCATCGACAACTCGGGAAAGTTTCGAGGACGTATTCGTCAAGAACTTCAGGTCCACGTGCAAAAAACCCGCGTCGTTAGAAGAGCCGAGGGCATGTCGACAAAAGCCGATGAGTCAATGAGAAAATATATCCAAAGGTGGAACATCATAAAAAACTCTGCAGTAAAATATATCCGACGAGAGAGCAATAGATGCGTTTGTCGCAGGAATTAGGCGTGGAGATTTTGTCGAGGATTTGGGAAGGACCAATCCAAAAACAAGATCCGCGTTGATGGAGATAGCAAATAGATGGGCGGACGGAGAAGACGCTCGTCCACAATAAACGACACAGTCGCCGCAGGAGGACCGTGGTCGAAATTATCAATCGAGGCGACGATTTCCTCGGCAGCATCGTAACTACGACGCTCCAGGGCAAATTTCGGCTGGATTCCGAGCCGCGCAGCGGAAATAATAGAGATGATTATCAGAGAAGTAATGAGCAGAGAAGCGACAACAGAGACGACTCCCGCAATAGACAAAATAGCGGGCCGAGGTTTCCAAGACCTTTCGTGTCCCCCGAAGAAATGCTGAACGGACCGTGCCAGATGCACTTCTTCCTCGACAGCAATGGGAAAAGACAAGTCAGTGGCACTGCGCAGAAGACCGTCGAAATTTTCAGTGCAATGTTCGTATACGCGTAAAATGCTCACGCTCGAGCAAGCACAGAGAAATCCTCGGGAGCCCAGGAGCGAAGTTCACCTACCGCCACCTCCCGCGATTACAGAGGACAATCGACACCAGCTCGGAATAGCGGCAAGACTCCGCACCACCACCCTATGTTGATCCTAATTCCAACGGAGCAAGTGTCGATGATTCGAAGGGAAGGCCGTCCAATAGAGCTCAAAAAGTAATCTCACGACAGGTGTTCATGGCAGTAGAAAATGCCTCCACCAACAGCTTGAGTACCTCAATTGGTCGTGGCAAGACATCGGCTTCACCATAGCAGCACCACCCGCAACAAGTTCCTCGACCGTAGGGCACAAGCACTTATTCTCGCCGACAGCTATCGCAGGATTTGACGTTTCTCGAGTATTCATAGATGGTGGCAACAGCTTAAACCTTATGTATGCAGATACATTGAGGAAGATGAACATATCCTTAGCAAACCCGAAGCCAACGGACACAAGGTTCCACGGCATCACACCGGAGAAACCAAGTTACCCATTGGGGAAGATCAACCTTGACGTTCAGCTTTGGAACCCGAGAAAATTATAGAATCGAGAAACTCGGAGTTTGAAGTCGTGGATTTCCCATCGCAAGCACCACGCTTTGTTGGGACGACCAAGCATACGCTAGATTTATGGCAGTACCACACTATACATACCGTTATGGAGATTGCCCGGACCCAAGGGACCAATCACGGTCAAAGGGAGTTTTGCCTTAGCCGATAAGTGCGACAAGGATTTCCATCGGCTATCGAAACCTTCGGGATGCAAGCTGAATACTTGGCGTCGAAAAGCATGACCGATTACGACGCATCGCCGTACGTTGGAAGGCCAAACAAAGAATCAACTTTCAACACAGAGAAAAATTCTAAGGAGGTGCAGATTCACCCGACAGATCCAAAAGACGACATCCATTGCAAACAACATGGATATCGCATAGGAAAGCGCGCTCGTCGAGTTCCTCCGTGAGAACCGGAAAATCTTCGCATGGTGTCCAGCCGACATGCCAGGAGTACCCAGTGGAACTTGCCGAGCACCACCTAAATTTGGATCCAACAAATAAACCAATCGGACAACCTTGCGGCGTTTTTCGGAACCAAACCGCAAAGCCATGCTATCGAAATAAACCGACTAGAGGAAGCTGGTTTTATCGTAGAGATATCTACGAAGCCACATGGGTAGCTAACCCAGTGATGGTGCCGAAGAAAACACGACGAGCCCTTCGCATGTGCGTCGACTTTACGTGTCTCAACAAACATTGCCCTAAGGATCACTTCCCCTCCCAAGGATCGATCAAATCATCGACTCCACGGCAGGTTGTGAACGTCTTTCCTTTTTAGATGCATACTATGGTTATAACCAGATCAGATTAAAAGAAGATGATGAAGCCAAAACAGCGTTTATTACACCTTACGGCGTGTTTTGCTACAAGACAATGCCCTTCGGTCTAAAAAATGCGGGAGCAACATATCGTAGGATGATGCGTAAGTGTTTAGCAACACAGATCGGGAAAAATGTGCAAGTATACATTGATGATGTCGTCATAACGTCAAAAAGGGGCAACGCTGATCGAGGATCTCAAAGAAACTTTTGACAACCTCGACAGATTCCGCCTCAAGCCGAACCCGACGAAGTGTTCTTTTGGCGTCCCGAACAGGAGAACTTCCGGGGTTTCTAGTTTCAAGCAAGAGGGATTGAAGCAAATCCCGACAAAATACAAGCCATAGTAACAATGAGAAAGCCAACAAAGTTGAAAGAAATACAAAGCAGCTAACCGGGCGAATCGCAGCTTTGAGCAGATTTGTCGCCAGTGTTAGGAGAAAAAGCGTTACCATTTTATGCGCCGATAAAACAAGGAGATAAATTCCAGTGGAACGAAGAGGCCGATAGAGCTTTCGAGGATCCGAAGCGAAAATCTCGACACCACCAATCCCGGTGGCTCCAAAGGAAAAGGAACCTCTCCCGTTGTATATTGCAGCCCACACCCCAAGTGGTTAGCACGGTGTTAGTTGTCGAAAGAGAAGAAGAAGGGAAAATCCATGGAGTGCAGCGCCAGCATACTTCGTGAGCGAAGTCTTGTCGCCCTCAAAACAAAGGTACCCTCGACATCAAAAACTAGCATATGGAGTGTTCACGACAAAGACGGAAATTGCGCCACTATTTTTCTGGCACACCCGATCATAGTGGTCAACGAAGCTCCCTTGTCAAATATACCGAACAATCCGTGAGTTACGGGTCGTGTCTCCCTTTGGGGAATAGAACTTTCCCTCGGGACATCACGTACGAAAAAGAAAAGCAATAAAGTCGCAAATACCGCCGGACTTCATCGCAGAGTGGATGGAGTTGCAAAATACAGGACCTCCGCATTTGTCGAGAACCCGGACTATGAACTTTGATGGGTCCAAGAGACTAGAAGGGCCGGCGCAGAGTAGTACTCATATCACCCGAAGGCGACAAGTTGAAGTACATCCTTCGGATGACGTTCCCTAACGCATCTAACAATGAAGCAGTAATATGAGGCTCTCATACACGGGATGAAGATGGCGAAAGCTCGCGGAGCAACTCGATTAAAAATCTTTGGCGATTCACAGCTTGGTAGCTCAGCAAGTTATGAACCAATGTGACGCAATCAATGATAGCATGATGGCATACAAGGAGGTGTACAATGAGCTCGAGAAGTTATTCGATGGATGCGAAGTAAATCATATTAGTAGATTGAGCAACGACGAAGCCGACGTTCTTGCAAACATCGGGTCGCAAGTGCCTCTGCAGTCCCACCAGGTGTATTTTAGGAAGAGATAACAGAGAGATCCACCGAGTCGACAAAATCAAAAAAGAAGGAGAAGAAACCCTCGGGGCTACCAAGGAGAAGCAAGAGGAAGAAGAAGAAGAGCAAGACCTGGTCATGGTAATACGGATACCGTGGATGCAGCCATACATATCATATATACTCAGGAAAGAAATACCCGACGATCCAAGTTGAGGCAAGGCGAGTAATTCGACGCTCCAAAGCTTTCACAAGTGGTTAAGGGAGAATTATATAAGAGAAGTATTTCAGGCGCCTTGCAAAGGTGCGTCACACCCGAAGAAGGAAGAATAATTCGAAGGATGTACACGAAGGGATATGTGGCCACCACGCAAGTAGTCGAGCTATCGCAGCCAAGGTTTTTCGGGCAGGATTCTACTGGTTAACAGCAATTGAGGACGCTAAGGACATAGTACGAACTTGCGACGCGTGTCAAAGGTTTGCCGCAAAACCTCACTCTCCAGCAAGCGAGCTAGCACCAATACCTTTGTCGTGGCCCTTTGCACAATGGGGACTCGATATGGTGGGCAAGTTACACAAATCATGGCCAGGAGGAAAGGAATACATGCTAGTAGTCTGTCGACAAATTTACAAAGTGGATAGAAGCGAAGCCGATAAATTCACCGTACGGAGCATCCGCAGCAGAAAATTCATAAAAGGCCTCGTCTTCGCATTTGGAGTGCCCCACAAAGATCGTCACGTACAACGGCAGCAATTTCACATCCAATGAATTCAAAGACTATTGCAAAGAGGTGGGTATCAAGCTGAACTTTGCGTCGCTTGCACATCCTCAAACCAATGGCAAGTCGAGAAAGCCAATGGCATCATCCGCAATGGCATCAAGAAACGTCTCGTTGGGACCTTTAGAAAAAGCTCGACATACCTCGGCCCGAAGAACTACCAAGTGTGCTCGTGGAGCATCCGAACAACACCAAATACGGCGACACAAGAAACCCCGTTTTTTCTAGTCCATGGCGCGGAAGCGTACTTCCGATAGAAATAGAGCACGACTCCCCTAGAGTCACAAAGATATGATGAAGAAGCGTCAAAGACAAGCATTGGAAGACGATGTAGATGCACTCGACGAAGCTCGAGACGAAGTATTATCAAGGGTCACCAAATATCAACAGACTTGAAAAATTATCACAGCCGACGTTTGCGGCCAAGATCTGTTCAAGTGGGGGACTTAGTTCTTCGGCTCACGCAAAAAAGTCATGAAAAACTCGAGTCACCATGGCTTGGTCCCTATATCGTCACGGAAGTAATTGGAGGAGGAGCATACAGAATAAAGGACAAGAAGACAGGGTGGAGGAGCAAAACCCCTGGAACGTGGCGCAACTCAGCGGTTCTACGCCTAGAGCTAAAATATAGTCCTTGTAAAAACTTCAATGTACTGAAACGCCCACGAGTTTTCAGACTCACTCTTTTCCTTTTTCTGGGCACCGAGTGGGGCCGGGAAAGGTTTTTAATGAGGCGGGCTCGTGGTGCTGCAATATAATAAAGATAGTGGAGATATACTTCTTATTTTTTCGACACGCCGGGGCTCAAACGCCCAAATCTCAAAATACATACAATATAGATTCACCGAAATATTTCGCCTTGGTACATTAATACCTCGCCAAATATAACAAAGTCGGAAGACAAAGCAATCATAAATATAGTGTACACATCAAAAACGTAAGTGCCTTGGTTTAAAAACCTCGCCATGCAAATATAGAACTTCGACATCAAAGATACTCAAAAATGGGCAATCTACCCAAGGGGCAATCTGCTACCAACAGAAAAAATAGATTTCAAGGAAGGAAAAATAGTGCAATCTTCGCCTAGTTAGGCTCTGGGGCTTCAACAACATAGAGGACCTCAGCAATATACAATAAAATCCTTCGGAAACATAAAAAAGAGAAGGGACATTAAAAAAGAGTGAGATATAAGGTTTCCAATATAATACAAGTCAGTTAAATCCCAAGATAGTATCTACGGACAAGCCCCTGGTTGTTTTATGCTCAGCATAAGAACCCTTGGTAAAAAACTCCGAGTCCATCCGAAGAAGTTCATCTATCATCGATTCAGCTACATGAGCTACCATTGCATCGATTGAGTCAATATCATTTTTTCGCCGCGTTTTCTTGGCCGTGCAACCAAGCAACAATCTTCGTCAGGTCCAACTTTGGATAACAAATGTTTATCATAATCATGGCAAATCTCGCTCCGAGCAGTGAGTTGAGCCCGCACAAAGTTATGGATGCGAGGAGCATCTCCGAATACCTCCAATAATTCGGGAAGAGTTTTTGGAACCTCGTTTCGGGAAACAGATTCCTATAGACAAGGGTTAATGTCGACGTGCAAAAGCTGAGAAAATCGCGCACCTGGCAAGCACGATCTTGGAACCTAACAATTTGTTGGGTTCGTTCAGGAGTGGCCCGTAACAAACACCCATGATTAAGGGAGAGATTAACAAGAAGATTTGTCCTCTCATTCACTCTCCGATCTTTGGCAGCAGGAATCAAGAACTCGAGCCCGTTAAAAGCGACAGTGGCAAGAAATTGGAAGAAAGGCACAAGCAAGATAAAGAAGAGGCATCAAAAGAAAGCAAAAACGTACCTAGCATATCCGTGCTAGCTTCCAGCATTAGCTCAAGCATACTATTTTCTCGGGTTGTGGCTCCCTTTGCTTCCAAGATACAGAAGCATCCCTAGCAGCCACAGCCTTCTTCGGCTTGATGAAGAGCAAGTTTTTCTCCTCGCAGGCTTTTCGAGATTGTTCCATCATGGCCAAAGTTTGTTTCTTCATAGACTGAAGTTGTTGTCGAAGTTCTTGTAAATCTTCCGACAAATGTCCGCTTGATGAACTCTCGAGGAGATTATGGTCGACTAGTATTTTCTTCGAGAAGGAAGATGCAGGGAAGCAGCATGCAGTAACAAGGAGGAGTCGAGTAGTTATCAAATATTAACCGGAAAAGAAAGGCCCAGGATCAATGAAAAGCACGAAGGGAAATTTCATTACTTGCTAGAAAATTTACATGGGTATTACAAAAGAAAGTTCTCCAGAGGACTAAGTGAGTAATTGTCGCCAAGGCTAAAATGGCGACGAGAGCAAAAGAAACAGAAAAGAAACAAGGAGGCATGCAACTAGACCTCCGGCCTCGAGGAGCTAGGAGTCGAAGTTGGCTTGATCCCGAGATACGCCAAGATTTTCTTCGTGTTGGGCTTGGCCGCCTTAATCGTTGACTTCCATCTCGACCGTTCTATCCGATCGGTGTCGCCAACCTTCATCCAAGTCGAGAGTCCGTTGGCTGTCAGCAACCGCAGCAACAAGTATTTTCAACAGCCACCTTCATATTTTCATGGCGCATCTTCAGTCCAAGATCTTCCGATGAATTGAAAAGCTTGGCAAGGTCAAGGAAAGTCGAAGGTTCCTCTTTCTTCGGGAAGAAGTAGGGGAACAACGCCGACAAACCCGCATTGGCATTGGCCACGCCTTCACGAATTTCGCGCCCATGGAGCTCCAAAGAGAAAGTGCGTCAAGGAGAGGGTCATTGACGGGATTCTCCGGATCAAAATCTTGGTCCGTTTGGGCTGCCACATGAGACAAAACATTAGTTGAAAACAAAGATACAGGAAGTACAATAAAATAGAAGAAATTGAGGATATTACTCAGCGTACGTCGACTTTGCGACTTCAAACGCTTGATGATCCCTTGCTCACGTGCAGCCTGTGCAGATTTTTGCTCGTGTAAGGCAGATTCAGCATCTTTGAGCCTTTGCTGCAATTCCTCGACACTAGCGGCCTTTGCTTTGGCATCATCAGCTTCAGCTCTAGCTTCGCTAGCGGCAAGCTCAGCTTTCTTGCGAGCCGCCTCACTTTGCTCAAGTTTTCGAGCAAGTGTCTCGGCACGTTCGTTAGCCTCTCGCAAGTTTTTCCGTTGAGATGTGGAAAAGAGAGAGAAGAAAGATCAAAAATAGCGACAAGCAAGCAGGAGTAAAAAACCAAGGAAAAACAAGCAAGTATAAAAGTCGTTACCTTCGGCTCGCCGGCATACTCGCGGTACCCAATAAATTGGGACCCGATGCGGATAAGATCCTTGATCATAGGCTGTCAAAGAAGAAGAAAAGAAGGGGAAAACTTCGGCATTACAAAAAGTAAGGGTCCACAAAAGCAAAATAGAAGAAATATAGACATCGACAAACTTACATCATCCAAGAGCTGCGATGAAGAGCTGCTCAATTGAGGAGGAGGCTCAACGATCATTTCAACCCTTGCCCTTTTTGGCGAAGGGACAAGGGGGCTTGAAGGAAGAGTAGATGTATCAACATTCCGTTGAGGAGGCGACGATTCTTCTCCTTCAACAAGCTTCTCGAAATAACTCAAAGTGTGTGACGTGCTCGTCCGAGGAGCTACGTCACGAGTTGGTACTTCTTCCTCGTCATCACCGCGAGTAAGGAGCAATAGCATAAAAAGCAAGACAAGAAAAAACTTCGATTACAGTAAATAAAGAGGAAGCCGAGGAACTTACGAGCCGACGAGGGATGCAACATAAGGATCATAAGTTGCCTTCGGAGGAGAAGGAACAACTTCTTCGGCTTTGGAAGTGCCGGAATCTTCGACATCGTTCCTCTTCCTTTTCCTTTGTGGGGAAACAGCGGGAGGAGGAGATTGGATCGACGTGGTGTCCTCGGAAGATCCCGCAGACTTTCGAGAATCCACGGGATCATTCACAAAGGACGGAGCTTCTTGATTGTCGTCAGTAACCATGCCCATTTCTTCGACTTCTCCATCCTCAGGAAGAGGAGGAAGGGAAGCCATAGTAGGGTGATTCTACGAGAAAATAGCGACAAAGGGAAAAATAGAGAAATATCAATGCAATGAGATGCAGGGAAAATTCACAACAAGATAAAATTCGAGAAGACAAAATACCTCGGGGAGAGGATTGGTGGAGTTGTAGGGTTCCACGCGACAAGAGGAAGGAATAGGATCCTTCTTACTCAGCGAGGTAATTCTTCGAATAAGCTTCTCCAAGTCTTTCACGTAAAGATCATTGGAGAGCCTATTGGCGTCATTGGCACCCGTAGTACGTCCAAAGGGGATTTTTGCGAGCCCGAAGAGGCCGCACTCTAATCCTAAGAAAATAGGCAGTGATTTGGACACCGGATAACTCTTTGCCTCGAGTATTTTGAAGTTGATGAATACGAGACATAAGAGCTTCGTCGCCTTTTTCTCTTCTTCGGAAGCTTCGACGTCCCAGAGTAGCGGCGTTGAATCTTTGCGTTTCCGTCGAAAGGAACTATGTTGTGTTCCACGGAATTGGCGCTTTCTTCGTGTATATAGAGCCACCTTTTGCGCCATCCTTGGACAGAGTCGGGAAATTTAACGTCGAAATAATCGACATCGGTTCGGACACAGATAACTACGCCACCTATGTTGTAGGTGGCGTTGTGAGCGCCATTGCGGCGAAGGCAGAAAATGCGCTTCCAAAGAACCCAATTGGGAGCGACTCCAAGAAAGCATTCGCAAAGCGTGATAAAAATAGAAATGTGAAGGATGGAATTGGGGGTCGACTGGTGCAGCTGAATCCCATAGACAAAGAGAAGACCGCGGAGGAAGTCATGGATTGGGGTAGAGCGGCCGCGGATGAGATGATCAACGAAACTAACCCGATACTCCATTGGAGGCTTGGGGTAGCTTTCTTCGCCGGGAAAGCGGATGGCGTCTTCCTTCTTCATCAGGCCGAGCCTCTTCAGCATATTGACATCTTGGTTGGAGATTTTGGATCTCTCCCACTCAAGATCTTCAGCGGCCATCTTGGACTCCGGAGTGCTGTGCCGAGTCAAACGCGCACGCGGTGGCATCAACGGTAATGGGCAGAGCAATGTGTGCGAGTGCGGGAAATCAGAGAGAGTTGGGCGCAGGGGAAGATTTGCGAAGAGGAACAGGTGAGCGGCGCAAGCGAGGGGATGAACGGAGGTTGAAGACAGGTTTATATAAGAATTGGGTGAAGCAGTGTGCCGTTGGATGAGGAAATCGTATGGTGAGAATAGATCTTCTAGATACAAGGGCAAACAAGTATTTTTATTGAGATAGGCGTTACCGTACGTGCGCCAGAAAAAGCGGAGGACGTGTGTCCCCCACTTACACGACGTGTCAACGTGGTGGGAACGATGGACCCACAAGGCAGAAAAAACTCGACCATTAATAGAGTTGAAGAAAATTTGACAAGGGAAAATAGGTCGACAAGAAAAATGAAAGGAGAATGGCGATAGGATAAGTTATTTGCATACTTCGGGAGCCTTTGGTCAAGAACAAGTTTTTGCCCAAATGCTCGGGGGCTACTTCGAAAAAAGTAAAGTTTCGACTATGACAAATATAGAAGTTGTGGGAGCCTACAACCAAGCACAAGTTCTTGGCTGTAGCCTCGGGGGCTACTCCCATCGGGAGCGCTGTTCGCGCACCCGATAGATAAAAAAGAAGAGAAAGATTATCGGGAGATAATGGCAATATAGCGACAAGGTGGACTAAAATGTTGAGCCTACAACCAAGCACAAGTTCTTGGCTGTAGCCTCGGGGCTACTCCCATCGGGAACGCCTGTTCGCGTGCCCGATGAAATATAAAAAGGAAAAAAGAAAAAGAAAGATAGAACAACAAGAGAGTATATTTCGAGTTATAATTAACTCTACATATACTCCCATCGGGAGATTAATATAAGTCATATTTGACTCGATAAAATGTGCCATTCCAACAGCCGGAAAAGCACTCGACAATATATTCTCGAACGCCAAAGTTGCGATCAATTTCCGAATGCCGCAAATTTGCGAAGGTAAGACCCCGGATCTATTCTCGCCGGGCGTGGCATCGCCGAAGACCGCGCTCTGCTACTTTTATCCGTATCACACGGATACGAAGAAAAATCCTAACGGACGCGTTAGGTACTCGATAAATTTGACCGGGACTCGACAGAATGGTAAGACCTTAAGCGGCACCCGTCGAAGTTTACACCAGTATCCCGAGATCATGTCCAGGGACGTGATTTTGAAGTAGGTTTTTGCGGATTGCCACTAGAGCAGTTAACTAGTACCTGATCCGTCAGATGAACTAGCCCCAACTACCAATATCCCTGTACAATATAGAATTTTATGAGAAAAAGTATAAAAGTTAGAGCTTTCGAGTAAAAATAAACAGTGGAGATTTTCCCTGACTCTATGATTCAAGCAAAATCTCGGGGGCTACTGACATAGGCATCCCAAATGGGCCTGCTGAATATAGTACCCGGGGTTTATTGAAGGCCCACTACCCGAAGAATAAGAAGATTCGGAAGCCCAAGATGTATTTAAGGAAAAGATAGAGTTGCAATAGGAAGTGTTATTTGTAATCCGGCGGGATGAGTTAGAAACCGTCCCGGACTTTGTAACTTGTACAAAACGAAACCCTCGGCTCCACCTCTTATATAAAGGGGAGTCGAGGGACGAGGAGATCATCGAATCATTGTCTGCAAACCCAAATTTTCATATTCGTCGAGTACTTTTCGGCTGAAACCTTCGAGATCTACTTGCCCTCTACTTCTAACTAAACCCTAGCCTACAATCCATAGGCATTGATAAGTTAATCCCTTGTCACTAATACATACTTGTGATTATACCCCTTGCAAGCATCCGCAACTACAAGAAAGTAATTAAGATAAATCTAACCACAGCCTTAAACTCTGAGATCCTGCGATCCCTCCTGCATCGATATACCAACGGGGGTTTAGGTTTGTCACTCCGGCAACCCCGCAATTGGCAAACGAGTACAAGATGCATCCCCCTAGGCCCATAAATGGTGAAGTGTCGTGTAGTCGACGTTCACACGACACCACTAGAAGAATAACACCACAACTTAAATATCATAACATTGAATATTACTCAACCATAATTCACTACTAACATTTAGACTTCACCCATGTCCTCAAGAACTAAACGAACTACTCACGAGACATCATATGGAACATGATCAGAGGTGATATGATGATGGATAACAATCTGAACATAAACCTTGGTTCAATGGTTTCACTCAATAGCATCAATAACAAGTAGAAATCAGTACCGGGAGAGTTTCCCCTAACAAACAATCAAGATCAAACCCAAATTGCTACAGCGGTGACGATGTCCAGCGGTGGAGATGGCGGTGATGATGGTGGAGATGATGATGATGGTGATGGAGATGATGTCCAGCTCGATGGCGGTGACGATGGCGTCGATTTCCCCTCCGGGAGGGAACTTCCCGGCGGATTCCTCGCCCGCCGGAGAGCTCTTTTCTCTCGGTGTTCTCCGCCCCGCGCAGGCGGCCGTAACCCTTCGTGAGGATTCCTCTCGTGGCTTAGGTCTTCGGGACGAAGGGTTTCGCGAAGAAAAGGAGGCGAAAGAGGCCGAGGGGGCTCCACACCACATGGTGGCGCGGCCGAGCCATGGGCCGCGCCACCCTATGGTGTGGGCCCACCCCGGGTCCAGCTGGCTCCCCTTCCGGCTTCCTCCGTCATCCGGAAAAATAGGATTTTCTCGTAAAACTTCCTTCCACAAGCTTGATCTTCCGAAATATCGCATCCCGACGGTGCTTTTTCCAGCGAGAATCCCGGCTCCGGTGCTCGATCTCCAAATAATCATGAAACATGCAAAATAGATGAAATAACATAAGTATTGTGTCCCAATATGAAATATATCAATGAATAACAGTAAATTATGATATAAAATAGTGATGCAAATTGGACGTATCAACTCCCCCCAAGCTTAGACTTCGCTTGTCCCCAAGCGAAACTGAACTCGGTAAACAGGACCACATGTTTATGGAGTGAAAAGTCGATAAATAAAATACGGACGAGAAGCATCATATTCATTCACACAAGAAATTATAGTAAAAAACTTCCTCATATAACTCAACTTGAAACAAGTATAAGGTAATCACAAATAAAGGTGCATAAGGAATCATAATTGGTGATGGCAAACTTTGTTCTTGGTCAGAGAACTTTTAACAGATTATACTTATCTATTGAGCAGCGCTCTTATAATAAAGCTTATGGTAAACTTGCATACTCAATCATATTAATCATTGATAACTTTCAAGGCTATATTCATTCAGGTAAAACTTGTACTAAACAAGAAAGAGTAAAAACATGATGAAACAAATCACAATATAATAGTTTGATCACAACAACTCAAATGCTTGCTTGAGATGGAGGGAAATAGGTTTACTGACTCAACATAAAGTAAAAGACAGGCCCTTCGCAGAGGGAAACAGGGATTAAATCATGTGCTAGAGCTTTTTCAGTTTTGAAATCATATAAAGAGAATAAAAGTAAAGTTTTGAGAGGTGTTTGTTGTTGTCAACGACTGGTAGCGGGTACTCTAACCCCCTTGCCAAACAGACCTCCAAAGAGCGGCTCCCATGAAGGACGTTATCTCTACCAGCAAGGTAGATCATGTAATATCCCAGGTAATGGGGTTACAAAAATAGAGGAAACAGATGTGTGCATTGCATTCATGCATAGAAAATCTGGGGAATTTTCGCGCTTTAAAGTAAAACAGTCACAGAATCGAAGTTTCACTTGACCTTGGTGGAATTGAAGTAGCTCATCAAGTCAAGCGCTATAAACCTCAATGTGACTTTGCTAAAACCTTGTTTTGGGGAAAAGATGATTTGATCTAAGGGGTTAGATCAAATGGAACTAAAATTAACACAACAACACTTTACTCAATGATCAATTGCTTGATCTCATAAAAGATCATAACATGGTATTCCTTGCCATAACATAAGAACATCTATTCAATTTGAAATCAAGTAACCATAAATGGAGAAACCCTTCTTCACTTATCTTTTCCATGTCTTAAACCAATTCATGTTCCTACCATGAACCTCATGGTATTTCTTGAACTAAACTCTTGAACTTAACACCAACAAAAGCTTATCATTAAACCCTAGAGATGGGAGAGGTATATAACCATCAAAGAGATAAGAAGCAAACTCTAAATTATTAACACTTAAAAGTTAAGCAACTACCTTGGGGTATAATTGAATTCACTTTAAAACTAATTACCAAATATGGTAAAACACAAGGACCTAAGTGCATAAAAGCCCCACATTCTTATTTTAAGCATAACTATTTAAATATGTGGAATATCACAAAACTAAATTCATTTACATTACGAATTATAGTTCAAACTATTTGAATAAAATAAACTATGAGTACTTTGAAACTCATATGATCATGCCTTGGTGAAATTAAACCATCATCATTCAAAACTAGGGTATAATTCTTATTCTTGACATTTTGATCCCAATTATAATATAAATACAATCACATATGATATAGTGACTCAACCATAAGCATAAGATCATTCATAAGACAATTAGTAACAAAAGCCACTTGGCTCTCCAAAAACAAATCACAAGAGAGGATAATACCCATGCCACATAGGATGAAAATATCTACATAGCTTGCATCCTAAGCAATGCCACCTCATATTTAAAGGATTACTATGGATAAGAGCATGACAACCAAGCACCTTACTCATCAAATTAAAACAAGAGTCATCCACCTATGTGTCATGATATTAGAGCATGCCCAAGCCTATAAAAGGAACCCTCTACCTCATTCATCTCATCATCTTGCACCATGATGCAAGAAGACCAACACATTGAGCCACTCCATAAAATAGTTAGGATCAAGATGAAGCAGCTAGGAGGTGGAGGCATGCCACAAGATGCAGGTTTATCGAATTCTTGAAGAACAAGCTACAAAAGATAGCAAGGTAGAAATTCTAAGGAAGACCACATATTTAGATAATCCCATCATCATTCCTTGAGTAGAGCCTTAGATTATAATCCAAGTCCTTGTGGAGTGAGAGGGGTAATTGGTACAACCATATCTAAATATTTCTAGTAATAACTTAGGAAGCCAAACCTTGATCATTATAAATTGTGTAGTGATCATAAACCCTAAGAATTTGAAGTAGAAGATATAAGCTCATAAGTAAAGCTTAGAGTTAAAGCCTATAATATATATGGTGAGAAACCATTCATCATTATAACCAAAGTTAACTATAAAAAGAATTATAGCTACTTTAGTTACTTTAAACAATAGATTAAGAATATAATAGAAATCTATTAGTATAAGATAAAACCAATTCTCAAGTCCTTAGTAATAAGAGAAGCACATAAAATATTAACCAAGTAACCATCTTATCATGGTTAGGGGAGATTAAACCTAGCACATGCAATATGATGTCATCCCAATTCTATAAACTAGAATTATATCTCAACCCTAGTTTATGCATCACTATGGTGATCATAATATGAACCTAGGCCATAATTGAGATTCCAACCAATTGCCATTAAGAAAATATCATTATAACCCTAAGAATTGCTCATTAGCTGAATTCTATGCTTCACAAATTAACCCTAAGAGACATCTAGTGCTTAAACTCATAATAAAATCCATGGGTGGTGATCAACCACTTATCTCCGTAAATAAAGCCCAACCTTGAGGAGAATAATACATACTCTAGGATTTTAAGTTATATTTAAATTATAGAACTAGTACTAACCTTGAATTTAGATTATTATCAAACCTACAAAATCCTAAGAAAATGTTGTTCACATGAAATGTTAGTGACTAATTCTCAAATAGAAAACAAGCCCTAATAACAATCTCAGAAATACTTTAAGTTGAAAGTATCAACTCCAATAGTTTCAAACAGATTTGATTCACAAGAAAAATGGAAATTTAAAATGAGAGCATAAAATCATGCTTAATTAAAATTGCAATAAAGGTTCATATATATTAAATGCTCACTCAAAAACAATTCAGTATTTAAATGATCTTCTTATTAGTCCTAATGAAATTCCAGTTGTCAAATACCTGCAAAACAGAAAAGAGTTAAAATATGAATTCAAATCTGAATTCAAAATAGATATACAAAACAGAAAATAAATAAAAGAGAAAAAGAAGAAAGAACTCACCTGGACTTACCTGGCCGCAAGCAGCCCAGTCCGCCGAGCCCAACACCCAGCCCAAGCACCAGCCCATCAACGCCGGCCCAATGCCACCGTACCCCTTCGTTTAGAAAAACAGAGGACGAGCTCGTCCTCATCCTCTTCGCGTGCCGGAGGCCGACGACGAAGACGTGCTCGTCCGTCCTCTCGCGCCGGCGGCCTCCCATCGTCCGAATTCGTGACGAGGCTCGCTTCTGGAGCCGTATAAAACCCTAAACGACGAACCCTAGCTCCGTTTCTCTCTCTCTGCTCAATTCTCCCCATACCGAAACCCTGGCTCCGCCAGTCTCCATTACCGCCGGCGATAGAAGCCTCCCCGAGCCAAGCCGAGCACACCAGCATGATCACCGTCCTCGACAAGGTCAGCCCCCACAAGGAATTAAGCCGCCGTGTCCTAAATCGACGCCGACGACATCATCTCCCTGGCGGTCGTCGCCATGAATTCCGGCGATGCCGACCACCATTGACGTCGCCATCAAGTCCCGCATGCTCCCGGTGAGCCCCCGAATCTCGTAGCATGCCTAGCCTCGCTCGATTGCATCCCGTAGTTCCGTCGTACCAATCACCTGCGAGCTCCGCCGCTCGGTCTCGCCGTCGAAGCTTGCTCCGGTGACCAAATAGGGGCGGCGCTGGTACCGTTACACTCACCGTGATGCCCTGAGTCTAGTGGTCTAGATAGTTCGTCCGCGCGAGCCCTGGATCGACGGCGATCGCCGATTGCTGCCGGCCACGGTGAGCTCTCGGACGTGGTCTCGATTTTGACCAGTCCACGCTCACGTGGCAGCCAACGTGGACCAATGGCCCACCGGCCGCTGGCTGTGTGTAGCTCTGTCCGGGTAACTTTAGCAATTCGTTTCATTTAAAATTCAAATCCATAAATTTCAGAGATTTCAAATGAATTTAGAAAATACAATATAAGTCAGAAAAATACAAATGAGATATCAAAATTCTTATAAAAGAAAAATCTATCCAATAAAAATATAAAATGAAATTTATATTTTTAATAAAAAATCAATTATTTAATACTTGTGAATTAAGCCTTATTTATTAATTCTAAATTCAATTAAAATTCAATAATTAGGAAAACTTTCAAAATCAAATAAAAAAATAAACAAATAAAGAAAACATTAAAACTAATTTTCTTTATTTGTTAATTTGGCAAATCCTTATTAGAAGGATTTAACCCTAATTAATAATTACCTTAATTATTAATTCCTTAAAAATAATAAAATGAAAAGTTTAATGTTATTTTTGTTTCAAAGTTATTAATAACTTCAACTTTATTAATGAAGTTATTAATCCAATAATCATAGGGTAATTAGGAAACCCTAGTTTCATTATAAACCAAGTGATAACCTCATAATTTTATGTGGAACCATAAAACCCTAAATCAATTATGCACCAAACCCTAACTCCATTAATTCATATGAATCCTAGTTTGCTTCTAACCTAAACCCTAGGTTAGAACATGTGATCATGTTACTTCATTAGTAATCATAGATTCCTATCTAGCAACTAAATGCTAGTTCTAATCCACATAAAATATGGGAACCCTACCACTACTAATTGGCATCATATGTGATCATCTTCATCAGACCCAGATAATTAAGTAGGGCAACCAAATGCAAACCCTAAATCCTATCCTTAGAGATATAAATCTTAAATAACCATGCTTAGCATCACACCATTGTGATGAACTCCAATAGCACCTATACCCAATAATTATTACCACATAACCATAGTCCGCTAAACCTTACAAGTACTTCATAATTATGAACCACCCTATTTAGGATCCAATAATTCTTTACTTAGGAAATGAAATAGAAAAACCTAAACAACCTCAACCTAATTTATATACTTCTTATTACCTAAGAAGTATATTCTTCAAAAGTTATTCTTTTGAAGTAAAGAAAGAATCATCACCAACCCTACTTATAATGACCTATAAACCCTATCCAATTATCACTAGCAAGATAAATCAACCTTGACCACAACCATGTATAATAAATTGCTTAGGATGCCTAGGCTTATCTTAACCTTACAAGCCCTAGGTGTTGATGAATCCAACTTTGTTGGGATCTATCTAATACTTACTTCAGAAACCAATTAGAACCATAGAACCCCACAAACTTAATTATCATACTTGTTCTTTATTCAAGAACATGTTCTTCCAAAGTTATTCTTTTGAAGTATATAATAATCAATCATTAACCATGACATATAGTACTAAAACCAACCACTATTTATTACATGTTAGGATTACACCAAACCTTATTGTTGTGTGCTATTAATGCTATTATTATGATATATTCCAAGCACATGTTTATGATACCAAGTATTCAATCCTAATAAGAACCTTGTTTGTGAATCACTCTAACAAGTGCAACACACCCTGAACTAATCATTACAACTCACTAATCCTAAATCATCGGGGTTTAGGTCACGCTTAGAACGATTGCATCTCATACTTATGCATTATTGCATCCTTGCCAATCTTTTAAACATCGTCCTTACCGGACGATGATGCTATTTCAGAATTTGGAGTTATTGCGTATCGAAGACCTTGTCTGCATAATCTTGCAGCCAAGAAAGGCAAGTTCATCACTTGCTCATGTCATTTGAGTATTTCTATCAAATTACTTGCAAAGTATTATGGTTATCACTATTGCATAAAAATCAAAACCACTACTTTCATAACTATGAATATGACTATGTGGTGGGCAATGGAACCATGGATTGTGTTGATATGGTGGAGGTTCCATTGCAAGGGTTATATCCATCTAGGATTAAATAACAAATGTCGCCAGTGATTCTTGTGCCGTAATATCCGTGTTAACCATAAGATCCGGAGTGGGACGGAGTAGTCAAAAGTGTTTCCACCTCTCGTTCATCAACGGATGCGCTTTACCGTAGACACTTGTATCTGTCGGGGCAAGCGGTTGGCTGGGGAAGCCTTAAGTCCCCACGGCATAGTCCGTAGACACTTGTCGCTCGAAGTGCAAGCGGTTGGCTGGGGAGGCCTTAAGTCCCCACGGTATTGCGGTCTATGATGGGTTGCAGCTACCGGCGAAGGAGTTTGGTTCGATCCCAAACCGTCGTCGTGGTCGGGGTCCACCCGTGAGTGGGAATAATGGGACCGGCGAGGACCCGGGGTCGGGGCATGCAACAAAGGGTGGGTGTTCGAGGTAGCGGAGGAACATGATTGGCTAGACCTTATACCGGGCCTCACACCATAGGAAGTGTGGACGGGAAATTGCCCGGTTGGCACCAAGGTTAAGATCTCTTATGGGTAAAGCAACACACCTCTGCAGAGTGTAAAGAACCGTGACTCTGTCACTCCTCGTTCCGGGATATGGAACTGCAAACGCGGCCGGAAAGGAGCTCCATGAAGTTCTAGTAAACCGGTGAAGGCCGACGGACATAGTTCTTCCGAATAAAAGCAACCTTTTGAAGAAATGGTTATGAAAACCTGCATTGGTATTAGACTTTCTGGTCTAATGCTGTAGCTAGTGCATTAAACACCTCTTTCCTATAATGAACTTGTTGAGTACGCTCGTACTCATCCCACTCTTAAATCCCCTGCTTAGATATGGAGGCCACGAAGGAGGATCTACAGGGCAACTCGGAGACCGAGGAAATCAACAACTACTTCAAGGGACATGAATCTGCCAGAGGAGTCATATACCACATCCACCATGGAGAAAACCTAGATTAAGCAGTAGAAGGGAACTAGCTTCCTAAACCTAGCTCCTATTTAGCTAGAATCTATTCATAGCCTCAGTAGCTAGTTAAATACTCTACAAATAGAGTTCGTGTAGGATTAGACTACGAGTCGTTCTTCTGGAGTTTATTTGCAGTTTTACCTCAGTGTAAAGTAGGAGGCTGTGTGGATCTTTTGTAAAGAGTCAATGCTGTAATTCTATAGACATGCCTTGGACCCGCATATGTTTCTGTTGTACCACTCTGAGCGATATAATACGAGTGAAACGGTGTTTCATTGGTGTTATATCAGACTTACATACTACACCATGCAGTGGTATGCCGGGTCATCACAGTTGGTATCAGAGCAAATGCTTTGACCTTAGGATTAAAACCCTTTAAAGGAGACCTATAGGATTGGTAGTGTCTATAGGGAGTTGTCTTAGGTAAAACCAAATATTTGTATGACTTGAGATGGATATTCACTTGAGAATAATCCTGACACACTTGAGTCAACATTTCTTACCTATATTTCCTAAGTAATGTTAGCTAGTTAATCTCAAATTATGTAGGATACTCTTAAGACCCTAAAATAATTATGAATAGACCACAGTTGGTATACAATACATGGTAGTCCAAAGAGAGGATACAACCATAAGGAAGATATCCTATTGGAAGATGTGTACCAACACATGTTATAGTTAAATAAGAATTATTCAGAACTGTACTAGAAGTAATATCAAGTGATGAAGATAATTAAGATATCCTAATAGAAGATATAGACCCAGATAAGTAATGAGTAAGTAAAATAATCTAGACGTGTGAAACAATTGATAGTAAGTGATAACTCTGAGTTATGTGAGGTAGTATAGACCATGATGAGTCAATCATGGGAGGTAAGGAAGAGAAATAGGAATAAAATATGACTACTTACAAGGTAGAGTTGCTAATCATATATGATCCACCTGAGAATCATTATGTGATGGAATAGAACATCATAAATACTTAGAAGAAGTACAATAAGAAGCCAGACAATAGTGCAAGAACTGTGTCCCAAAAATATGGGAAGTGTGCCAAGCACATCATGACCATAGAATTATGATAGAAACACTTGGAAGAATAGGAGTTATATTTCCATAGTTATGTGTTTAGAGTAGCAAATTTAGAACCAGACATATCATAGAAGTAGTCTTCAACAAAATGGAAGTTAAGTTAGCACTTCCAAAGAAAATTAGGTTAACCACAACTATCCGAGACCACTTTGTTTCAAGTTTATCTCGTTGCAAATGTGCAATTAAGATAAATGTTGATACAAATAATAGAAATCCACCTATTTGTGCTAAGTATCACGATACAAACCTATATTATGTGGTGTTATATACTACACATCTCAGCCTGATGTTTAGAGATGTCTTACTCAACTATTATTATTCAGGCTTATGATGGTGTGTATTATTAGCACAAAGCTGAATCTTCTTGGATTTTATTGGATTTTCATTGATTGACTAGATCCATACATGAAGTTCAACTTTGATATGCAAATGCATGTTGCTATATCAAGTCCTTACTTGATGCTATAGATCTAGAGGGTAATGGTATTCGTGTGAGGAAGTGACGATTTCTGAAGATTATGAAGACAAGATGAAGGTTCATCGGAAAAAAGGAAGCAAAGTTGTGGGAAGTAACCACAATACTCTGAAGGAAGTACAATCAGAAACTCATGCTTACCTCAACAGAGGAGTACTTTAGTACGAAAGAAGCATGAAGGTGAGAAATATAATGATTATGGTGAAGCTGAAGCAGATCCATAGATTATATAGAAGAGGGAATGCATGGGAAATCACTTAGGATACTATAATCATAGTGTCAACTAGTGGTTTTCTTGCAAAATAAACCCTGAAGGAAGGAAGATAACCTATCAAAACATAGCAAATATAAGAAGACCATAGTTGATATCAGAAGACCACAATTGGTATAGTATAAATACTGCGAGATAAAGGAGAAGATGTCTCGTCCAGTTGATCAGAACCTATAATAGAATCCATTTTTCGATATCAAATAGCCACAGTTGGTATAATAACCACAGTTGGTATAATAGCCACAGTTGGTATAATAACCACAGTTGGTAAACATTTAGTCAAATGATTCACATTGGATGTCCACAATTGAGTGGATACACCACCAACATTCTTCGCGAGACCTTAGAAGAAGTAAAACCCATAAGTTAGAACCAGACCAATATTCCAACCATAGTCCAATAGTTGGAAGAAAAGGAATTGAAGACCATAAGAAAACTCTAAGGGGTAGAGTAAAATATTGAGTTGGATGTACAGTAACTCAATACTTTAAGCTATATAGAAGCAGAAGGTCTGAACTGAGGGGAAGTTCGATCTTATTTTCATAAGATTGTTGGACATTACTTTCAAAAGGATGTCAGACCAGAAGCCAAGGCTTATACCTAGAGGAAGTAAGAAGATGAATATAACTTGAGAAAATTAGTAGTACCTACTCAAAAGTACGAAAGCTCAAGTAAGTTAATCATAAAGAAGTTGGACGAAGATAATACCATAGACCAAATACAACTCAAGAAGGCCAAAGACTGAAGGAGATTGACCATACCAGAACCATAGACGAATAGAATGATTCCTTTCATGGAACCTAAATAATCCAAAATAGTTATAGGTATCAACTATAAACCATGATTGGATGGACTAAATGAGTCTAATCCATTCTTAGGAAAATAAACCATCACGACCAATTCCATAGTTAGGACCCATTAGGTACCATTACTGCAATTTTGGTACTAAGGGAAAACAAAGACCTATTTTATCAAATAGGAGAATGTATCCGATTAGTCCTCAATTAAGACTGTCAGGACAAGAAGAAGTCCTAATCATTGAATCTTCAATGAGAAAGGAAACAAGCTTATAGGGTTGAAAGAAATCAAATAATTAAAGTTAGAAGCCATGATTCAGAGACAAACCCTAATGGATTCAAGGAAGAATCTGGACAAGGGATATATTCAATTATATCTAGTGAGATCAATATGGAGTTCGAGAAAAGTCGTAGTCTGCACCAGTCAGATCCACATTTCGGAAATGTGAGAGAGTTCAAACTTCGAGGACGAAGTTTAGTTTAAGGGGTAGAGACTGTAATATCCCAGGTAATGGGGTTACAAAAATAGAGGAAACAGATGTGTGCATTGCATTCATGCATAGAAAATCTGGGGAATTTTCGCGCTTTAAAGTAAAACAATCACAATGAATCGAAGTTTCACTTGACCTTGGTGGAATTGAAGTAGCTCATCAAGTCAAGCGCTATAAACCTCAATGTGACTTTGCTAAAACCTTGTTTTGGGGAAAAGATGATTTGATCTAAGGGGTTAGATCAAATGGAACTAAAATTAACACAACAACACTTTACTCAATGATCAATTGCTTGATCTCATAAAAGATCATAACATGGTATTCCTTGCCATAACATAAGAACATCTATTCAATTTGAAATCAAGTAACCATAAATGGAGAAACCCTTCTTCACTTATCTTTTCCATGTCTTAAACCAATTCATGTTCCTACCATGAACCTCATGGTATTTCTTGAACTAAACTCTTGAACTTAACACCAACAAAAGCTTATCATTAAACCCTAGAGATGGGAGAGGTATATAACCATCAAAGAGATAAGAAGCAAACTCTAAATTATTAACACTTAAAAGTTAAGCAACTACCTTGGGGTATAATTGAATTCACTTTAAAACTAATTACCAAATATGGTAAAACACAAGGACCTAAGTGCATAAAAGCCCCACATTCTTATTTTAAGCATAACTATTTAAATATGTGGAATATCACAAAACTAAATTCATTTACATTACGAATTATAGTTCAAACTATTTGAATAAAATAAACTATGAGTACTTTGAAACTCATATGATCATGCCTTGGTGAAATTAAACCATCATCATTCAAAACTAGGGTATAATTCTTATTCTTGACATTTTGATCCCAATTATAATATAAATACAATCACATATGATATAGTGACTCAACCATAAGCATAAGATCATTCATAAGACAATTAGTAACAAAAGCCACTTGGCTCTCCAAAAACAAATCACAAGAGAGGATAATACCCATGCCACATAGGATGAAAATATCTACATAGCTTGCATCCTAAGCAATGCCACCTCATATTTAAAGGATTACTATGGATAAGAGCATGACAACCAAGCACCTTACTCATCAAATTAAAACAAGAGTCATCCACCTATGTGTCATGATATTAGAGCATGCCCAAGCCTATAAAAGGAACCCTCTACCTCATTCATCTCATCATCTTGCACCATGATGCAAGAAGACCAACACATTGAGCCACTCCATAAAATAGTTAGGATCAAGATGAAGCAGCTAGGAGGTGGAGGCATGCCACAAGATGCAGGTTTATCAGAATTCTTGAAGAACAAGCTACAAAAGATAGCAAGGTAGAAATTCTAAGGAAGACCACATATTTAGATAATCCCATCATCATTCCTTGAGTAGAGCCTTAGATTATAATCCAAGTCCTTGTGGAGTGAGAGGGGTAATTGGTACAACCATATCTAAATATTTCTAGTAATAACTTAGGAAGCCAAACCTTGATCATTATAAATTGTGTAGTGATCATAAACCCTAAGAATTTGAAGTAGAAGATATAAGCTCATAAGTAAAGCTTAGAGTTAAAGCCTATAATATATATGGTGAGAAACCATTCATCATTATAACCAAAGTTAACTATAAAAAGAATTATAGCTACTTTAGTTACTTTAAACAATAGATTAAGAATATAATAGAAATCTATTAGTATAAGATAAAACCAATTCTCAAGTCCTTAGTAATAAGAGAAGCACATAAAATATTAACCAAGTAACCATCTTATCATGGTTAGGGGAGATTAAACCTAGCACATGCAATATGATGTCATCCCAATTCTATAAACTAGAATTATATCTCAACCCTAGTTTATGCATCACTATGGTGATCATAATATGAACCTAGGCCATAATTGAGATTCCAACCAATTGCCATTAAGAAAATATCATTATAACCCTAAGAATTGCTCATTAGCTGAATTCTATGCTTCACAAATTAACCCTAAGAGACATCTAGTGCTTAAACTCATAATAAAATCCATGGGTGGTGATCAACCACTTATCTCTGTAAATAAAGCCCAACCTTGAGGAGAATAATACATACTCTAGGATTTTAAGTTATATTTAAATTATAGAACTAGTACTAACCTTGAATTTAGATTATTATCAAACCTACAAAATCCTAAGAAAATGTTGTTCACATGAAATGTTAG